>NW_025064094.1:1200000-1547182 GCF_018152265.1 Drosophila ficusphila
TTACTTAATAGTTAAATATACCACAAAAACAAAAACACATCATTTTTTTAAATATGTATGCATAAATTATTTTTAAGCTCATTGTAATAATTTAAATAACAATGTTTCTTTCCCACAAACTAACAACAATTAACAAATCCACGATACTCTTTTGGTCCAAAAAGTATACGTCCAAATGTATTATATTAGGGCTTAATAAATTCTACTCTCAACTAACAGAAAATATATTCTTACATACAGTAGAATCCTGTTATAACGACTCCGCTTATAGTGTCCGTCCGGTTTTTGCGACGAAAACTCCATAGCTTGATTGGTCCCTATACAGACTTATACACTTAAATCCTTCTGTTAGTGTGTCTGTCGGGTATAACGACGAAAAATCGTCGGTCCCTTAAAAGTCGCTACAAGCGGATTCTACTGTATTTCTAGTCTGGTTTTATTTCGCGAAAAAACGCTCAGGGTGGGTACTTCTGCTCATGTTGCCTGTATCTAATTACTAATATAAGCAGAGCTCGCAAATAACAGTCGACCGTTTTTCATCTTGAGCTCTCGGTGCGAGCACAACCGAAAAAGTTCATTCTCTCTCGCTCTCGCTCTGAGCAAGAGACCCTTGCTGTCATCATTTCTGTTTTCTGTTGAGCGCTTTTCGTTGAGCTCTTTGTATTTCGGTCTTTCAATGAGCAGTGGGTAAGGAGCAGATCGAGAAACGCTCGCACAATGAGAGTCAGCAGAAGACCGATTGACCGAAAAACTCAACGGAAACGGTCTTCGCATTTACACAAACACGTTCAATTCACGAAGACGATTAATATATTTCGTCCGCAAAACCGATGTTTAACGATTTGCTTGCCTATATGTGCACTGTTTACCTATACAAATGCAAAAGACCTTTTGCTTCACTGAAAACGACCGTTTTCACCGTTTGTCTTGTAACAAAACCGAATAGAAAAAAACGGTTTCGGTCTGAGCGCAACCGAACCCATCCACGAACCCATAAATCGGTCGTTCTTTGAGACTTTTCGTAAAGAGTCAGGAGAAGACTGTTATTAGTAGACAACGAGAAACGGTCGACTGTTATTTGCGAGCTCTGGTTTTATCACTTTAAAATTTGTACCGTTAAATCAAATGGCCGCAGAGTTGTAACATTTTCACACAGAGCTTAAGCCACTATCGATACAAAGTATCCAAGTTTGCTTACTACTGCCCCTATATGTCGGTCCGGGAACTAATTGAGCGGTGTGGTTGCATGGCTTCAATCAACAATGTAGCAATCCTGGGAAGACAACAGCTAATGTTAAGACAACAGCTAATGAGGTTGTCCGGGAACTTCACAAAAAATAGTCGTAAGTGATAGCATTCTCTATTTACGGTTGTATGATATAGCAATGTCTTCTTTCCGTTCTTTCATCCTTTTTTTTTATTTTTTTTTTATTATGCTTTGCTTTGTTTATTGAATCTTCTCCTTACGAGACTAACAATAAGTGTATCCAATCTTATACTATAACCTAACTATCAGTCATATAGATTGGAACAGTAAAAATAGCCCTGACAAATTATGCCTGGGTTGGAAGGTCGTTACCTTGTAGGTGGGTTCTTCTGGAAACCCGAGCCAGATCCCTTGCGAGAGGATTTGGGTGGGCTGAGAGTTTTTCCTTGTATGACGCTTTTTGCTTCTCTATTTCATCTTTTACTGCGAGAATGCCAAAGTCCCTGTGGATGTTTTCGTTTCGAATATACCATGGTGCCCCAGTGATAGTTCTCAGGATCTTTGCTTTAGCGCGCTGTATGATGTCTATGTTAATTTTGCTCGCGTTCCCCCAGAGCTGGGAGCCATACGTCCAGATTGGCTTAAGAGTGGAGTTGTAGAGCAGTACCTTGTAGTCCAGACACATAGGCGATCGGGCGTTTATAATCCAGTGGAGGCTGCTGGCTTTTAGTTTTAGGTGTAGTTTCTTGCATTCGATGTGTCTACGCCATGTTAGACGTCTATCGAGGTGGACGCGGCTGAAAATCGCAGTGTTGTGTTGCACCTCACTGCGAAGACTCTGTCGTAGAGATACGACTCGCGTAATTTATGAGTGTACCCGGGAAAGTGTGTTTTGTTTTTATGCATAAGACCGTTGAGCCAGACGCGGTGGAATGCTTGAGATACGTCGAGGAATTTCGCGCTGCAGTATTCTCTATGTTCGAAGGCTGTGCGAATCTCTGATGTTATTCTGTTTACTTGTTCGATAGTTCCATGTTTTTCTCTAAAGCCAAATTGATGGGTTGGGATAATGTTATGAGCTCCAATATATATGATAATATGCGTGTTGGAAGGCATTTTTCGCACAGTTTGGACAGGCATGATAATAGACTTATTGGTCTGTAAGAGGACGGAATCGTGTGATCTTTTTTGGGCTTCGGTATCATTATGATTATTGACTTATTCCATTTTCTTGGGTAAAAGCCAAGACTTACGATCCAATTGAAGAGTTTACAGATGACTTCAATAGCACAGTTTGAAAGTTCAATTATCATTTCTGGACTTATTTGATCACCGCTGGAAGCCGTTTTCGGTTTTAGCCCCCGAATGACTTTGGTGATCTCGTTCGGTCTTAACGGTGTTATCGTGGATTCACTTTCAGCTTGGATTTGCGATAGAACAAAAGATTTTCAGCGGGTTTCGGCTGGAAGACGCCCCCTGAGATGTGAGGCAAATGTTTCGGCTCTGTCTGTGTTACTGCGCTCCCACCACCAGAGTTTCTCGATTGATCTTAGTTGTGCGTTTTTGGCACCTTAATTCAGAGCCCGGTTTAGTTTGCGGGTGGCTTTGGACGTTTGGACATTTGGATGTCTCTTTGAGCATGGCGATCTGCTGGTTTGCCACGCCCGTCGCAGACGTCTCTTTTTCAGAACGAGCTGTTCAATTTGCAGGTTGGTTTTGAACTTCTTTATTTGCACATCATGTCGTTGTGGTGTTGAGATCCAGGCTGCTGTGACGATTACCTCGATCAGCGGCGGTAGAACAGCTGATGTCCGCTTCGATATTTAGCTGGGGGCTTTGAAGAAGGGTTATCAATAATGGGGATAAGGAGTGGCCTTGGCGCTTATTAGGATGCGCGGGATGTTTTTGTCACAGCGAAATCAATTAGATCTGGGATCTTTCTGGGATCTGCTGGCCAATATGTGGGGCTACCAGGAGAAACGTAGTCCAACTTATTTCTCTCGTTTATAAGTGCATTATAAAGTTGCCTTCCCTTGGGAGTAACGAGGCATGATCCCCAGTGCCTATGCTTGGCGTTGTAATTTCCAGCAGCTATGAAGCGATTCCCAAGTGAGTTGTAGAAATCCATGAATTGACCTTCAGAGATTGTAAAGCGAGGTGGGCAGTAGACAGCGGCGATGCAAAGGTTGTTGTTTCCTGACTGCACTTTTGTGGACGTGGCTTGCAGGTAATTTATTGCAAACCTTTGGTGAAAATGGTGTTTGATGCGTTCCCTATTTAAAAGGCCGGTGCCGCCGTGGGCTTTTCCATCGGGATCATCTGTGCGGTAGAAGGTATAACCCCGAATATGTAAGTTATATCTGCTTCTGAGGTGCGTTTAATACAGAACCATGACGTCGATGTGATTTGCAGTCAGGAATTGTGTTATTTCAAGTTTATGCCGTGAAATGCCGTTGGCAATCCACATGGATATTCGTAGATTGGTCATTTATTATTTGGACTGCTGTGATACAAGCAGCTGCATCACCATATTCTGGTTCTGTACCAACGTTTGCATGGCCGCTTTCATAAATGACATGAACTCCATCATACTTTGTTGCATGGTAAACATCATAGTTTCCAAATTGCTTTGGGGCTGGACTGGGACCTGTTGAGCGTTTTCTGAGTGTGGCCGGAGTGGTTTTTCCATGCCCGTTCGTAGAGCATCAGCGTAGAAGATGCCGTTGGTGGTACTGAGCGGACCGAAAGATGATCTGGCTGCCTTGGCGAAAAATACGTCTGGCGTAGTTTTTGAGTTTGAAGTCTGAGGATCTTTTTTGTTAGCAGAACAGTGTTTGGAATTGTGGAAATCTCCGCAGACTACGCAGACTAACTAAAGTGTGCAGTATGTTCTGGTGTGCCCAAAATCCTGACAATTTGTACATTGCACTGGGCCGTTCCGTTTGTGCGGTTCTTCCACTGTGATCCTCCGGTGCAGTAAGAACTGCAGCTTGTAGATCGGGTGCACTTCATTTTTCTTTAGGGTTTTTCTATCTGGCTCGACCTTAAAGAGTGGTTGCGGCTTTTTTTTTGTTGATAATGTTGCTAACATTCTTAGCAGAGAATCCCTTGTCTTTAAGGGCTTCTAGTATCTCAGAGGGGCCGTCGTCGGGCTCAATTCCTTTCAGTACTACTTATAGCCCTTTACTGCTTTTTAGTTGGTAGGTGTAAAAGTTCTTTTTTGTTTCCTCCAGGTATTTGGACACAGCTCGGAAGTGTTCTTCATATTTCGTTTGAACTTTAGTTTCGTGGATGTTCCCGTTAATAAGCGGAGCAATATGAAAATTTTCGTCCCCGACCAGCGCAACAATTTTGTTGACCAGGGCGCTTGAGCTTTTTCCTAATACAAACAGGGGGGCTTTGGTTTCTTTTGGGTCACTTGCTCCGGCTCAGCTTGGCTCTCACCATCTGCTAAGAGGGAAAATCTGTTGCTGTTGTTGGAAATCCTGGTTTTTTCTTTGGTTTAGATAGTAGGTTGATCTTTGGTTTCTTACCAACCGTGTTTTGCGGACTAAGCTTACGCTTTATTTGGATGTAGCGATCCAACCCGGTCTGTATGGCCGGAACCGCTTGTTGCTTTTCGTAACTTACGGCTTCTGCCGTTGCGGTTGGCGATGAAGCCGTTGATACCGATTTCGCAATATTGGTCGTTGCTTTAGTTGTTGTCGTTATTTTTGCTGAGGTAGTAGAAATTGAAGCACGGCTTGAAGCCGGTGGCGGTGGGGTCGGGCATTAATAGCTCCCAGATGTAGGAGTTGGAATGAGTAGGGCTGGTGGTAGCGTGCTCTCGTGCTTTCGACGGCCAGTAGGGCCAAGTTGCTCCTTGTAGATGTTTTCTCTACTTCGGTATCGCTAGTTGCGAGCTTTTACACTCATTATTTTGCTTGCCGCTCATTTAGCACATTTGTTTTCGATAGAGTTCCTAGTTGAATCGGTACCTCTAGCGCTTCTGTTACGGTTCTGTTTGTTTGGTCAGCTAGTCTTATAGCTTCAGCTACTCGTTTTCGTGTTCCGAGTGTGGCTATTTCGTTTGAAAGTTCTCTGCCTATAAAACTTTTCGTTGCTCCGGTCGATCCTACCTTCTACTCTCCTGTTGCCCATGTTGAGATGTTGACGGCGACCCTGCAACTCTAACGTTGTTACGGGTTGTCTGTCGGTGGTCCTGGCCCTGGGAACCCGCTCTGCTTCCATCGGACTCTAACGGCGACCCTGCAACTCTAACGTTGTTACGGGTTGTCTGTCGGTGGTCCTGGCCCTGGGAACCCGCTCTGCTACCATCGGCTTCTCTCGTTTCCCGGGTTCTCGTTTCTGGATTGTGCAATTTTCGTCCTTTACGCATACCCATTGTTCATTATTTTTTAAATGCATAGAGTTGCAACTCCAACTCTTCCTTGAACATTGGCCGTGGAACTTTGTTTTTATTAAACATATTCATATCCTGTTCATTAAAGCCCTTTTCTTTAAATCCAGTTATAATCTCATTGATAGGGATTGTTGCTTCGATGCATTTGATAATTACTTATAATCCTTTGGAACTTTTAAGTTGGTTGGTGTAGTAATTTATTTTTCCGTTGTCAAGGTGTTTGGCCACTGATCGATAATCTTGTTCGTCATTCACTTGCATTTTTGTTTCGTTTATCGTACCTGTTTTTAAGGACTTGTAATAGAAATTGTTTCAAATTTTATAAGTTATTTTTTAACCAGTTTAGCACAATTTGCCTGACGTACAAAAAATTGGAGGTGGGCCGTATTTTTATCATCTTTTAGGTCACTCAGAATAAAAAATCGATTTCTTGTCAGCGCATTGTTTGGCTTCAACTTTCTTGGTAACTTTTGATGCTTTTTTTTTTTAGCTGCTTCTGGGCTTAATTTTCTTTTATTTGCACATACCGATCGATTTTATTTTTGGGTTGGATAGGGGCTAGCTTGTCAGTAAGAGCTGACGAAACAGAAACTGCAGTTAATGTGGCTGTTGTAGTGGTTGTTGTCGTCGTTAGTGTCGAAGTCACCGTTTAAATCGAGGGCATTGTTCTGGTCGTTGTTGTAATAAACCGGTCGCTGGTTGTGTTGTAGGGGTATTGATGTGCCGATTGGTCATAATATGCGGGGAGAGAGCGAGCGTGCTCTTTTCGTATTCACTTGAAGTGTTGCAGTTGTTATCGGTTCTGATAACTGTTCCGGTCTTATGAAGAAATAAGCATTATTTCTGATTGACGAGAGCCGACGTTCGACTTGTTATTGTTGCCGAGTCTTGCTCATGATGGGTCTTTATTACAGAGCTTACACGTTAGCTTAATTTGTGACAAACTGTGTTAATGCTTATATTAGTTATAAAAACACCACCAGGTCTATACATATAACACTGCGTTTTATTTCATTGTCAATTATCGGTAACAAAAGTGATCGATAAATTTCTGGTAAAAATTTTTTTAGCATCTTTGACTCCTGGCAACACTGCTTAAACGTTATTTGCGAGTTTTTTTTCCAATAGCAATTTTTTTTCTAATATTGAAAATGTAGAGTTTTATACCCACAAACCCAAACCCACCCACAAACATTCGTAGACATCGTTGGTTTTCTGCTTTCTTTTAAGGAAAACTGCTGTGGAAGCCCAAAAAATGTTTGTGGAAGCTTACGGTGTGCATGCCCTAAGCATTAGAAGTTCTCAAGCCAAGTTGATATGGACGATGGCCAAACCCAAGAACAACTAGCAGAACAATTGAATGTTGAGCAGAGCACCGTTGGAAGACGCCTCAAAGCCATGGGAAAAATTTTAAAGGTCGGCAGATGGATTCTGCATGAGCACAATGAACGCCAACAAGAGAACAGAAAAAAAACACTTGCGAAATTCTCTTGGAACAGTACAAAAGGAAGTCGTTTTTGCATTGCATTGTCACTGGGGATGAAAAATGGATTTATTTTCAAAACCCCAACAAAAAAAAAAAAATCCTATGTTAGCCCAGGGCAGCAAGCCCAATCACAATCTCGGCCAAATCGTTTCGGCCGCGAAGCCATGCTGTGCGTTTTCTGGGTCAGGCCGGAATCGTTTGGTATGAGCTCCTAAAACCAGGTGAAACTGTTGATGGCGAACACTACCAGCAAGAATTGGAAGAATTTAAAGAATCTATGCTCCAAAAACGCACAGAATACGCAAAAATGCAGCACAAAGCAATTCTTCTGGACGACAACGCGCCATCAGACCGGGCAAGAGGCACCACGGAATTGATAGCCACGTTTGGCTGGGAGTCCTTACCCCATTCGGATTATTCACCTGACTTGGCTCCATCAGATTACCATTTGTTCGCCAGTTTGGGACACGGATTAGCCAACCTGCGCTTCGATTCCTATGAAGACCTTAAGGATTGGCTAGAAGACTGGTTTGGGTCTAAGGAAAAGGAATTCATAAATTGCCCGAAAGATGGGCAAAATGAGTAGCTTCTGAAGGGGCATACTTTGAAGATTGAAATTGTCACCATTTTTTTAAGATGTAAAAAAAAAGCGCAGTTTCATATGCATAGACCTGGTATTTGATCATTTCTACGGTTGGCTAGGGAGGATAAGTTAATTATAAATAGTCTGCTAGAATAGGAGGGTAATAAGAGGTTTGCATCCCAATTTAGGCGCCGATTTAATACGATCCGAATGAACTCCATATTGGGGACTCCAGACCGGTGATCCATATTCAAGAATGGGACGGACAAGCGAAATAAATAAATTTTTAGTTATGTAAGGGTCGTCAAATTCCTTTGATCACCTTTTTATAAATCCAAGCACACTCCTGGCTTTATTCACCATAGACGAAATATGGATAGAACATTTTAATTTTGGGTCCAGAAGAACACCAAGGTCATCCACCTGAGTTATTCTGTCCAAAGAGCACCCACCTAAAGTGTAAGCCCCCCGTATTGGGTCAGTTCGACAAAACGTCATAAGCTTACACTTAGAGCCGTTTAAGTTGAGTAAGTTATCATTGCACCATTTTTGAAAGCTATCTAGATCGGATTGTAAATTCGAACGGCGAGAAATGTCCTTATACTGCAAGCACAATTTAACATCATCTGCGTACATAAGTTCACAAGAGTGAGTTATTACTAATGGAAGGTCATTAATAAATAAGGTAAATAGTAGCGGGCCAAGGTGGCTCCCTTGAGGGACGCCGGAGGTGACTCGGAGAACACAAGAAAGTGAATTCTTAAAAGGACCCTTTCTAAAAGATCAACTGGGAAACCTAATAGTCAAGTTTTCTTACAAGAAGTGAATGATTTACAGATTCAAATGCTTTACTAAAGTCAGTGTAAATGACATCTGTTTGTAATTTGTGTTTAAAACCCCTATTCACGAACGAAGTAAACTCCAAGAGATTAGTAGTTGTTGATCTTTGTTTTATAAAACCGTGTTGACACGGTGAAATTATTGACCTACACAAGTGCTGCAAGTGAGGGGTGATAACTTTTTCAAAAAGCTTAGGAATGGGAGACAATTTAGCGATACCTCTATAATTGCTTGCATCCGTTTTTTACCTTTTTTGTAAAGAGGAATTACAAAAGACTCGTTCCACATATGGGACATTCTTTTTACAAATCGTACGAATTCGGAAAAAAAATTTTTTAAATATCTCAGAATTGAAAGAAAATTTGTTTCAGCTTTTTCATTAATTTTTTCTATATATTAAATATATTATCTCCGTTTCCAGTAGTCACATAATAAAAACTTTTTTTATACCCTTGCAGAGCAAAAGGGTATTATAATTTCAGTCAGAAGTTTGCAACGCAGTGAAGGAGACACCTCAGACCCCATAAAGTATATATATTCTTGATCAGCATCACGATCAGAATCCAAATATGCATGTACGTCTGTCCGTCTGTCCGTCTGTCCGTCTGTCCGTCTGTCCTCCTGTCGGTTTCTATGTAAACTAGTCTCTCAGTTTTAAAGCTATCTGGCTGAAGCTTTCCCAAAAGTTGTCTAGTTGTTGCACGCAGTATATAGGTCGGAACGAGCCGGATGGGCCGACTATATCGGATAGCTCCCATACAAGGGAATGAAATTAAAAATTCTTACTCCGTTGTTTTTGATCAGATCGACTTGATTCCTTCCAGATGGTAAATAATGGAAAAAAATTATAACGTCGTTGTTTTTAATCCCACGAGCATGATTTTTGGAACATCAAGTTTTTCAAATACTCTTAAATCGGGAAAAAAATTTCAGAAACATCGGAGTAATATATCATATAGCTGCCATAGGAAAGATCGAAAAATCTATATAGAAATAACGGAAATAAAATTATTACCTCGATGTTTTTCATCAGACAATCATGATTTTTGGAATATAGAGTTTTCTTATGAGTCTTGAGTTACAAATTAAATTTTATCAAAATCTGACGACTATATCATATAGCTGTCATATGAACAATATGGAAAATTAATAGAAAAATCGTCATAGATTTGATGCTGTTTAGCCGTTTTGTATTTTGTTAGACATATTGCAAGGGTATATAAGCTTCGGCTTGCCGAAGCTAGCTTCCTTTCTTGTTTTCAATAGGTATTAATAATGCCTTTCAAGTTTTTTACTTGCAATTTTTTTATTTGTTCAGAAAAAAAAAATTAAAAACAATTTAATGGTTTCAAAGCTAATCCCCACAACATACATAATTAGGAAAATTACAATTTAATTTTATACGTCATTCCTAAGAAAAAACACTTGGATTTAGAGTTGGGTCTCTAATAGGTAATAAGATATTAAATAACATTGATCGCGCTGCGGCAGCATGAAGAGCGCGCGCTGCGCGAAGAGTCGAAAATTATTTAATTTCTCTTGATCTGGTGAAGACCCCACTCTAATTCCTTTTACTGTATATTAAGCAAAAAATAGGGATAATAAATTGATTTTTTTCAATTTAATAAGTTGTGGGGATCGGCATTGAAATGTCGATATAATGATTAATTTGTTACTAATTCTTATAAATAAAAAATTAAATTAAAAAATAAAATTACTTTTTGAAAGCTGAATTCTTGAACTAAATAATAAAAAAAATTGTAACGATACGATTAATAGAACAAGAGATAATTTATTTAACGTGTTCAAGGATAGAGAAAACCATTGATATTGTCAAAAATCAAACCTTGGTAACAAAAATTGTTTAAGCAAAATACCGAAATACTTGAAAAAAATGTTGACAAAAATCGGAATTGTGACGCAAAAAAAGGTGTACGATTTGTAAAAGAATGGATATGGGGAAACTCTCCAAAGAGAGGATAAACAATTAGAGAAGCAGCTTTCACAAGGCTTCCGCGCAATATTTAAGCACGTAAGCATACGTTTTCTATTATATTATTATTACAATATGTTTTTCGTTATATATGTATTTCACATATTTCAAGCTATCATGCTGAAAATTTCCCAAAAGTTGGGTAGTTATTGCATGTATTATATAAGTCGGAACGGGCCGGATCGGCCGACTATATCGGATAGCTCCCATACGAAAGAATGAAATAAAAAATTTTCACGCCGTTGATTTTGATCAGAACGACTTGATTTCTTCCAGATGACGTTTTCTAACTACTATTGAATTTTGGATTAAATTTGATGAAAATCGGATAACTCTATCATATAGCTGCCGTAGGAAAGATCGAAAAAATATTATATATAGAAATAATGGAAAACAAATTATAATGTCGTTGTTTTAAATCCCATGAACAACATTTTTTTTTTATTTATTTATTTTTTTTTTTAAATATAAAATTTTGTTTTACTTTTATTTTTTTTTAACTTCAATTAACATCTTTCACAAATATATATTTTGCCTTAAAGGTACTATAGTTTGAAGGCTATCAGGTAATAGCAGTTCATATTACATATTTTGGACGCCACTGAATCACGCTTTTGGCTAAAAAGACAGACTGAATCCACTTGAATGCGGTAATTTGACTCGCGAAAGACATACGCTAATCCGGGCTCGTTGTTAATACACTGAATTACTACTATGTTTTATGAGCGATACATTTATAGACCGGTCACAAACATTGACTTTTTTTATATACATACCTTGAAATAATAAAACGCCGAACTTTTAATAAATTCAATAAAAATTGTTCATTTCCGAGGAACTCGAAGTCAATGCGCGCAAAAAGAAAGAATTTTGTAAAGCTCTTTGCAAAATCATATGGTGTGTTTGTCCATTCCCAGCTGATGATCATTGATCAACTGATTGTAGAGCTTTTAAAAAGCTTCGATAAATATATTCGAAGCTTCTATTATCAACTTGTGAAAAAATATCAACGCTTTTTTAAATTTGAAAATTTTGATGAAATGCCGCAGGCGAGACCAAATCGCCCATGTTGCGGAGTTCGCGCTTTTTCTGTAGGAGCACTTTATTTTTAGTGGGCTTTGGCTCCGGGGAAGAGGCTTTTTCAGCGAAGGATATTTCCGATATCAGCTTCGCAGGTTATATTTGGTTAGAACTCAATGTGGGAGCTTACATATTTTTATTACTTCAGCCAAACGGTTGTATTTGAAGTAAGGAATTGGGCAGGTTTCACAAGCTGTGGCTGATCAAAAACGCACAATAAAACAAATGAGTGGTCAGATGACAGATCTGAAAATATCTCAGCGCTTATTACGCTTAGCTGCACCCTTCTTCTTACAGCGAAGTCAATGAATTCTGGGTGCTTTCCTGGATCTGCTGGCCAGTAAGTAGGCCTACTCCCGTAGGCTTATAAATTTTAACCTATTAGCTGGGGTAGTAATAGCTTTGTATAATTGGCGACTTTTTGGGTTCGCGTGGCAAGCGCCCCCTAGTGTTACCTATATCACTTCAACCGGGGCCTCTACAACTTGTGGAGGATTCAGTAATCTTTGGTGTTTTCGATCGAACTGATGATTAGCCAGAAGCGACTTATGCTAGTGGTGGGACTGCCACCTAAAGAAATGATGGAGATTTTGGAGAAAGCCGCATTTCTTTATTCGATGGAGCCTGGGAATCGAAACCAGGCCTTCTTGGTTCGGAGACCAGAGCTCTACCTGCTGGTCCACCGACTGCACGGGGGCAGTATACGGGGTAAATTGTAATTGGACCGGTAGATATGTTTATACGAACATATACGAATTGTAATTGGACCGGTAGATATGTTTATACGAACTGAAGTGGCCTGCTTATTTTTTGGCAATATCATCGATCGATGGCAAAGGAGAGTCCAGAGGAGGCGGTGGAAGATGTAGGAAAGTTTGGTCGGGTGTTTGGTTACGGTTTCTGAGATATTTGTAAACTGGCAGCCCCTTAAGTTAGCAGTCTAGTTCCAACCACAGTTGCTACACTTCTTTAGTGCAGTCCTCTTTGTTTTCTCCACATTCTTTTTTGATTTGAAGATCACCGCAGGCAATACAGACTGGGCGTAGAGTGCAGTAACTGTTCGTGTGTCCATATTGCTGGCAATTCACGTAGTGGACAGGGCCGTTTCTTTTATGAGGCTCCTCCACGGCAATTCTTCGGTGAAGAAGGTACTGAAGTAGTAGTAGTAATTTACAGACGCACTATCTGGGAATTTCGTAACAGATCCAAAATGTTCTTCATTGTTGATCCGCAGTTATTTTCTTGGACTTTTCCTTTTTATACCCTTGCAGAGCAAAAGGGTATTATATTAGATTGTTTGGTAATGACATACCGGTTTCTTTATTGATTTTTGACGACGATTTTAACATAGTCAGCATTGTCCGATTTAAGTGCTATATGTACCGTTGTCTTCGATGATTTTATGCCATTTTAATGGTAACTTGTATATGCCTCTCCTAAAGAAGTCCTTGTCCCTACTCGGCGATTTGATTTTCACAATCCTCCCTTGAACTCAATTTTTGTCCATCGAAAAAATTGTGCATGACCAAAAACAGATGGTAATCGCTTGGGGCAATGTCCGGACTATAAGGTGGATGCATTAACACTTCCCAACCAAGCTCCCGTAGCTGGTGACGCGTCACCAAAGATGTATGGGGCCTGCCGTTGTCATGATGGAACACAACGCCCTTACGATTCACCATGGCTGGCCGCTTCAATCGCTCCAGTTGTTCACAGTAGAGGTCAGAATTGATGGTTTGGCCTTAGGGCAGCACTTCATAATGGATAATTCCTCTGATATCCCACCATACACTCAGCAACACCTTCTGAGCCGGCAGTCCTGGCTTTGCCACCGTTAGAGACGACTCACCATGCTTCGACCAGGATCTCGAGTTCATTACGGTGCAACAAAGATTCGCAGATTGATACACGGTCGAAAAGGTTTTTTTGGGATAACTCATGAGGCACCCATACATCGAGCTTTTTTGTTAAATTTTTCAACTTTAAATGCCTATGGACAGTTTCCGTGCTTAGTTGCAGCTCCTCTGCGATGGTTCTAATAGTCACATGACGATTTCGATCCACTATTTCCATGATTTTATCCGTATCAACGGTCACTGGTCGTCCGGAAGGCTTCGATGTTTCGGTATCAAAATTGCCACTTCGGAATCGCCTAAACCACTGTTCGGCGGTTTGAATCGAAAGTTTGTTATCTCCTAAGACAGCAATAATCTGTCTGCGAGATTCCGCAGCAGTTTTTCCCTGTGCGAAATAAAATTTCGAAATTGCCCGAATTTCTGCGTTTGTGAACTCCATTTCAATCGATTGTAATTTTTTAACGTGGAAGCTTATGTAAACAAACTATATGTCATTTTAAAGGTATTGATGCCAATACCTTTCAAACGATATACAGCATTGCCAGATACGATTATAATTGCCTTCACAAGCGAAGCGCGAAATTTGAATGTTAAAACCGGTATGTCATTACCAAACAACCTAATAATTTCAGTCAGAAGTTTGCAACGCAGTGAAGGAGACACCTTAAACCCCATAAAGTATATATATTCTTGATCAGCATCACCATCTGAATCGAAATATGTATGTACGTCTGTCCGTCTGTCCGCCTGTCCATCTGTCCGTCTGTCCTCCTGTCCGTTTCTACGCAAACTAGTCTCTCAGTTTTAAAGCTATCTTGCTGAAACTTTCCCAAAAAGGATAACTCTTATCATATAGCTGCCAAAGGAGAGACCGAAAAATAAATATAGAATTAATGGAACATCGTTGTTTTTTATCCTACGAACATGATTTTTTTTAATATCAAGTTCTTTAACAACCCTTAAATGAGAAAAAAGTTTTATAAAAATCGGATTTCTATATCTTATAGGTGCCATAGGAAAGATCAAGAAATCTATATAGAAATAACGGAAATAAAATTGTAACATCATTGTTTTTCATCAGACTTTTGGAATTTAAAGTTTTCCAACGACGCTTGTATTACGAATTAAATTTGATCAAAATCGGACAACTATATCATACAGCTGCCAATTGATATATAGTCAAAAATATGGAAAATGAATAGAAAAATCGTCATAGCTTTGATGTTGTTTAGCCTTCGACATATTTGATGACTGAAAGGGTATATAAGCTTCGGCTTGCCTTTCTTATTTCAATTACATATTAGCTCAGAGCTGTTGTGTTTTCAAAATAAATTGGGGACGGTTTTAAAGCTTTCTAGGCTGCAGTGGGCTGTTTTTCTTTTTATACAAGATCGCCAAGTGCGGCATATCTGTTTCCATTGTTGGATCTGCTGATGCCTGATGTTTAGGACACTTTCGGCTTGTTTTCCTTTTCGCTTTGGTGTGGGCTGAGCTTGTACATACCGATTGATCCCAGTCTGCACGAGAGCACCTTTTGCAAGCTGTGCAGTTTTTGGGAGAGAAACTGCAAAGCCGAGACCAGCTTGCAATGAGAGAATTGGCTGGTGAGTCGACGACGACGTTGACGTGGTTGTTGTTGTGGTTGCACTAACGGTAGTTATTGATGGCACCGTAGTAGAGATTGCCCAAGCTGCCGTCAGTGCATCAATTGGTGAGAGGGGCGAAGGATACTGTAAGCTCCATGACTGAGTAGCGGCAGCGGTGTTTGGGCGTCAAAGTGGCTCCGAACGCGTCTATGGCGAGGAGATCTCCCAAACCCAGCATTGAAAGATATGTATGTAACATAATTGTTTCGCCTTGCACCCTGCAACACGAATGTAGAAGCAGCTTGCCCTTGTGCAAGCCCAAGATCTCTGTGTGTAAGAGTGTGTGGGGGTGTGTTTGGCCTTATGCAAACGAGAGTCCAAAAATAAAAGTAAAGAGGCAGAGATATCTGTATTGAACTAATCTCAGCTTACAAGCTTTAAGGTAATGACAAGCGTGCGAGCTCGTTTGGTTACAGTAAGTGGATCTTATATACAAATACAATTCAGGCTATTAATTTATGATGCTTCAACAACATTTTTGTGAAAACAAAATAAACAAACTTTGATTAAGATTTTAAGACTTATTGTTTGGAAGGTAAGATAAAATAAATAATAATTACAAGTTTAAAAAAAATGTTTTCAAGAAGTGTTCTAAAGAATTATTGCCATTTAAAAACGGTCATTCATAAAACGCAGTCCAGGCAGATGGGGACTCCTAAGATTTAGTTGATCAACGATTTGAAAAGAAAGACATTACATGACCGTAAATATAGGCGAAGAGTATGGGAAAACGCGAGGCTTATAAAAACGTAGGACTAAGAAATGTTGGATCTAGTAAAATCAATTAAATATCAAGATTCAATCAAAGGGGTCGATACATCAGTAGCTCAGAAGCAGCGTGGAGACTTCTGGTATTCCTTATGCATAATACCATTTGAAATATCAATGGATATCCCAAATCAAAATCAATTACTTAACCAATTAAACAAGCAATTGAAAACATTCAAGACCAGTTTTTTGAACTTCGTAAAGTGGACCCAAATAAAAAAACCCTTTTTTATGTTAAAGTTCCTTCTATTTTCACTTATTAAAATAAAAAGATACAAAGATGAAAGATCAATAGTGATGACCAGGTTTTCTATAGTTCCTCAAGAAACAAGAATAGATCAAAAAAATTAATGTTTAAAATCATCCTTCTTAAATTTTAGGACAAGCCTTACTGAGAATTGCAGACTGAATTTTTCAAATTGCAAGGAAAAATGAAAAACCTCTCAAGCTAAGGAGCGGTTATAAGAGTGCAATATTAGCTGCAAGAAATGGCCGAGGTGTCTTCTTAGTTGTGCTTCTCTTCTCGAAATATCTCTTAGGCTTTGATTCTGGTGCGCAAGTAATTTTTGGATGTGGATTATGCAACTCTGTTTAAATATCTCTGGGATCGTCTGTGTGCTTAGCTCTTTGTGGATGTGGTCATTTGTTGTGTATCTGTCTGAGTTAGTTATTATTCTTAATATTTTCGACTGGGCTCTTTGTATTATGATGAGGTTGGATTTGCTGGCTGTTCCCCATATTTCTATTTCATACGTGTATGTCCAGATTGGTCTTATTATTGTTTTATAGATTAGTAACTTGTTTGATACGTTTAAGTTTGATTGTCTTCCCAGAAGCCAATGGAGTTGTCGAAATTTGATTTTTACTTCGTTTCGTTTGTTTATTATATGTTTTTTCCACGTGAGTTTTGAGTCAATAGTGAGTCCCAGATATTTGGCGCTTGTACTTTGTTTCAGGATTTCGTCAACTATTCTTATTCTTGTTGGGGTAGTTATTTTCTTATTTGTGTATACCACCTGTTGTGCTTTGTCCTTGTTTATTTCAATGCGCCATTTCTCAAACCATGACATTGTTGTTGTTAAGATCTCTTGACGTGTGTTTGCTGCTCTTTTTTCTGTTTAGCTAGAGGCCATTAGCACTGTATCGTCAGCAAAGGTGGCAATCATGGAACCATGGGTCAGTGGATTTGGGATGTCTGCTGTGTATATAAGGTATAATATTGGTCCTAGTACGCTGCCTTGGGGTACACCCGCTGCCACAGGGATAAGATCTGAACATTTATCGTTGCATTTGATATAGAAATATCTGTTGGTCAAGTAACTTTTTAATATAGGGAATAGGTTAAGTGGTAAAATGTTGTGAAGCTTATGGAGTAGTCCTGTATGCCACACTTTGTCAAACGCCTTTGCAATGTCCATGTGTACTGCTACGCAAACTTTCTTGTTGTCAAAGTCTTCTGATATTTTGTGTATAACTCTGTGCACTTGCTGCACCGTTGAGTGTTTTTTTCGAAAACCAAATTGGTGGGGTGGGATCACATTATTTTCTATTAAAATCGGGTTGATTCTATCAAGTAAATTTCTTCGAAAATTTTTGATAGAATTGGTAACCGGCTGATTGGTCTATATGAGCTAACGAGAGATGCACTTTTATGCGGTTTTGGGATTGCTGTAATCTGGGCAATTTTCCACGTCGAACTTAAGTCTTATCACTGCACTAAAAATGTCTCTTATAAATCTAATCGTATTGTCTGGCAGCTCTTTAAGTGTTTTACCACTGATTTGATCATAGCCCGGTGTCTTTTTGTCTTTGACTTTTAATATTTGTTCTCTTATTTCGTATATCGTCGTTTTTCTGATTGCACAGTTGAGTTTGGGTAAATGTGATGGGAGCTCAATGTTTTGGTTGTCCATACTGTTCGTAAAAATTTCCTCAAAGTGTTCGGCCAGCTTTTTCTTTGTTTGTTCTTGCCCATGAGTTTTTCTTTGTCTTTATTGGATGTTTATGTATAATTGCTTTTGTCAGTTTTTTAGTTGCTTTCCATAGTGAGTAGTTTGTAGATGTCGTTGTTTCCAGATTTTCCAGCTGTCTCCTGATTTGGCTTTCGTTGTACTCTTGTAGCGTTTGTTTCAGATCTTTTGTTGCCCGGTTTAGCTTGGTCTTGTCATTTGGGTGCTTGGTGGACTGCCATATTTTCCTTAGTTGGCGTTTATGTTTGATTTTGTCATTTATGTGTGATGGAGTCCTTTTGGTTATTACGGGAGTCAGAGCCGGCGTCGATTGCCATAGAGCTTTAATTATGTGTTCGTTTAAGTGCATTATAGCAGAGTCTAGTTCTTCGTTTGTTATTAGGGAGGCCATGTCAAGTAATATCTCCCTGAATAGGTTCCACTTCGTTTGGTGTTTGTGTCTCGGAGTGTTGCTTGTCAGGTGTGGTGTGCTTTTTATGGTTACTAAGATTGGTGAGTGGTCTGATGATAGGTCCAGGCTTGACTTAATTATTATGTTTTGGTGTGTCAAGTTTTTGGTAATGCAAAAGTCAATCAGGTCGGGAAGTTTTTTTGTGTCAGTTTACCAGTAGGTTGGCTCTCCTGTACTTATTGTACGGCTATTATTGGCTTTGATAGCTTCGTGTAGTTGTCTTCCCTTTGCATTTATTAGATGCGATCCGCAGGAGGCATGCTTGGCGTTATAGTCTCCTCCAGCCAGCTATCGATTCCCAAGCGATTTTAGGTAGTCAAGGTATTGTTCTTTCGTGTTATTAAATTTGGGTGGGCAGTAAACAGCCGAGATGATTAGTTGTCCCGATTGGTCCGAGATTGATATTGTCGTTGCTTGTATGTTTGCATCCTTATACCATTCTTCCTCTACACATTTTACGTCATTTTTGATTATCGCTGTGCCTCCATGGGCTTTGTTGTCTGGGTGGTTTGTGTAGAATATGGTATAGTCAAGAATGCTGATGTATGTTTTGTCTGTGGCGTGGGTCTCTGAGATGAGCATTATGTCAATCTGGTTTTCTTGTAGGAAGTTCTTTATTTCTAGGATATGACGCGATATTCCATTAGCATTCCAGATTGCGATAATCAAATTATTGTTTGTCAAGTTTGGATACAAGTATAGTAACTATGTTCATCATGCTTGACATCTGTGCAAACAGTTGTTTCATAAGGGTCTTCAGCTCTTGCATGTCCTCTTGTTGTTGGTTATTGTTTGCGTTTGTTGGGATGAACGGCTCGTCGTTGTGTAGGAAAGTTTGGTGGGTTGATGTTGGAGGTTTGTGTTTTTGTAGAGCTTCTGCGTATGATATTTTGGGATTGATCAAGTCAGGTGTAGTTTTTGTGGCAATTTCGGGTGGCGTCTGGATTAGTGGTATTTCCTTTTGCCGGAGACTAGGGTATTTTTGGAGTTGTAGGGCTTTGTAGACCATACAGCCTTTATAATTGGAGGGATCTCTCGTACAGTAGTTTCTTGTGTGCCCGTATTTTTGGCAGTTTGTACATTGAGGTATTATACGTTTTTGGTGCGGTGGTTCAAAAACAACTTTGCAGTGTAATAAATGGCTAATTTTGTTCAATTTTTATTTAAGTTCAATTGAGAAGAGAGGGAGTGGCTTTTTTGTGTCATTCTTTAAATCCTCTCTGATCTTTTGGTCTGAACGTGTAAAATTTGGTCTCTTTGTCTTTAAGTACCTTTAGGATGTTTGTGTAGTGTATACTTTCTTGTGGTTGTATTTTTATTTCGTTCGTTGAGAGTGCTTCTAGTTCGAACTTTGTCTCGGACAGTGAGTTTAGTGCAGTTGTTAGTGCGTGGATATTTTCCATATTTTGTACGTAGATCGGTGGAGGCTTTCGCTGTGGTATTTGCGCGGTTAGGTTCCGGTCTGTCCCATTGTCGTTTTGAGCTTTATCGTCTTGCTCATGCGCCAGCAACTCAAAGCGGTTGTTTGAGCGTGGTTCTGCTAGCCAGTACTCTTTGAGTGTTTTTTGAGTGGCTCTTTGGTTTTTGCTCCGTTGTTTTTGGTTGAGTTCGTGTGTTCGTTTACTTGTCCAGGCGACTGTCTATAGTTGTTGTTTTTAGGGGTGCTGTCGTTGTTGTAGTTGTTGCATATGTTGTGGAGAGTGGCAGAGACAATGTTAGTAGCTTGGAGTTTATTAGTGTGGTACTTGCTGCGGTATTGTAAATCTTTGTTGGCAATTTGTGGGTTGTGTTGACGTTGGGGTTGGCGGGAGAATAGAGATCGTGGGCAACGGTGAAGTGCATTGCTCGCTCCAAGATAATTGCTCCTTAGGGAGAGCGGCTGGTGTGTTTGTGGAACTGTTTTGATTGTGGTTGTTGTTTTTGGGCGTTGCTTGTAAAAGCGCGGGAGAGCAAGAGCGTGCTCTCTGAGGCTACACTGAGAGGGTGCTATGTGCACTGTTGTTGTCGGCGCATGACTTTATTGTAAAGTAAGCGTTGTTGATGCTTGAGCGAGGGCGCGCACTCTGAGTTTGAGTGCAACGCTCACTCATTTTAGCTTGAGGCTGCTTATTTGTTTATGTTTGGTATAATAAGGTAAACATAGGGGTTTTTTATATGGGAAAGCGTCATTTCGCTGAGCGATTGAAAAACACGTCTATACACGGCGGCGTTTTGACTCGAATTCTAATTAAGTCTGCTTTATGGGCTGACTTGTGGAAACGAAAAAAAAACACAAAGCAAGTGCACGCTATAAAGTTTTTTAAATACCCTTGAATCGCGAAAAAAAATTTATAAAAATCCGACAACGTGCCATACGAAAGATCGAAAAACATCAAATATGTCGAACAAAATCCATAAAGGCTAAACAACATCGAAGCTAAGACGATTTTTCTATTCATTTTCCATATTTTCGACTATCGATCATATCGACGCATTTCCGCGACTGTATCGTATGTCGCTTTTTTTCGAAATTGAGATTTTAATGCAAAATTGTTAGGCACCTAATGTCTCACTACCCTGTGAAATATTATAACTGAAAGCCCTATAGTTCTGATAAAAATTAAGTTTCAATTTTATCGTATGTTACAATGTGCGCGCGAAATTATCGTTTGTCCATACAAATTTGCATGGAAATACTGCAATCGCACAAAAATACCGAAATACAAAAATAAAGAAAAAGCTTCTACTGTAAAATTTGATTTTTCTACATACGATACAGTCGCGGAAATGCGTCGATATGGGAGCTATATGTTATAGTTGTCCGATTTTGATCAAATTTAATTCATAATTCAAGAGTCGTTAGAAACTTTATATTCCAAAAATGCTTATCTGATAAAAAAGAACGATGTTACAATTTTATTTCCGTTATTCTTATATATATAAAACTCCTGTCACGATGTTTGTCCGCGATGGACTTCTTAACTACTTAACCGATTTTAAATTAAATTGGCACACCGTGAGCAGTCTGATCCAACTTGAGAGATAGGATAGCTTAGATCTTTAATTATAGTCGCAATTTTATTTTATTGCAAATTATTTGTCTATAATTAATTGACAGTCACAATACCTTTCAAACGATATACATCATTGCCAGATACGACTATTTGTCTATTATTAATTGACAGTCACAATACCTTTCAAACGATATACAGCATTACCAGATACGATTATATTTGACTTCACAAGCGAAGCGCGAAATTTGAATGTAAAAACCGGTATGTCATTACCAAACAACCAAATATTAGGTTATAATAATAAATTGAGTTCAAGGGAGGATTGTGAAAATCGAACCGCCGAGTCTTTTGCCAGTAGGGACAAGGACTTCTTTAGGAGAGGCATATACAAGTTACTATCAAAATGGTAACAATATGGACAATGCTAACTATGTTAAAATCGTCGTCAAAAATCAATAAAGAAACCGGTATGCCATTACCAAACAACCTAATATATAAAATGAAGTCGTGTTAGTTACACCACTTATAACTCAAGAACGGCTGAACAGATTTGGCTGAAAATTGGTAGGGAGGTAGCTTAGAGCCAGGTATAGGACATAGGATACTTTTTATCCCAATCGACATACCAAAAATCGCATATAAAGTGAGTTACTACCTCATCACACCGACAAACACACGCTACCATAGCATTTTGACTCAATTTATGTGGTTTTGGTGAATTTAAGTGAAGTGAAGTTTTTTGTGGTTTTGGTGATGGGTTTGTTTTGAGTAACATTTCGACAGCGTTCCCGTGTGACGGGAAATCTTCTGAAAAAATCTTCTGTACGCGTGATAGTCATTGAACTCCTCCTAAACGGCTGGACCTTTTTTTATGAAATTTTTGTGTGTATTCCAGGCGGTTTGAGGATGGTTTAGATTCACAATATGTTAAAAAAAATATTTATTTTTTTTAGGGTTTTTAATGTTTTAATAATTTTACAAATTTTTCCGCTTATACATTGCAAACTCAGTAGGTAATCACACTAATATTATAAAGAGGTCAAATTTGTTTGTTTTTTTGTAAAGAATAGGGTCCGGAACTACTGGCCCGATTTAAAAAATTCTTTGACCGATAAAAAGCTACATTATCGGGGAGTAACATAGGCTATAATTTATTTTGAAAAAAATTTGGTATCCGTAAGAAAATTGCAATATTTTAACAAATGGTGGAAAAATGAAAATCTTTCTTGCGCTGTCAAAACTATTGATGATAGAACAAAATAATGTACTACGGTGTTATAGGTATTACTAAGATCTACAAAAAAGTCCGCGAGGTTGTTTATTCTACGATCATACTTTAGCCAAAAATAACAGTTTTTGTTTTCAAAAATAAAATTAATTCGCCTTCAGGAACAAAAATAGGTTAAACTCGCGTCATGACATGAATCCTTATCCAAATTTATAGTTTTATTATCAAGGGTATGTATCTAGCTTTCAATATTTTTTTAATTCATTCCAATCGGATATATGGTTACAATAATAAATTTGGGAGTTGTTACAATAATAAAATTGTTAGAAATAGTAATAATGATAGCGCGTGCGCGAGGACGCGAGTACAAACAAACAAACAAACAAGCAAACAAATTTACCTCTTTATAATATTTGTGTGAAAGGTAACTATTTAAAAAAAAACCGGGCGAAGCTGGGACGGGCAGCTAGTCTAATATATAAAATTCTCGTGTGACAGATTTTGTTACCATACTCCTCCGAAACGGCTATACCGATTCTCATGAAATTTTGTGAGCGTATTGCATAGGTCTGAGAATCAACCAACATCTATTTTTGATCCTCTTAAATCCTGTGCTACATAAATACATAAAGGCTAAACAACACCGAAGCTATGACGATTTTTCTATTAATTATACCCTTGCAGAACAAAAGGGTATTAGAATTGCAGTCAGAAGTTTGCAACGCAGTGAAGGAGACACCTCAGACCCCATAAAGTATATATATTCTTGATCAGCATCACCTTCTGAATCAAAATACGTCTGTACGTCTGTCCGTCTGTCCTCCTGTCCGTTTCTGCCCAAACTAGTCTCTCAGTTTTAAAGCTATCTTGCTGAAACTTTCCCAAAAGGTGTGTAGTTATTGCACGCAGTATATAAGTCGGAACGGGCCGGATCGGCCGACTTTATCGGATACCTCCCATACGAGAGAATGAAATAAAAAATTTTCACTCCGTTAATTTTGATCAGATCGACTTGATTTCTTCCAGATGGCGTTTTCTAACCACTTTTGAATTTCGGATAAAATTTTATCAAAATCGGAAAACTCTATCATATAGCTGCCATACAAAAGATCGAAAAATATATAAATAAATAATGGGAAAAAAATTATAACGTCGTTGTTTTTAATCCCAAGAGCATGATTTTCAAAACATGGAGTTTTTCAATAACCCTTGATTTAACAACGTTATTATATAGCTCCCATAGGAGCGATGGAAAAATCTATATTGAAATACGGGAAATAAAATTATAACATCGTTGTTTTTCATCAGACAAGCATGATTTTTGGAATATATATATATACAGTCGACTCTCGTTAATTCAAACCTGCGATAATTCGAACCTCTCTAGGTATAATTCAAAGTTATCACGAGTTCCCTACAAAATCTCTTTATATTTCGAACTAAATCAATACATTTTCATACACTTGGTAATTCGAACGAAAAAATAATTGATATTTAACCAAACAACGCGTTAATTCGAACTCATCAGCGTCTAACACTCGACAATTCAAAGTTGCAGAGAAAAAAGGCGGAAATTTTGCGAAGAGTTCAAACTTGCCTTTGTTTTTGTTTTGATTATGTAGTTTGACCATTTGACGCACACACTTCTTACGAATTGGTTTGTGTAGTTATTCAGTTACTATTACTCTTTCGTTGGTATGCATATTAAAAGTTAGTGTTAGCTATGAGCCCTAGAAAGTATAAATGTTTGACGATTGCTGAAAAGAAAAAGTTAATCGAAAAAGTAGAAGAAGGTGAGAAGAAGAGTGAAACGAATTTAAGATTCCTTTGAGTACTCTCTCAACAAAATTGAATAAAAATTAACCAACACTTAATAATTCGAAGTTTTACTTATTTTCTCTCGCAAATTTCGAACCATTTGATATTTCAAACACTCGATAATTCGAAATATTTCAAGAGTCCCTCGAGTTTCGAATTAACGAGAGTCGACTGTATATATATATAACTACTTTTGAATTACCTACATATTCAATTTCATCAAAATCGGACAAATATATTGTACGATTTTCGTCAAGGAAAAAATAGTTCGCAGCTGGATCAGTATTTATGGGCTAACTTAGATAAGGGTCGTTTTGTTGATATCGGCCTACCTAAACAAGCACAGGACGATATCGGCCTGTGTCCATATGTTCGGACCTATCGTAAAAGAAAACCCACAGATAATCACGTCTTCACACCATCTGCAGTACTATCTGTAGTAATATTGTCTTTAAGATATCTGTGTCCAACTGGTACTGTTTTGATAGGCTAACCAATGTAACAAATAATTGCAATCTTGACTAGACCTAAGTAAATATCTCTAACCAAAAAACATGTATATAAAGCCTAGGTTTGACTGAATAAAATTAGTACGAAAAGAACTCTTGACGTATTCACTTCTCCGCAGCCCAATTGGTATTGTACTTATTGCGGCGACTATTGCCACTGGTATTGAACTTGCGGCACGCAACAAAACAAAACTCTACTTTTCAGCATTTAGAATTCATTTGAATTCGCACATTTGGTGACCCCCGACTTCGAACCGCAACCATTGTTCAGATTGGGACTCCAATTTGAACCCGCATCATCGATCATAGTTTGATCATTCAGAAATCAATCACGGTAGTGATTAAAAGGTCAACTAGGCGACCGAAGCAACTTTTCATCTACTGCTATCAACTTGGCGATAGACAGTTTTTAAAACAGCAGACGACTATAATATTCTGCGATTTGTGTACGATCAACTTGGCGATCAAAAACACACACAAAAATATATAGAATCTTGATTACTGACCATTTTTACATTTATTTTATAAACCACGGTGTGAGTCGAGGCACATCATCAACAATATACCTCTAAAAGGTTTATAATTAAAAGTAAAACATGGCATCTTCAAGCATTCGCTCCTTATTGGATGAACAGCATGCTCTGGGTGAGCGCATCCAAAATATTATAAGGAATTTCAAAAAAGATTCCGAAAGCAGAAAATCTAAGCCTGCGTATTACACAGAACGCTTGGCTAATCTGGAGGGTCTATGGGTAAATTTTGCCTCCAGAGATGATACGATCCAGCGTACCCTGAAAGGAGAAAAAATCGATCATGGGTACTTCAGAAATAATTACTTTCTTGAAATTAGAAACCTGGTGAGTGAATATCAGAATATATTCACAACAAACCTATCAACCCTGCAAGCTGAAACTGCCTCCCTAACATCTACGGAAGAAGATTTGGAAATTGAATCCATGTTCCGTGAGCAAAGGGTGCTCATTGATACATTAGAGCGTATCATGAGTAAGGTGACGATTGAAACACGCCAAAATTTTAAGGCGATCATATTCGAAAATTGGACTGAAATTAAAAGGATTCATGTCCAAATTCACAAAAGATTTAAAAACCCCAAAGAGTTGGGATACGATGATTCCCGATATTTAATGGCTGAAGATGCCATTATAACATTTCAAATGGCACTCGGCGTAGACAGACCACAGAATACTGGAGAAAGTTCTCCTAGAATCGCAGCAGTACCTTTGCCAAAGATAACAATTCCAAAATTTGATGGAAATTATTTGCAATGGCAACAATTTCATGATTTGTTTAAGAAAATGATTCATGAATCTTCATTACCCATTATACAAAAAATGTGGTACTTGAAGACTAATTTAACGGGAGAGGCTGAACGTTTGATTCGTCACTTGTCCCTAACTGAAACGAATTATTTGACAGCATGGAATATGTTGCAAGAGCGTTTCAGCAACAAAAGAGTATTGTGCAATACTTTACTCCAAAAATTATTAGATCATGCACCAATATCTAGTGATGTCAAAAGCATTAAATCGTTGCATGATAATATAAAGGAAACATTATCAGCATTAAACAATATTGAAATAAGAACGGACAATTGGGATCCGATTCTCCTGCACGTTCTAACAAAAAAACTAGATCGACAAACACATTTGCTCTACGAACAATCGATTCTCAACACACGAGAAATGCAGTCAATTAAAGAATTTTTGGAATTTTTGGAGCAAAGGTTTCTCACATTAGAAGCTATTTCTTCAGAGAAATCCAAAAAACCAACAACATGTGCAGCAGGGGCAGATACACCCTTCAATTGCCTCTTCTGCAAGAAACCGAACCATAGCATTTTTAAATGCAATGAGTTCTTAAAAAAGACCCCAGCTGAACGTTTAAACTGGACTCAAAAGAATAAATTATGCGTAAAATGTTTCAATTCAAATCACGCTTCAAAGGCATGCACTAGGAAAGATTGTTTTAAGTGCAACAAAAAACACAATACACTTCTGCACTTGGAAAAAGTATCAGAAAATTCGGATGTCATTACTGCGGCATCAGCAAGTGGAAAGCATGATGGTTACGTCCTTCTAGCCACAGCAAGAGTACTAGTTCAAGGAAACAATGGACAAATGGCGGAATTCAGAGCTCTACTTGACTCTGGCTCCCAAATAAATGTTATTTCTGAAAGAGTTATTCAGAAATTAGCATTAAAAACCACCAGTTCGAAACATAAAATAAATGGCATAGGTGGAAAGGCTCACACCTCCAATGCTCGAGTTAATGTGGAACTAAAATCCAGAAACGGAAATTTTGCGTCAAGACTTGAGGCGATTGTAATGTCCCATATAGTCGCTGATCAACCGACATACCCAATATCCACGGAAAATTGGAAAATTCCTAATGGTATACAACTTGCTGACCCTCAATTTGGAAAACCAGGAAAAATAGATATTCTCCTTGGTGCTGAGCATTATTTTGATATAATGCAATCGGAAAATGTATTTATTAAAAAGGGACTACCAAGGTTGCAAAATACCAAACTTGGTTGGATTGTAGCTGGCAAAATTTTGGAACAAAAAGCAACTTCATCAGTATGTGCAGTCCTGACTGAAGCGGAAAAGGTGGATGAGCAGCTTGTCAAGTTCTGGGAACTTGATAATTTCCAACCGGATAAAAAATGTTATTCGCCAATCGAAAAACAATGCGAATCCCATTTTCTGGAAAACATCCAGCGCGCACAGGACTCAAGGTACATTGTGCAATTACCATTTTTGGAGCATACTTCAGCGCTGGGGGAGAGTCGTGACATTGCCACGCGACGATTTTTATCGTTAGAGAAACGATTGCAGAAAGATCCAGCAATAAAACAAGGATATATTGAGTTCATGAAGGAATATGAACTGCTTGGGCATATGAAGGAAGTTCCTCTTGCGAATCTGCCAAGATCGCACTATTTCATACCTCATCATTGTGTCCTAAAGCCAGATAGCCATACAACAAAACTACGGGTTGTATTTGATGCATCAGCGGTAACATCTTCTGGAAAGTCATTAAACGATTTATTGCACAAAGGTCCAACAGTGCAAAATACTCTCATGTCTATATTATTAAGATTTAGACTACATAAATATGTCTTTACGGCTGACATTGAGAAAATGTATAGGCAGATTTGGATAAATCCAAAAGATCAGCAATATCAGATGATCGTATGGAGAAACGACCCTTCCGAAAAGTTGAAATACTATCGACTGAAAACAGTGACATATGGCACTAAGTCTGCACCTTATTTAGCAACGAAATGCCTAGACTATTTGGCATCAAAGCAAGTACAGCAGTATCCTGTAGGAGCGGCTGCGCTTAAAAATGACTTCTATGTGGATGACTGCATTACCGGAGCAGACACAATCCAGGAAGCACTACAAATCCGGACTGAACTTAATAAAATATTAATCAGTTCGGGATTCAAGCTAAGAAAATGGTGCGCAAACAGCAACCAACTTTTACAGGGATTAAACAAAGATGATATAATCCCTAATGTACAATTGGAAGATACGGCATACGAAGATTGCAGTATCAAAACTCTTGGAATTATCTGGAATCCCAAGATAGATAAGCTTTGCGGAAAGACACAAATTGCTACAACACAAAAAATTACAAGGCGAGATGTTGTCTCAGAGATATTTAAAATATTTGATCCACTTGGGTTATTCTCGCCAGTCGTAATTAAAGCAAAAATATTTATGCAAAGTTTAACAAAGGAGAAATTCGACTACAATGAGGATTTGCCTGATAACTTACAAAAACAATGGATACAATTCCGTAACAGCTTAGAGGCGTTGAACAACATAAAAATTTCACGTCATATTTTTGAAGGTCAAGTGCCGACCTCAAAGGAGATCCACACTTTTGTTGATGCGTCTGAAAATGCGTATGCAGCAGCTGTCTATCTTCGAGCAGTTCATAAAGACAAAAGAGTGACTGTACAATTACTGTGTGCAAAATCGCATTTGGCTCCAATAAGTCAAATCACTCTTCCTCGACTGGAATTGAAAGCGGCAGTACTTGGTGCACAGTTGACGTTCACTGTAAAAGAGCAATTATCCATGCAAGCCGTCCCAACATACTACTGGGCAGACTCGGAAATTGTATTATCATGGATAAATAGTCCTACCACAATAAAGGATAAATTTGTGGCAACACGAATAACGACGATCCAGGAAACATCTCTGCAAAAGGAATGGCGCCACGTATCATCAGAACAAAATGCCGCAGATGTTGCTTCAAGAGGAATTTGTGGTTCCAAATTTGCAAATCACAACCTGTGGTTTTTTGGTCCCCTATTTTTATATGGGCCGCCATCAAAATGGCCTGCACCATTTATGGCATCTAAAGCTGAGCGCATCACCAAAGCGACAGAAACATCTCTTCTGTCAGTGCAAAACGATAGTATACTATACCGCATTAATCATAGGAATTCCATTTCCAAGCTATTAAGAATAGTAGCATACATTATGCGTGTAAAAACAAGGCCACAAGTAAAGGGTGTAACGATTCAATTAGATGAATTGGAACAAGCAAGAAAAGTAATTCTCCGCATTATCCAACAAAAACACTTAAACAAGGAGTTTAAGAGTCTAAAAAATTCTCGTGAAGTGGAAAGAAGCAGCAGCCTAAGCGCACTCACACCCTTCATAGACCAGGATAATCTTATCAGAGTTGGAGGTAGATTGGAAGCCGCTGAATTGTCATTTGATGCGAAACACCCAATATTACTTCCATATAGCGACCAACTTGTAAAGTTAATTTTTGAAAAATTGCATAAAGACAATATGCATTGTGGTACCCAAGCTCTGGTGGCCATTTCACGGCAAAGATATTGGGCAATAAAAGCAAAAACAATCGCCCGAAGTGTCATTCTAAATTGCGTCAAATGTACCAGAGCCAAGCCAAAACTATTAGAGCAAATAATGAGAAACCTACCACCATTAAGAATAACTCAAGCAAGACCATTCTTGAATTCTGGTGTTGACTACTGTGGACCATTTAAAATTCACTACAAAATTCGTGGTAAAAAACCACATACCGCATATATCGCAATATTTTGCTGTTTTGCAACTAAAGCAGTCCATCTGGAGTTAGTGAGTGATCTTACAACCGAAGCGTTTTTGGCAGCACTTCGTCGTTTTATCAGTCGGCGAGGAAAATGTCAAACTTTACATTGTGATAATGCGACTAATTTTGTTGGAGCAAGGAATAAGCTTCAGGAGCTGGAAGATGCCATATTTTCAGAAAAGGCAAGAAAACGCATTGTAGAAAATTGTATTGACAAAGGAGTTAATTTCAAATTTATTCCACCAAGAGCTCCGCATTTTGGAGGATTGTGGGAATCTGCGGTAAAATCAGCTAAGCATTTGCTGTTAAAAAATGTTATCACAGCTAATCTAACTTATTAGGAGTTAGAAACGGTTATTGTCGAGATCGAAGCAATACTCAATTCTCGACCTTTAGTTCCCATGTCGAATGATCCAAATGATTTGACAGCAATCACTCCAGGTCATTTTCTCATTGGAGAACCACTCACCGCCCAGGCTGACAGGGAACCGTCTCATCAACCCCAGACTTTAGGACAGCGATGGCAAGCTGTATCAAAACTCAAACACGCATTTTGGAAGCAATGGTCAACGGATTATCTTCAACAACTACAGCAGAAGCAAAAATGGAGACGCTCCTCAGCAAATATAAAGGAAGGAGCATTAGTCTTAATAAAAGAAGACAATATACCAGTATTGCAGTGGCCAATGGGACGAATTATCAAGATAATCCCTGGAAAAGACAATTTCGTCAGAGTAGTTGAAGTAAAAACATCAAAAGGAGTTTTTAAGCGCGACATTCAACACATTGCTCCGTTATTCGCAGAGGAAGAACCAACAAATAAGCATCCACTATCCGAGAATTCTGAGGACACGGTGGTTGAGGAGACCACACCAAAAAGGAAAAAATCTACAGGGATATCATCATTGGCAATGGCATTAATAGTAATGCTTCTTCTTTTACCATTAACTGTTGCTCAATCAGTAAATGTAACAAAATTTGTCTCAAAGCCAGGAATATTCTTTGAAAAAATTGGAAACGGTCAACTGGCCACAACGGACTGGTCTATAGTTGTTTATTACAACTTAAAACCATACTGGAATGATATGAACACATTCTCAATGGGAGTAACTAAAATTGGTCATTTATGTACTCAATTTCCACAACAAGAAGCGTGTTCTAGCATGTATCACCATTTAAAGCATTTAGAGGAAGATCTACAAGCGGAAAATATGTTACTCACAAGATCACGGAAGCAAAGAGCCCCACTAGATATCGTTGGTAATATAGCAAGTAGTCTTTTTGGCGTATTAGACTCAACATATGCTAACGAAATGGCCAAGACAATAACAAAAGTTAAAGGAAATGAAAAGCACCTATTGAATTTATTAAAAAATCAGACATCATTAATAGATTCAACAATAAATGTCATAAAAAGAGATGAGATTTCCAATTCAAAACGATTAAAATTGATTGAAGATTTTATCTCCGGCACAGAAAGTACCAAGAGTGCATTTGATAAACTCTCATGGTATATAACATTATCAACTCAACTGTCTATCTTGGCATCAAATCTCCATCGAATACAAACAGAAATAATAAATGTATTAACAGATATTCGTCATAATATGATCAGTCCAATGTTAATTTCACCACGACAACTAAAGGAGCAGCTGGAACAAATTCATGGTCATTTAAAAGCTGGACAGATGCTCCCAATTTCGCCAGATAACCTACTTATGGCATATCAGCTAATGAGAGGCGAAGGAACAATTGTAAATGATCACGTCATTATTAAAGTGAAACTTCCTTTAATATCATCTCAAGTTTTAGACATTTACAAATTGACTCCAATTCCATTTCTAACTAGGGAAGGCATTCATCTAATTGAGATAAATTCACCGTTCCTTGCATTCAATAGTCATCGTGATGAATTTATGGAAATGTCAGAAGCAGAATTTAATTCTTGTCAAAAGAAAACAACAAAAGAATTTATCTGTTACAACAAGCAAGCAATGCTTTCATCAGAAACAAGCTGCGAAATGAAATTATTTCACAATAAAACAGATGCATCTTGTAAAATAATTAATACAAAAAAACCATTTCTTTTATATGGAATGTCTGCCACAAATCAATGGATATATGCAACAAACGCATCTTTAAAATTAGCTGCTGTTTGCCTAGATGGAACATCTTCAATAGAGTTACAAGAGTCTGGCTATTTAACTGCAAGTCCTGGATGTATCATTAGAAATACATTGATCACAATAACTACACTGGATCATACAGAAAGCACACTACAGGCATCATATGCTCGATTCGGAGATAGCAATTTGACCGAATTCTTACCGAAAAAATCCAAGACCACGGTTGAAGTTGATACTAAAAACCTACACTTCAATGAACTTCTCCAGAGAAAATTTGAACTATTTCCAGACAATAGCTTCAAGTTACCCCACAATCTATCTAACATCGAACATCATCAAATAGCCATTTATATTGGATTAATATTCGTAATGATCATCAGCATTATTCATCTTCTCAAAAGAAAGCAGAAGTCTACCAACTCATTACCACTTCATCAAGGACCGAGTACACCTACAACTGCAGCTACATCCACGACTCAGCCGTTTACAATCAACATAAATGACTGTTGAACATCCGTTCAACGGCCGGGAGAATGTACGATTTTCGTCAAGGAAAAAATAGTTCGCAGCTGGATCAGTATTTATGGGCTAACTTAGATAAGGGTCGTTTTGTTGATATCGGCCTACCTAAACAAGCACAGGACGATATCGGCCTGTGTCCATATGTTCGGACCTATCGTAAAAGAAAACCCACAGATAATCACGTCTTCACACCATCTGCAGTACTATCTGTAGTAATATTGTCTTTAAGATATCTGTGTCCAACTGGTACTGTTTTGATAGGCTAACCAATGTAACAAATAATTGTAATCTTGACTAGACCTAAGTAAATATCTCTAACCAAAAAACATGTATATAAAGCCTAGGTTTGACTGAATAAAATTAGTACGAAAAGAACTCTTGACGTATTCACTTCTCCGCAGCCCAATTGGTATTGTACTTATTGCGGCGACTATTGCCACTGGTATTGAACTTGCGGCACGCAACAAAACAAAACTCTACTTTTCAGCATTTAGAATTCATTTGAATTCGCACATATATCATATAGCTCTTTTGATCGACATATTTGATGACTGCAAGGGTATATAAGCTTCGGCTTGCCGAAGCTAACTTCCTTTCTTGTTTTTTTTTTTTTTGGTATTTCTTTGATTTCTTTGCATTCTTAATTTTCTAAAAATCTGTGTTAAACTTGTTAAACAAAATTACATGTTTTTTCTATTTCAGGCTTTTCAAATCACCACATTAATTCGGGAATACTCTGAAATTGCGAAAGGCATCAAATGAACAAATCTTAAAATTAAGATAACAATTGATAATCCGTTTAGAACTCCACTTATAATAAATACAAATTGTAACAAAATTGTTAATAAAAATATAAAAAACAATTAATACTATTTATTAGCTTGGTTTGCGGTTACGGCATCAGACGAAATAAGGTCTTGCAGAGGAGGTGATCAACAAGATAATGGTTAAAAACAGTGTCTAATAAATAAACATTTTTACATGAGCGCCAACAATAAGTGAACCAAATGTATTACCGTTTAATCCTGGTAGTGTTGTGTGTTTATACAAACCAAGTATTGCTAATCAATCAGAACAATATAAACCCCAACTGAAATGTAAATTGAAGTACACAGTGTGAAATTTATTTCTTCCTAGTATTTACTTTTACAATATTTCCTAAAGGAAATATTTTTTACTTTACTTTAAATTACTGCTGTTCACTTTGTAACTAGTGCAAACTTTACGATTCGGATTCAAAAACAGACTGCCCCCTTATCATCAATAATGAATCCTTGGCTTAAGAGAATTATCCACGAAAACTAAGATTGAGTCAAGAGGGCCGGAAATTAAGATGAAAAAATTTACAGTATCCAGAATATACAGTATTCAGATGCGTATCGCGTTGAATTGGTCTGGGTGAAATTCGATTGGAGGTGTTGAAAAAAATTGTTTATTTAAGGATGATCTCGGAGTCAGAGTTTTTTGAAATGGAGGTCTTGGCTTTAAGTTCGTTATAAATTGTGAAAGGGTCCCATGTTAACAATTTTAAGTGAGTGTAATTGTGACCATTAAATTCTTAAAATCGGAGGTAACCAAGCGGAGACAGTGTTTTCTAAATGGAATTTCCTGACATTTAAAAGGTCTTTTAAAATAGTCTTACGTTTTATTTTTAAAATATTTTAGAATTAATAACAAGTTGATCCAGAGAATTTAATCATCACTTTTATTTTGAACTGATTGGCTATTATTTGTGAGGTAAGAATTTTAAATATCTTCAAATCATGGGATATTTCCCAATGTAGATTCTTGTTTCCATAATTGTTTTTAAATTCTGTTTCTAGATTAAGTATACCCCAAGTTTGTGGGGAAGACACCAAATATGTCACCCTTGTAAATAACCAAACGCACGAGTAGGTTTAGTTAATTAAAGTATGTTGAAAATTTAGAAGCGTTTTTCTAAATGTTAAAATCCGAACACTTGGGTGGCTAAATTAATATTTTTATTTTGGCAAAACGAAACGAAAACGAAGAAATGCGTGCGCTCGATAAGACTCAATTTCAACGAATGATCTATTCTCCACAATCATACTTAAGCCTAGCTTACCGAAGGTTGGCAAAGACGGAGCGAGCTCGCAGAGAGCGAACGAAAGCTTTATTGCGCTCCCACCTTCGCCCTAAACTAACTTATACTAGACTTCAAATTCAATTCAATAATACTTATTCTAACAATTCAAAAAAATAAACAACGAAAAAACTGGCTTCAGCCAACACCGGCCCCGTTGAAGGCCCATCCGGCATCAACAAACTGGAAGCGGCGCCAATTTGTGGATAGCCCGCCTAAAAATTCCTCCTCCGCTGGTCCTCACATCGACGACCCTGACCAGGCCGTCCTCTCCTGCGTGCGTGGCGACGATCCTCCCAATCAACCACTGTTGAGGCGGCAGGTTGTCCTCGGCGACGACGACCAGTTGTCCTTCTTGGATGTTGGGCTGCTCCAAGTGCCACTTGCCCCGAACTTGAAGGCCTAGCACATACTCCAGGGACCATCGCCGCCAAAACATTCGCCTGGCTGACGAGGCAAGTTGCCATCGCCGCAAGCAACTGAGACCCGCCTGGTCCGGGGTCCGGAGTGCTGGGATGGGGAATAGTGGCCCGCCTGTCAGCTGGTGCCCGGGCGTTAAAGCTTCTCCGTCGCTGGGGTCGTTGCTTAACGCGCCTAACGGCCGGGAGTTCATCGCCGCCTCGATCCCGACGAGCACCGTCTCCAGCTCTTCTGCGGTTAGGAGCGCGCTGCCCACCGCTCGTAGGAGTAGGTGCTTTGCAGTTTTCACACCTGCCTCCCAAAGCCCGCCCATGTGCGGAGCCCGAGGCGGTGTGAATGCAAACTCGCATCCGCTTCTTGACGCGAATTCGCGTATGGCGTCTGCCTCCTTCTCCATGCGCTCCCGAAGGCCCTGGAAGTGGCGACTCGCACCGACGAAGTTCGTCGCGTTGTCGCAATGGACTGTGCGAGGGCATCCTCGGCGCCCAACGAACCTTAGGAAAGCCAATAAAAAGGAGTTAGTGGTTAAATCTGAAACAATTTCTATGTAGGACTTATAAGGAGGCCTTCCACGAATTTTCAATGTCGTATAGGCGGGGCGACAAAAATCAACGCCACAGATAGTAAATGGGCGGAGAGCACGGAGCCGATCTGCGGGTAAATTTCCCATAATTTGTGTCATTAGTCGAGGCTTGCATTCAAGCAATGATCGAACTTTTTGACTGCAGACCTCCTGAGCGTTTACGATCCAAATACGCTGTCGAAGGAGACTCACAAGTGCTCGTGGCCCGACATGAAAATTGGTTAAATGAAGATGCCGGACATAGCTCTGAACAAATTGGGAGCATTTTGTCAACAGCAGTGGAAACTTGGCATCGTACGATATAGGAGCATTTGGTAATCGCCCCCAACTTGCAACAACGAAAACTTACACCAAGTACCCGAGTCTTCATGAATGAATGGGTTCAATCGTTGAAAACTTGGACCAACTCTGGAGTTCTTCCGAACTTTTTCTAAAACTTCGTGATACTCGTGTTTCTGGATGGTCTCGACAATTTTTAAAAAGGCTTCGTTGTACTCAGTCGGTGACAGTTTTTTCAAAAACTATACTCTTGTCTCTGCACTTCCTTACAAAGCGGAACATGTAAACGAACACTCTAAGCAGCTTGAGGTGTGACGAAAATCCCTCGATGAAATCTACCAGTTCCGACTTCCGTACCGTGGCGGCCATCGTTACCACAGTCTTCCTTGATTCATCAATTAGGACGTTTTCAAAAAGACTGGTCCAGTAAACCAGATTGAACCACTAATTTCCTCTATGTCACAACCTCTTGATATAATATCTGCTGGGTTCTGTTTAGTTGGGACATGCCGCCACGTAGCTTCTCCTGACCACTCCTGAATCTCCGCTACCCTATTCGAGACGAATATCGACAAAGAAGACGAATGGGATCGAATCCAATGCAACGTGACTTCCGAGTCTGACCAATATACTATTCGTTCGATAGGGACCTTTAATAGGGGTTTGATTCTGTGACAGAGATCTGCGAGAAGGTGATCGGTACATAACTCAAGCCTTGGGAGCGTTTTAGTCTTGAGCGGCGCTACTTTAGATTTTGAAGTCAGTAATGACAGTTTAATACCTTCTGCAGTTTTGCTACAAATATAGACGCAAGCTCCATAAGCTCTCATGGATGCGTCGGCAAATGCATGCAATTGAACCGGTGACATCGGATCGGTGTGCACATACCGCGGAATTGTTATCTCTTCCAAACGAGACAATGTATTTTTTAATTTATTCCACGCAGTTTCCAAATGCACAGGAATCGACTCATTCCAATCTAACTTGTTCAGCCAGAGTTCCTGCAATAGGATTTTTCCTCTGATAACAATAGGACTAAGCAAGCTGAGGGAGTCGAACAGCTTCGATGTCACCGATAATATGTTCCGCTTTGTCGCTCTGAGATCCATGACGGAATTGTCAATTTCAAACTTGAAAGAATCTTCGTTGGGCAACTACGATATTCCTAACGCCTTTGTCGACTCTGAATCCGAGATCGGTATGGATTTAACTGTGCTCTCAGATGCGGTGACCTCAGGTGAGTTCGAAAACCACTTTGTCAATTCAAACCCGGCGGTTTGAAGAACCTGAGACACTTCAGACCTAATAGATCTGAGCTCCTCGACGCATGCAGCACCAGTTAGCATATCATCGACGTAAAAGTCGGATCCAATAACTTCAGCAGCTCTAGGAAATGTAAATTTGGCAGATTCACTCAACCTTTTTAAACACCGAATCGCTAGATATGGAGCTGGGCCAGTTCAATATGTTACGGTGTTGAGCTGGTACAATCTCAAGGATTCTGAGGGGTCTCTTCTCCACACTATGAGTTGAAACGGCCTATCCGCTTCATTTACCATTACTTGGCGATACATTTTTTTAACATCGGCTGTCAGAGCAAATCTGTGCAGCCGGAAGCGGAGCAGTGTGGAGTATAACTCATCTTGGATAGTTGGACCTACCATCAAGATATCATTTAGGGACACCTGAGACGACGTTTTACAAGAGGCGTCAAATACGACACGCAACTTTGTAGACGTACTCTGGGGCCTAAGGACACACTGATGTGGAATGAAATAATGTGGAGTCAAAGAAACTTTATTGTCTGTAGGAGACATATGACCTAACGAGAGGTATTCTTCCATGAGTTCGAGATACATATTACCAAAGACTATAGAATATCAAGATGTTGCATCCCATACAAAAAATTTTTCGTTTCTGTTTCGAGCTTCATGATGCGGTCGGTCGGGGTAAAAAGGGAAAATCTAAAAATAGAAACACGACGAACTGCTGCTTTCGGCTTTCGTCTTCGTTTTTAATATTCGTCGTGTTCCCAAATTGGGAATTTGTTCACAGCTGGCAATTTTCAGTTTATCGGGCTTTATACACTTTACAATAGTAGAAGGGTATATCAGACTTGTAAAGCATTATTATTTTATTTTCTTTAATTTTCATTTAAATCATAATTTTTCGTTTATAATAATTAAATTAAAGAATTCATAGGTGCAATATTAATAATGTTCCTTATTCAGATAATTGTGACGTTAAGTTTTCACACATGCGCGTGTACATACGCGTGTTAGGGTATTTTGCTGCTCACCATGATACAATTATACAAGGTAGTCCACTCGGCTTGCCGAAGTCGTTCGGTTTTGGTTCCTTATTTTCAGTGCGTGCCTGCTTGTATGTAGCCGTTTCACTCACACTTACTTGTCAAAGCTAAAATAGGGGACTATGGATTTTGCCGAGTGGACTACCTTGTATAATTGTATCAGGCTGTTTGCATGAACGCAAAAAAAATTATAAAAACAAAAAATTAAAAAAAAAAATGTAAAAATAAAATAATTAAATAATTTACACAAAAAAAAAAAAAAAAAAAACAATTTATGATATGGCTGGGCTCGGCGGGGATACGAGCCCGGGCCTTCATGTACACGAGGCATAGCATCTACCACAACACCACCGGGCTTCATGAAGCGCGGCGAACTAATTGAGTATATGGTCTTAGCTGCCTTTAAAAGTGCAAAGTCATGTGGGTCTCCATATCAAGACCCACCATAGAACGATTTTTTTGAGGTCATGCAACATCTTGATATTCTATAGTCTTTGATATTACATAGTTTTTATTAAGTAAGATATTAATATTATAATATTGTGTTTCACGTGTTCTTGTAATGTTCTTTTAATTTGACAACTTTTTTCGACCGACAATTTTTTTCGACTTGACAACTTTACGACTTGACAACTTGACGACTTCGACTTGACTGTGTGGTTCTCTCCTCTTATTATCCGTTTTCCTTTTTGTTGTGTGGGACTGCCAACTTGATCGCAACCATCTCTTCCTTACATTCGGTCATCCTGGCTACTGGAGTCTGTCCCAGACGACAACCAATCCTCATTCCAATTGGCGTATTTCCATAATTTCATATTGTCTGAGCTCGTTGTTGTAATATTTGGCCCTTCCACTTGAGCAGCTTTCCTAACATTGTACCGGCCATTTCTTTTAACCTTTGTGACTTCGTACGGTCCAAGAAAGGTACTGGCGAGTTTTTTCCCAGCAACGAATTGGGTACGTTTTATTGCGACTAAATCGCCTTCTTTGTAGATGTTTTCTATCTTCCTGTGTTTATCATAGTTGGCTTTATAATTTGCCTGTGCCTTCTGGATCTCTATTTTGGCTGCTTCGCGTTCTTTTGCTCTTTCGTTGTCGAAGTCATTCAACAACTCTTGTTCCAGAATTGCCACTAGATTATCGCTGACTTTATTCTGCATTTTAACCCCGAACATTAGTTGAAACGGTGTTTTCTTAGTCGAGCAGTGAACATGTGACTTAATGGCGCGCTGGACTTGCGCCACAAACTTATACCACTTAGAGGTATCCTCAGCGGACAGTTTCGAGATCATGGAAATAATGCATCTGTTCACCCGTTCAATCTGTCCATTACCGCGAGCCACACCAGTCGTCGTCCACACATGTTCAATTCCGTTTTCCTTCACAAAGTTGGTGAATAGATTGAAGATGAAAGCAACTCCTCTGTCGCTAACAATGCGGGATGGATACCCGAAAACAGCTGACCAGTCTGTAAGACTTCTTAAGACTTCCTCGCAGTTAGTGGTTTTAGTTGTGAACAGCCATACAAATTTGCTGAAAGCATCAACAACGGCAAAAATAAACTTAATAATTTTTGCAACCTTGCTTTCTATGTGCGAGATCCAAAACTGTTGGCGCAATGAGTGTAACGTCTTTTGCATCGAAAAATGTCCCATGTTATGTGCACCAGATATTATTTCGTGTTCCATTGATTTTGGCACGACCAGCAAATCATTTCCATCCACATGCTTGAACAAAATATTACCTTTCAGTTTGAAATCTTTATAGGGGCGAGATTTCAAAAGTTCTATAATGGACTCGATGAATTCATCCTTTTGCTGAGCTTTCTCGATGCGAGCAGAAATCTCCGAGGTGATGTTGAAGACGTCTTGAGGATAGCGGCTGAGGCTATCAACATGCTTCATTCTATCGGCAGTTCGATGTTCTACTTGGAACTCGAAGTCTTGTAACTGCAGTATCCACTGAGCGACTTCGCGACTTCGCGAAGAAAATGACATTTTTCCCATTTTATCTTTAAGTCGTATTTAGCAGCTTCGTGTAGCACCGTTTTCAGCTTGGCAATGCATTCATCGTTGGTCTGTCCGTATATAATGATATCATCAACGTACATTTGCATAACATCGTTAGTGATCAACTCCTGAAACACGCTGATAACAAATCGATTGAACACGGCTGGAGAGTTGCAGAAACCGTATGGCGCTCGGCAAAATTCAAACAACCTCTCTCTGGTGATGAATGCGGTAAATTTCCTGCTGGATTCCTCGATGGGCACGTGAAGAAAGCTATTTTCCAAATCCATGACAATGAAAACTGCTGCTTTTTGTAGTATTTCCAAAACGTCATCGATCAGTGGAACAGGAAAGCAGTCTCTTAATACCATGCTGTTTAATTGGTGAAAGTCCACGTAGGTTCTGTATGCTTCATTCCTTTTCTTCACCAACACGACTCTGCTTGCTTTCGGATTACTCCCTCTAATAGCCACTCATCCACCTGCTTCCTGATCGCATCGCACTCCAGAGGAGAATAACGACTTGGCTGGTGTCGCAAGGACTTCATTTGCTCATCGGGTATTATCTTCATCTGAACAGGACTTATCGAAGATGGGTTTGCCGGCTTGTATTCCTCAATCATCGACTTGATGAGAGGCTGGAACTGATGGGGAACATCGATATCAGGTTTAGCGTCAACTATATTGTAAATACTTAGCTTGTTTTTTTCAGCGCTAACTGGCTCCGCTGACGACTTCTGGAATGTGAATCCACCCTCGTTAAGAAAAACGCTGAATTTTTATACAAAGTCAAAACCAAGTAGCACGTCGTTTTCCATGTTTCCATCGGGTACAACGGGTACAAAAGCTGCTCAGCTACGTTTCCATCGACGAGAACCGTCTCTATGAAAGCGCCCAAAGGTTCTACCTTGCGATTTCCAAGTCCACGAAGAGTTGAATTGCTACTCTGGATATCCACGTTTTCCAAACATTTGAAAATGGACTGGCCGACAATTGAAACATCCGAGCCAGTGTCAATAAGACCGGCTACTTTAATTCCGTTGAGCAATATTTCCTTACAGCGTTTGGTATCCTTGATAAGGTTTACTTTCTTGACTGCCTGTGGACAATTGGTAGATATATGCCCCACACCATCGCATTTGAAACACTTTGTCTGCGTATTGCAATCTTTTCGCATGTGCTCTGTTGATCCGCAGTTAAAGCATCGGGCAACCTTTTTGTCGGTGGACACGATTTTTTGACCTTTAGTGTAGCGTCGTTCTTCTCTTTCCTTTCCACACTTGCATTCATACACGTCAAATTTATCTTTTAATTCCTGGTAAGATTTGCAGTCATACATATTGAACTTATATTCATTCTTTATGTCCAATCCGTCCATTATATAACCAATCACCGACTCCTCATCCACCTGAGTCATAGCAGCTATCTTCTTCATGTTCAAAATATATTCATGAAAGTTTTCTTCGATCTTTTCTTTCTCTCTGCCAACTTTGCATGAATGTCGGCACTTCTTGGCGTGCGTTTGAATTCAGCAGTGAGAGCACTTTTAAGTTGAGAGTAATTGCTAACCAAAACCGACTCTAGGAACAGTTTTGCCATTTTCGTCATTTTCCCTCGCGCCTGTACGTATCTCTGTTTTTCGCTTAACTCACAGGCGTCCGCATTTTGTTCAAAGTTTGAGAACCACTGCTTCACTGGAATTGTTTCACCGTCAAAGTTTGGCACAATTTGAGAAAAAATTTCTGCAATAATCTTTGGTTCATTTTGCGATCTTTGATTTATTTCATCCGCTCTGATTTTAAGAGACAGCAACTCAATTATTTGTTGCAAGCTCTGGTTGTTGATCTCGGACATTTTCAGCTCACTTGTGGAAAATTCGCTTTCCAGGTCACTCGATTCTTCTTGTTGCTGTTCCTCTTCGACGATATCAAGGCTAAATGCTTGATTCTTCTTAGTTTGCGCTCGTATTATGACACCACTCTTTCGTCCTCCTTCTTCTTCGTCGCTCATACTCTCGTATTCACTTGATGATGAAATTTTTTCACAAATTTCGCAACTGCGCAATTTTTTTTTTTTTTTTTTTTGTTTTTTTAGTTTTTATTAAGTAAGATATTAATATTATAATATTGTGTTTCACGTGTTCTTGTAATGTTCTTTTAATTTGACAACTTTTTTCGACCGACAACTTTTTTCGACTTGACGACTTCGACTACTTCGACTTGACTGTGTGGTTATCTCCTCTTATTATCCGTTTTCCTTTTTGTTGTGTGGGGCTGCCAACTTGATCGCAACCATCTCTTCCTTACATACATTTTCTTTAATTCAGGATCTCGCGACAACCTTCTTTCGAGCGATAGAAACCTTCTTTTTGCAAGCTCGAATGAGTTGCCCAATCCAGTGGGATCAGATTTAAACGGCAATCTTACTTCAAACCGACTTGATGGCAAAACCTGAGTGGTCTTTCTATAGTGTTCTTCACACAACTTATGCTCAGGTGACAGAATTTTCTTTATAGATGGCATTTCTTCCAGTGACCAAAACTTTTGAAGCGTGCTATCAATCGATACTAATAGCTCTTCATTACAACTGAAACTATTCACAACATCTCTTGGGGCAGACGCCTTGTATCTGCCTGAAACAACCCATCCAAGTAGGGTCTTTTGAAGAGTTGGATAGTCAGGACCTTGCTTAATTTGACCAACAGCTAAAAGCTCGAAAAATGATTCTGCTCCTATCAACATATCTATTCTTTGTGGCTTGTAGAAATAGGGGTCTACTAATGGTACGTTCTTTGGAATTTTCCAGTCACTGATATTCATAGACTGGTCCGGATGATATCCGGATATCGATTTCAAAATCCAAAAATCGAACGAAAATTCACTACCATTTATTCGCGACTTCACCACTGTGTGTACCTTTTTCTTAACTTGAGAATTGGATTCGCCAATACCAAGTAAGTTGATACACGATTCCTCTTTACGGATCTGTAAGCGGCGAGCAAGGTCTTCTGTAACGAAATTGGCTTGAGACCCAGAGTCAAGAAGGGCTCGAGCCAAAATGTATTCACCGCTTTTCGTGCGGACACTTACGATCGACGTGGCCAAAATCACCCTGTCCAACGATGCCGCATGCATAACATGTGAGGTGGAAGGCTGATCCTGACTTTTAGAGGGAGACAGACTCTCTTGGGGTGGTGGCAACGCTTAGCTTTTCTCGGATACGGTATATCTGTGTAGTAAAACGTGATGCGAGCGACCACAAACTCGACATTTACTTCCCTTGCATTTGGAAACCGTATGACCCTTTCGCAGACAATTGATGCACAAAGACGCAGATTTAAAAAAATCGAACCTTTGCATTACTGACAGCCGACCAAACGGACTGCAGTTCGCTAGGACATGGTCTCCAGCATGGCAATAGCTACAACTTTGCACGGACTTAGTGTTGGTCGAAGAACACGAAAACGAGCTTCGATTATGTTTGCTCGGAATTAATTTATCTTGCTTTGGTTTTGATGTTTCTTCAGCAGATAAATGCTGATATCGGCGATTCAACATCTTCTCACAATCGGACCAAAGCGGCAAAGTTTCATAATCGAGCTGTTCTTCCCATTTTTGTTTAGTCACTGGGTCTACTCTGTTCAAGACGAGATAAATCAACATTGCATTGGGTATTTTTGTATCATCTCCTATCGATAACAACGTCTAATAAATTGATGAAACGGTATCGATAAGGCTTCTTAAGGAAGACGCTGATTGGTGCGTAATTTTTGGAAGAGTGAACAATGTGGAAATATTATTCATGAAAATTAAGCATTCGTTATCGTAGACTTTTTTAAGGCTGGCCATAGCCTTCTCATAGTTGCTCGCGGTGACTTGATAAGCCTTATTGGTCCCTAAGGCTTCACGGGAGAAACACGAAATCAGGTGATTAAATTTCTCGATAACTAGAATGCTGTCGTCTTGATGAACGAGAGTTTCAAAAAGGCTGATGAAATTTTTAAACTCCGAATATTTGCCGCTGAACTTTGGCAAGGCCAAATTCGGAAGCCGAGCTCAAGTTGGGGCTACAGAAGCTGATCCGGAAATTTTTGGATCGCTTGCTGTCTTCAAGGCCGACAAGAGCGACAGTAATTTTGCCTTGGTCACAATTGATAGCTCCTCCAACTCATCTCTAAATTCATCGCCATCATCTATATCTTCTATTTCTTCTTGCAATTGATTTGCCTTATTAATTGCAGCGCTTAAAGTATCTAATCTACATTTTAATTTTTCTTCTTTAATCGCGATCGCGCCAGAATCGAGTCGATCACTTAATCGGCGAATGCTTTTTACTCGATTTTGTAACTTGGCTTTCAAGTCTTCAAGCAGGTTACTTTTTGGCTTTTCTTGGCTCATTTTTAAATTAAATTATCAAAAACCAAATTTAATAAAGTAAATTATTAAAGGACCAAGTGTGAAAAATTAAAATGAAATAAATTTTCGAATTAAACCACAAAAAAATAATAATTTATAAATTATTTAATTTGTTCGAAAAAAATTATTAAATAACTATTATTATTAAATAATTATTTAAAAGCGAGAAACAACGAAAATAATTTTTAAATTGAATATCGAGGCACGAAGTATCAAAATTAATAGTGGGTGCAAACGACGGCGAAAAACAATATACCCAACCGAATGCGGGGTAGCGCGTCACTTGACGGTCCGTTAACCTGTAGTGAGCCCAAATGACAAGAACCCAACAACAACAACAACGCTGCTAGCGGCGACCAAGCGAAAGCGAAAACGAAAAAAGTTTACCGCTGCAGCTGCTTGTATATAAGGGCTTATTTATTTGTGTAGGTATAACGGCTCAGATTAACTTCCCAACTATTAAATTGCGAGGTTTTAACGATAATTTAAAACAAGGGGGCGACAGTGATTGCAATAATTTAACACAATTAAACAAAAGTTGCATCCAAATTGGTTCAAATAGTAAAATTTAGCACTTTGTAAAATATATAATGTATGTATAAATATACATATATATAATGGCTTATATTTTGTTTCGTACTTTTGAAATATTTAAATTGTTTAAATTTTATTATGCATGCAATCTAACTCTACTATTTTGTACATATGTGCCAAGAATTGAAAGCGAGGTGCAATTTTCAGCACTAGACAATTAACAAATATTTTTAGTTTTTTTTGTCAAAACTCAGCTTTCAATTTTTGCACAAATACCTTAGGTTCTTCGTTTGGATCTTTCAACCCAGCTGCCACTTTCCTTTTGCAAATCGAACAATTGCAGGGCATCCCTCGTCAGTGGCAGAAACGTCGATTAAGGTATGTATTAATTTCGCGACCGGCACGATTAAATTAATAGCTGGAGCTTAAATACCTATTTTTCTTTTAAACACACGTCGCGGGCAACTTTGTATATCACACGCAGTTTTAGATTTTTGTGCAATTTTCTGTATAACTTTTATGTTATTGGTGTCACTGTCACTTTAAAAAATTTGTTGCCTTTAATTTATTAATTTAGTCCACCCGGGGGCGCCATGAAAATTTAGAAGCGTTTTTCTAAATGTTAAAATCCGAACACTTGGGTGGCTAAATTAATATTTTTATTTTGGCAAAACGAAACGAAAACGAAGAAATGCGTGCGCTCGATAAGACTCAATTTCAACGAATGATCTATTCTCCACAATCATACTTAAGCCTAGTGTAACATTCGTATAACATTCATATATAAAACATTCGTATAACATTCATATATAAACATCAAATATAACAACCTTTGTATAACAGACATAAACCACGCTCAAAAGCTTCAAAGCTCTCCTTTGACCGATCAATGTAACTAAACTCCAAAGCTCCTTTAATTACCATATGTTTCATATCAACTAATGTAAGATTACGATAAGAACCGTTAGGATTAAGCTTACGCATAAGAACCAATGTAAACCGAAACGTATAAAAGACGGGCCTTGAGCTCGAATAAAGTCATTCAAGCATTACGCCTATCACATGGCGATCCTGCCTACAATCGGCAAGAACAATAATAAGAGCCCAAGCCAATACAATAAGGCATGCTCGACCCAGCAGCCGGCCCGAAACCACACATGGTAAGGGAAACGCCAAACGCATCACCACCAAAAAGACAGCGAGGCGGGAAAATTGTTAGACTACGACGACTTCGAGCAGCGCTGTTAGCAATCGTCAACAACGAACCACCACCATCTTGGGAGGAAGCCTGCGCAATTTGGAAGCGAATTGACGACATAGAACAACAACAAGAAGCAGACGCACAAAGACGACACCAACAACAACAACAATAACAAAAACAAAATAAAAACAACCTGGCGAAAACGCCGTTGTTATAAAAAAAACAAAAAAAAAAAAAAAAAAAAAATATATTATGTAAACTAAACGAATTGAATTGAAAAACAAAACAAAACAAAAAAAAAATATATTATGTAAACTAAACGAATTAAATTGAACTGAATTGAAACAAACCAAATTAAAATTATTACCTATGTATATATATAAGATTAAATTAAAATTATTACCTATTTATATATAAGACTAAAATATAAACAAATGAATTTAAAATTAAAATTGTTATTAATAAGGCTAAAATGAAAAATAAAATAAATAAATAAATAAATAAAATATTTAAATGTAAAATTAATAAATTAATGTACACTTAGAGAAAAAAAGGGAATTTAAATAATTTAATTTCGAGAAGTTATATTGATTTAAAATTTTTGCCAACATTATAATTAAATTATAAATGTCAATGGAGTGGGAAGACATAAAGGACAAAATAGAATCACATAAAGAAAATTTTGATAAAGCCTACAAGTGTCTCAACAAAAACATATATATTCAACCACCTACAATTAAAAAACATTTAGATACCCTATTCGATAGCTTTAATAACATAAAGGAAATAATAAGAGAGAACTCAGAATTAGGAACACCCGATGAAAAGCCTCAAGTCACTGAAATAATAGAAACACTCAAAAATTTTTTAGTTAATATCTGCAGTAAACATCAAATAACAGCTTCAATCCCAATTGCTCTAGAAAAACAAGCTGAATTTAGATTCGAAATAATAACAGACGTTAAGAAAACTCTCATAGCAAAGGACAAAATGGCACAAACAAATATAGAATTCCTTAATTCAGCATCAAAATTGATCCAAGAGTTTGATGGGAAGGCTGAAAACCTTCAAAGTTTTATAGACTCACTCGAACTTTTAGACGACATTAAGGGTACACACGAGTCAACAGCAATCCGAATAATCAAAACAAAGCTAAAAGGTGATGTACGATTACTTGTTACAGAAGAAAAAACTATTGTAGAAATTATAGAGACTCTAAAAAGAAATATAAAGGGAGAATCAGTACAGGTACTAGAAGCCCGATTAATGAATCTGCAACAACACGGGAAAACAGCTAACGCATAGGGGGAGAAGTGGGGGTTGTGGGCATGGGTCGGTTGTGGGCACCCCTACGTATATTTTCACAAAATGAAGATTGAATTTTTTTGGTAATGTCATTCGCAAGCAATTACCCTATGTATGATTTATGCCAAATATCAAAGTAAACGAACGCGTTTGCTTTTTGAAATTAACGAATTGGTTTTTCTTGTGCTTGGAAAAGGTGGTGAAACTTTATTCAAAGATTTTCAATAGTGTATCAATTAAAGTGAATCGATTAAAAGGTAAGTGTAATGCATTTTTATTTAGTCAAAGCATTATACTTAATGGAACAATATCGATTTGAACCAAAAAATTTATGCAAACACATTTTTTAATTACTTCCTAAAATGTCTGCGAAAGTTGGTTGTGGGCACCAAAATTGGGTGGGTTGTGGGCACCCGTTTTTTTTTTTTGACAAATTTTTTTATTACCTACAATTTCTTGTAAAATTGTTTTCAAAATTTGTTTGGAACCCTCTAGAACATTCTTGTAGAAATCTTAGGCTCTTGGAAAAGGAACGTCTCCCGCTGAGAGGGATTATCACTCAATTGTGACATCTGCGATCGAGCTTTTCATCCGAAATATGTGGACATGCGGGGCAGTCATTATACATGTCAAAATTGTGTTTCCGACGATGAATAACGCCTATGTAGTCTTTGAAATAAATAAATTGTCATTTTGTTGATATTGGTTGCGGTTTTTTTTCCATATTATTCCATTTGCAGCATTTTTTCCCAGGGTGCCCACAACCCCCCCAAAAAAAAATTTTAGCTGAAAATTACGATTTTACAAAAGTCCATATGAAATTTTTTCGCATGACAAAATCAAGGATGTTTCTTCATAATTAGTTAGTTTAGGTCTCTAGCTTTACACAGATACCCATATGTCCAAATAATATGCACTAGTTCGGTAATTATAAGCCAAAAACAAAACTATGCCCACAACCCCCACATCTCCCCTATACATCCGAAATTGAAACAATTACAAAGGCACTAAAACGTGCATATATCATAGATAAGTTAAAGCCTGAAACAGCAAATGAATACGCGACTAGGGTAGGTGTCAGAGCCATTGTACTAAATTGTACAAACGAAAAATTAAAAACAATAATGGAGGCTGGTCAATTTACCAACATGAACGAAGTAATAGCTAAGTTTGTTAGTAGCTCTACTAATATAACAGATAACACAATACTCTTTTCAAAACGAAGTCCTACAAACCAAAATGACAGATCAAAAAATTTTAATAGAAATTATAGAAATTACAACAGCTACAATAATAATGGTAGCTATCGCAACAATAACTATAGTAGTAATAGATATAACAACAGAGGTAGCTATCGCAACAATAACTATAGTAGTAATAGATATAACAACAATAGTAGAAGCCATGAGAACAATAATAACATTAGATTTATAAATGAAGAAAATGAAAACACTAACAATAATAATAGATTCATAAACGAAGAAGAGCAACAGGAAAACTCTGTACGTCCCCTGAGTTCAAATTAAGTACACATAAGATTTATACACTAAGTCAAAACCTCAATAGCTGTATTAGATTAAGAATAAACAGAATAAACATTACACTATTACTAGATACCGGTGCTGACATCTCTTTAATAAAACAAAAAATCATACTACCAAACTCAAGCCAAATTAACAGAAACAAACGCACAAGTTTACATGGAATAGGGGAAAGCACGGTAAACACATTAGGAGAAATTCAACTAAAACTGACTACCCATAACACAACATTACCACATACCTTTCATATAGTAAAAGATAACTTCCCAATCCCGTACGATGGACTAATAGGCCTAGATTTTATAAAAAATCATAACTGCCTTCTTGACTACAAAAACAACATACTTATCCTTAACCAACCTTATGAAAATCAAGAATTATTAATCCCAATACTAATAAAACCTCAAAATAATATTTTAGTAATCCCAGCCAGAACAGAAATAATAGAAAAAATTACAATAAACAACAAAGAAAACGAAATATTAATCCCAAACCAAGAAATCCATCCAGGTGTATTCATAGCTAATACAATAATTTCAAAAAACAGCCCTTTCGTCCGAATTATTAACACTAACTCTAAAGAAGCCCAAATACAGAAGACAAAACTTAAGAATGAAAAACTATCTGACTACGAACTATACAACCTTACACACACACAAACAAAACAACATCAAAAGGACATTATGTCTACTCTAGAAAAGAACTTTCCATTATTCGTGAAAACAGAAATATACATTTTGTGCAATGAATATACAGACATATTTGCTAAACAAGACGATAAAATTACATGTAATAACTTTTACAAACAGAGACTAACCTTGAAAGACAATACACCAGTATACACAAAGAACTACAGAATTCCACATAATCAAACAGGAGAAATAAATAAACACATAGACAAACTTATAAATGACAAAATAATAGAACCATCAATGTCTGAATTCAACAGCCCAATTTTATTAGTTCCAAAAAAATCGTTACCTGGCAGCACTGAAAAAGGTGGCGCCTAGTAATAGACTACAGAAAAATAAATAAACAATTAATAGCCGACAAATTCCCACTACCTAGAATGGACGACATTTTAGACCAATTAGGACGAGCAAAATATTTTTCCTGTTTAGATCTGATGTCAGGATTCCACCAAATAGAACTAGAAGAAACATCTCGTGACATCACGTCATTCTCCACAGACAGAGGATTCTACAGATTTAAAAGGCTACCATACGGATTAAAAATAGCCCCAAACTCTTTCCAAAGAATGATGACGTTAGCATTTGCAGGGCTAAAACCCTCTCAAGTGTTTCTTTATATGGACGATCTAATAGTTACAGGGTGCTCAGAAAAACACATGCTTGATAATCTAGAAGACGTTTTTAAAACATGCCGACGGTATAACTTAAAGCTACATCCAGAAAAATGCATATTTTTTAAACATGAAGTAGCATTTTTAGGACATAAATGTACAAATAAAGGGATATTGCCAGATGATAGTAAATTTGAAACAATAAAAAACTACCCAATTCCTAAAAACGGGGAAGAAGCGAAACGATTCATAGCCTTCTGCAATTACTATCGTCGATTTAAACCAAATTTCGCAAAGTCAGCACGCCATATCACAAAATTATCTAGAAAAAACATTACTTTTGACTGGTCTACAGAATGTCAAACAGCATTTAATTATCTAAAAAATTGTTTACAACACCCCACAATATTACAATATCCTGACTTTAATAAACAATTCTGTATAACAACAGACGCAAGCAAGTATGCTTGTGGTGCAGTTTTAAGCCAGGAATATAACGGAAAGCAGTTACCCATATCCTTTGCATCAAAATCATTCACAAAAGGAGAAAGTAACAAGGCAGTTATTGAACAGGAATTGGTAGCAATCCATTGGGCTGTTCAATATTTTAAGCCGTACATTTATGGAGTCAAATTTTTAATAAAAACAGACCACAAACCATTAACCTATTTATTTTCATTAAAAAATCCATCATCAAAACTAATAAGAATGAGGTTAGACTTAGAAGAATATGATTTTACTATAGAATATATCAGGGGACGTGAAAATTATATAGCAGATGCTCTATCAAGAATTAATTTTGAGGATATTAAGAATATTAAAAATAATACAAATAATGTCAGAAAAATGACAACTAGGTTAGAAACGAAAAAACAAACTGAAAGTAGTAATAAGAAAGAAAACAACCAAAAATTAGAACAAATCACAGAATTACAAGTATTCGAATCAATAAATCACAGCCATAAGAAGGGAGCAATTAAATTAACAATACACAAGCACAGCTGCAAAATATTTCAGGGAAAAACAAAAATTGTATCATTCAATATAAAGGATTTTGTCATTAAAGGAAAAATCAACTTAGAAAGATTCTTTCCAAGGCTTGAAAAAGAAGCCAATGATTCAAAAATTCATATTTTACTCATTGAAATAAATAATGAACTTTTCCACTTAACGAGCATAAACAAATTTAAAGAAATTGGTAATAAACTTTTGAAAAAAATAAAAATAATAATATTACCACCCATAAAAAAGATAAATAGAAAAGAAAAGATCAACTAACCACTATATTAGAACAATTTCATGATAACCCAATATCGGGAGGTCACAGTGGGGTCACAAGAACATTAAACAAAATAAAAAGAGAATATAAGTGGAAAAATATGACAAAAGATATCACAAACTACATTAAACAATGTGAAAAATGCAAGTTGGCAAAAACAACAACTCATATCAAAACACCAATGATATTAACACCCACACCAGTTAAAGCCTTCGAAAGAGTCCTAATAGATACAATAGGACCATTGCCAAAAACTGAAAACAGGAACGAATATGCAGTAACCATAATATGCGATCTAACAAAATACCTAGTTACTATACCGGTCCCAAATACAAGCGCTGACACAATCGCAAAAGCAATTTTCGAAAAATGTATCCTAATATATGGGCCGATGAAGCCTTTTATAACTGATATGGGAACAGAATACATGAATTCTGTTTTACTAGAACTTTGTAAAAATTTTAGAATCAACAAATTAAACTCTACAGCACATCACCATCAAACTCTTGGTACCATAGAAAAAAAGCCATAGAACCTTTAACGAATACATAAGATCATATATTTCAATAAATAAAACTAATTGGGACGATTACCTACAATACTTTACTTATTGTTTTAATATAACACCCTCAATAGTACACGGCTATTGCCCATTTGAACTCGTTTTTGGTAAAATAGCTCCAAACATACCCTTTTCTTCAAACTCCATTGACCCAGTTTACAATATAGAAGACTACAATAAAGAACTCAAATATAAACTACAATTCGCCCAAAACAAAGCAAACCAAATGATAGAAAAATACAAATTAAAACAAAAAATGAACTATGATAAACACACAAATAATGTTAAAATAAAAATAGGCCAACAAATTTTGCTAAGAAACGAAATAGGACATAAGCTAGATAACCAATACATAGGAAAATACACGATTGTAAACATAGGCGAAAATAACAATGTCGTAATAGAACATGAAAAAACAAAGAAAAAACAAACTGTACACTTAAATAGAATTAAGTTAATAGGTTAATAATGAAAAAAAAAAAAAAAACATAATAATAACTTTAACAATTTATATATTATATTTTTTTTTTCAAAAAAAAAAGGGAGGTGTAACATTCGTATAACATTCATATATAAAACATTCGTATAACATTCATATATAAACATCAAATATAACAACCTTTGTATAACAGACATAAACCACGCTCAAAAGCTTCAAAGCTCTCCCTTGACCGATCAATGTAACTAAACTCCAAAGCTCCTTTAATTACCATATGTTTCATATCAACTAATGTAAGATTACGATAAGAACCGTTAGGATTAAGCTTACGCATAAGAACCAATGTAAACCGAAACGTATAAAAGACGGGCCTCAGTCTTCGATAAGCTCTTGTCGTGTGAGGTTGTCTGTAACGAGCTCGGAAATCGTTCACTTCTACCATACGCACAGAAATTTCGCCGCGAAATTCATATTGTATATTACAGTTAAATCACTCATTATTAAGCGCTGTAAACCTTTGACTGGCGATGCCTTAGCATCTGCCGAAATCAAAATGACAAAACTAAGAAAAACAAATATCAAAGGGGAAAACTCCGATCCTAATCAATATACAAATTATTATCGCCCTCTTCAAACTATAGAAGATGAAAACATTGATGCTATTGAAACTGATACAACAGATCAAGTGAATATCAAACCACCACCGATCACTGTTATTAAACAAAACCCAAATCAAGTTCATGACATCATGTCCAAGCTAAAAATTGAAAAATATTACATAAAAAATATCTCTATTGGTTATAAAATATTCCTGGAAGCAATGGATCATTTCGAGCTGACAACAGCTAAAATTAAGGAACTTAACTGGGAGTTCTATACTTACGACACTAAAACAACAAAACCATATAAAGCTGTTCTGTCTGGAATGGTTAGACTCCCAGCCAAAACCGTTATGTCCATGCTTATCGAACTAGGCTTGAAATGCACAAACGTCAAAATTGTGGAAAAAAAAACCAAATCTGACTATGATCTTTTACTGTACATTGTTTATTTTATAAACAAAAGCATCACAGTAAAAGAACTTCGAAAAAACTACATGTATATCAACCACATGAAGGTACGATGGGACTATAAAGCCCATAATGAAAACAAAATAACACAATGTTACAACTGTCAATTATTTGGTCATGGTTCAAATAATTGTTCAGTTAAAACTTCTTGTGCCCACTGTGCCGGACCTCACCCTACAGCTTCTTGTGAGAACCCAAGCAACAACAAATGTGCCAACTGTAAAGGCAATCATCCATCCACTGATAAGACCTGCCCATGCCGACTCTCTTATCTCAACTTGATCTCAAAGCGTTCGGCGATGCGCATAAGAAAAACCAACATAGAAGCAGACAGTCAAATACGGAGTAATCGAAATTCTCTATTAACTCCAGAACTCCGAAGTCAGCCCTCTTCAACAAATAAAAATATAGAATTCTCTCAACATACCTTTGGCAGTTACAGTGATGCGCTCAAAGGAAAGTCAACTCTACCAAATACTCCAACAACTGAAACTGCCCTCTTTACTCCAGAAGAAATTAACTCTTTATTAATAGACTTAATAAATAATCTTAGCACTTGCTCCAATAAAGGAGAACAATTCCAAGTTATATCAAACTTAGCAATCAAATATGTATATTCAAACAAGTAATTCTCCCGATACTTTAAATATTATGGCGTGGAACGCCCGTTCTATAAAGCATAAGCGTGTAGAATTCATCAAGTTCTTAAAAGATAAAAATATTCATGTAGCTACAATAAGTGAAACATGGCTTACTCAAGCTGACAGATTTAACATACCAAACTATACTGTTTATAGACAAGACAGAAAAGAAAGTAGAGGTGGCGGCGTTGCCATTATCGTTAGCAATAAAATAGAACACGAACAAATTACCAGTCTAAAAACTCATCTAATTGAAAATTTGGGAATTAAAATCAAAACAAACCAAAATGATAACGACCTAAAACTTTATGCCATATACTTTCCTGGTTATACAGCAAAATGTCTGACTGCTTCATGTAATGAAACTGTAGATCGAAATCATTTAAAGACACAATATAGATCAGACTTACTAAAAATTTCGAGATTGCAAGGGAATTTTATCGCCTGTGGTGATTATAACTCATGTCATAGGACATGGAACTGCGTTCGAGCAAACTGCTGGGGTAACATTCTAAATGAAATATTAGATTTAGGTAAATTTAATGTACTTTTTCCCATACATCCAACATATATTCCAAGATGTCATAAGGCTAAGGCATCCACAATAGATCTTTGCATTACTAAATCTCCAAATCAAATATCAAACCCAACAGTATTACAAAGTCTATCCTCTGATCATTTGCCTATAATCTTAAAATATTCAATAAATTTCTTACAAACTGAGAAACACCAACCGATCATAAGTAAAGCAAACTGGACAAAGTTTAAGGAAATTATCAATGACAGACTTCTAGACATAGGAATAAGTAAATATAAATCTTTCTGTTCGATCTCAGACATTGACTTCCTGGTCAACTCGTTCACAAAAATAGTCAACGATGGCTTTCGCGAAGCAGTTCCCCATAAAAGACAAACACTTACAAACTACAAGATACCTCAACATATATGCGAGTTGTTTAAAATTAGAAACAAAATTCAAAGGCAATGGATTAGGTCAAGACTGCCAATACTTAAAGCTAGATGTGACCATCTTAACTATATTATCCGACAAAAGCTATTTATCCAAAATAATATAGAATGGAACAATAAACTGCAACAGTTAGGAAAATGTAGTAAGCCCTTTTGGAAGATAACAAAAGCTTTAAAAAGAGAAAACAGCTTGTACCTTGCCTCTGCATTGGCGACGCAAACTACGAGACTGGAATTGAAAAAGCAAACGTACTTGCAGATATTTTTGAACAGAAACATAAGCTAACCACTTCCTTTTCAAACCCAGAAACGGTTAACCTAGTTCAATATTCCATTCATTCAATTGCAAATGATGATATCAATAGCTCAGTAGTGCTAAACACTACAAACTCAGAAATTTCCAGCATAATCAAAGCTTTAGTAACACGTAAATCACCTGGAGATGATGGTATTTCAAATATCTGTTTAAAAAACCTCCCTGTTTTTGCCATTAGCTTCCTATCACAAATCTTTAATCATTGTTTTCGCGTTGGATATTTTCCAAACGCTTGGAAAACAGCAAAAATAATACCGATTGTTAAACCAGGCAAACTAGCCAGTAGACCTGATAGTTATAGACCGATTAGCTTATTATGTGGCATATCAAAAATCTTTGAAAAGATAACCAAAGCTCGAATAGTTGAATTTTTAGAAACACACAAAATACTGCCTTCCGTGCAATACGGATTCAGGACCAAACTTAACTGCACAATTCCTTCAGTAAAACTCACAAATTACATAAAAGAAAATATGCAGAATAAAAAATCTATTGGACTGGTTACCTTAGACATTGAGGCAGCTTTTGACACAGTATGGCACGATGGTTTAGTGCACAAGTTAAAAATCATGGGAATGCCCACATACCTTATAAAAATCGTTCAAAGTTTTATAACACAAAGAAGCTTTTATATATCCTTAAACGAAGAAAAGTCAACTCAACGCTCTATACTAGCTGGGGTACCTCAGGGATCGGTATTAGGACCAGTGTTATTTAATATATATACGCATGACATTCCCCAGACGACAAATTGTATGTTATCATTGTTTGCTGATGATGCAGCTATTTACACTTCTGGAGCATTATACAGTGAAATGAAGAACATTATGCAAAACTATCTTTTTAAATTAGAAGAATATTATCACAAATGGAAAATTAAAATAAATCCTAATAAGACACAAGCGGTTTTTTTCACGAAAAGAAGAAAATCATGTTATTTACCAAGCAATTGTCTACAACTATGTAATACACCAATCGAGTGGGTTAATAATATTCGATATCTTGGAATACATTTTGATAAAAAACTCACGTTTAGTACACATGTTAGGGCCACAACAGATAAAATAAACAAAATAATACGAATATTATATCCTATAATAAACCGAAAATCTAAATTAACAACTGAAAATAAGTTAATAATTTTTAAGGTAATATTCAGACCAGCTCTCATGTATGGATGCTCGATCTGGGGAAAATGTGCAAATACACATATTAAAAAAATTCAAACTTGTCAAAATAAACTTCTAAAACTATTACTAAATCTACCATACTATACAAGCACTAACTATGTGCACGAAATAGCTGGAGTCCAAACGGTACAACAATATATTTCACGATACAACAATTAGTCAGTAAAATTAGTTAAACTAGCAAATAAGTGTCAGATCAAGGTTTTGTTTCCTAATTTCCCTTGAAAATAATATATGTTGTAAATAACAAACAAATTAAAAATGTAAAAATATTTCAGTTGAAAAGCATAGCTTTAGTGCTAAAACTCTGTAAAAACAAAAATTTGTATCAGTAGCTTTAATGAAGTACAATTTTAAGGAAATAAAGCATACGAAATAATAATAATAAAAAAAGACGGGCCTTGAGCTCGAATAAAGTCATTCAAGCATTACGCCTATCACACTAGCTTACCGAAGGTTGGCGAAGACGGAGCGAGCTCGTAGAGAGCGAACGAAAGCTTTATTGCGCTCCCGCCTTCGCCCTAAACTAACTTATACTAGACTTCAAATTCAATTCAATAATACTTATTCTAACAATTCAAAAAAATAAACAACGAAAAAACTGGCTTCAGCCAACATACATATGTATTTATTTGGAGCTGCAACTCTTCGTTTTTATATTTTCGATATGTACAATGTGTGTGATGTAAGCAAGATAATTTGTTATGCTTGACTGAGTGCCGGCCGAAAGCGCGGCATCTTTATAAAGAAGTTTGCAAGAGAAGCTTGACTTCATAGACAACATAGATAACAAAGATAAACAAACATAATAGTAGCTTGAAGAGCGGATTCGAAATGTAACTGCAGTGGTACACCTATACGCACCAGATTAGGTACTGGCGGTCTGCTCCGAACACCCCTATAAATTATATAAACTTGAATGAAATAAATCTGCGTTCAATTCATAAGTAGGGAAATCTTCGGTATATTTGTAAAGAAAGAACTCATGGTTTTTAGAATCCATAGTGTTTGACTTCGTTGTAGCTTTCAAAAAACATTAGCACAGTGTTAAAGTTATTATCTGGAATTGAAGACAAATTGAATTTTTTTTACATTTAATCGATCAATTCGAATCGAACGGCTCATACTATTTATAATAACATTATTAGAAAGATAGACGACGAAGATAGACGAAGAAGACTACTATATGTTATTGTAACTATAGTTAAGCTATTTTCTTTTCCCAAAGGAAAAAAGGAAAGGTGTAAATAATATTTGTGATGATAACAGATAGAAATTTTTTATATTATTATTATTAGGGGGAAAAGGTTACCTCGACCCAACTGGATCTATTGTACCCCCTATCTGAGCTTAGAGCTCACCCATCAACCCGGCTCCTTCGATAAGGTTAAGGAGCTTTATCGGGTCGATGCTTCCAGAGGTCCCAAGTGTAAGGAACCTGGACCCGAGGGTTCTGCTCCTCAGGCTACTTAGTGCTGGGCAATCTGATATTATGTGTATTGAGGTTTCATCCTCGTTATCACAGAATCTGCATGTTTTCCTGTTTGTAATCCCTATATTAAATAGGTGTCTCCTTAGTTTACAGTGTCCTAGTAGTATAAGTTTCTTAAACCTCTTCATGTCATAATTGACGATGAGGGTTTTGGCTTGTCTTTGGCCTGTGGTGTCTACCCAGCAGGCTTGCCTCATATGTACCTCTTCTGTTCTTAGGTAATCTTTGACTGTGTGTCTGCCTATGCCACAGTAAGGCTCGGGTCCTATAAGGGGTCTTTCCGCCCCTAGTTTTGCTAGCCTGTCGGCTAGTTCATTCCCGGATATGTCTTTGTGTCCTGGAATCCATCTTAATGACAGCCTGTTGTTGCTGCCCAGAAGGTTCAGCTTTGTCCTTACTTCTCGTACCAGCTTCGAAGTGATTCTATTGCTGCATAGTGCAGTAATTGCCGCTCGACTGTCCGAGAGGATCGCAATGTCCTTGTTTGAGTACCCACGCTTCATATTGAGCTCTGCACACCGTCCTATGGCGTAAACTTCAGCTTGGAATATGCTGGTGTATTGGCCTAACGATTCATGGTATTTGATTCGTGGTCCTACTACTCCAAGTGCCTTGGTGTGTTAAAGACCCGTCCGTATACCATGCTATAGTGTGACTCGCCATGGAGTGTACTTCCTTCATGGTGGTCCATCTTTTCAAAGATGAATTCTACTGTCATTTCGTCCCTGGGGTGTGAGCTCAGGGGAAGTTCGACTAGTAGTTTTGCTGCATCCCTAGAACTGAGGATGCGGTCACTGCCATTCCCACAAGAAGTGATTCTTAGTAGGGTGGCCTTCCGCTGTAACTCTACTACGCAGTGTAGCGGAGTGAGTTCCATGAGAACTTCCAGTGCCGCAGTGGGGCAGGTTCTCATTGCTCCTGTCATACATATGCATGCCAGTCTTTGCAGCCTTTGGAGCTGTTTCTGTGCGGTAACGAGCCTTGCTCGTTTACCCCAGGCTGCTGACCCATATTTGAGTATTGGCCTCACAATTATAAGGTATAACCATCTGATAATTTGGGGTGAGGTCCCCCAAGATTTCCCTGCAATTTTCCGACAGGTGAAGAGAGCCCTGAGGCACTTATCCACTGTCTTTTGCATATGGGTTGCAAACGTTAGCCTTCTGTCGAAGGTAACTCCGAGGTACTTAACTTCCCGGCTTATTGCTACGGGAGTACCTAGTAGTATGATTTGTCTCATCTTCTTCAGTTTGTACTTCTTTGTAAAAGGAACAATGATATTGTGTATCGATGAAGTCGGTAAAAAATATTTAAACAAAAAAATCGAGTGAGCTTAAAGTGATCTATTACACTGTGCGACAAAAAAATGTTTAAGTTGATTTTTTCTTATTTTTCACTTCTAATAATCAAAATAAGAATATAAGTTTGTGGATTTGTTAATATCAATAGCCAATCAGCTTTTACGCACACTTAAATGTCCCAAAACGCGCGTTTTTGCATTTTTCACAGCCTTATAATTGGGAAAATATTTTTTCACCGTTATAAGCGTTCATGCAAGTTCAATATCTATTAATTAAAATGTATTAGGCAAATATACCGTTAGGCTTTTATCACAATGCTTTAAAATTTTTTTCTCCCAGCTCTATACTCTGGGCGACTACGTATGGAACTTATTACGCGAGGCTACCTCTGAAAAAACCAAAAAAAATAAGGAAAAAAATTCACTTTAAAAAAAAATAATAGTTTATTGGAAGTAAAAAATAATATTTTGTGTTAATTATTTTCATAATTTGGTCGGTTGTGGGCACCCCTACGTATATTTTCACAAAATGAAGATTGACTTTTGTTGGTAATGTCATTCGCAAGCAATTACCCTATGTATTTTTTATGCCAAATATCAAAGTAAACGAACGCGTTTGCTTTTTGAAATGAACTAATTTGTTTTTTTTTTTGTGATTGAAAAGGTGGTGAAACTTTATGCAAAGATTTTCAATAGTGTATCAATTAAAGTGAATCGACTAAAAAGGTAAGTGTAATGCATTTTTATTTAGTCAAAGCATTATACTAAATGGAACAATATCGATTTGAATCAAAAAATTTATGCAAACACATTTTTTAATTACTTCTTAAAATGTCTGCGAAAGTTGGTTGTGGGCACCAAAATTGGGTGGGTTGTGGGCACCCGTTTTTTTTTTGTCAAATTTTTTTATTACCTACAATTTCTTGTAAAATTGTTTTCAAAATTTGTTTGGAACCCTCTAGAACATTCTTGTAGAAATCTTAGGCTCTTGGAAAAGGACCGCAGCCAACTCCATTAATTGTGACATCTGCGATCGAGCTTTTCATCCGAAATGTGTGGACATGCGGGGCAGTCATTATACATGTCAAAATTGTGTTTCCGACGATGAATAACGCCTATGTAGTCTTTGAAATAAATAAATTGTCATTTTGTTGATATTGGTTGCGGTTTTTTTTTTCCATACTATTCTATTTGCAGCATTTTTTCCCAGGGTGCCCACAAAGGGGATTTTAATATACCTGGAACTACTTGGTCCTCGGATGATAATTCCAATGCTTTACACCCCATAGGCCAAAATGAATTCATTGACGGTCTACTTGACATACCTCTGTGTCAGGTAAACCATGTTCGAAATTCTTTAGATCGCTTACTTGATTTGTGCCTCGTCTCAAATCCTGAAAGTGTTGTTCTTTCTAGAGCAACTCCACTTACGCTGCCTGAAGATCCATATCACCCTGCTTTCGAGGTGACTATCGACACTGGTATAACAGTTAAAAATAATGCTATAAAGCCAGCCAAGCGAATTCATTGTTTTCGCAAGGCAAACTTTCTGAGACTTAATCATCTTATATCTGGCAATGACTGGTCCGATCTCTATTCCTGCAATAATATGGAAGACGCCATTACAATTTTTTATTCGGCAATCAAACTGTTTTTTAACTCATGTGTTCCGCTATATAACCCGTCAACATCCCATAAACCACCTTGGTTTAGCAAAGAGTTGACACACCTTAGGAATTTAAAGTCCAGACTTTATAAAAAATATAAAATTTCAGGTTGTCAGTCTGTTTTTGGAAAATACATAAGAGCTCGGTCAAACTTTACCGTGCTTAACGCTCAGTGTTACAAGAATTATTTAGTCCGTTGCAGGTCCCAGTTTTTACGGGATCCCAAACAGTTCTATAATTTTGTCAACACTAAGCGCAGATCATGTTCCTTTCCGCCTTCGCTCTCGTTTGAAAGTAGGACGGCTAACACTGATCAGGCAATAGCTGATCTGTTTGCCCAATTCTTTCAAACAACTTACTCCACAGTGTCTCATTCAAGTGAGCAATATTTATACTCAATACCTTATTCGAACCTTATATTTCGTCCCACCTTAAACGAAAGCTCCCTTCTTTCGGATCTTCAACGTGTTACTCCAGTTTACTCCCCAGGTCCTGACGGGATTCCTGGGTGTGTTCTTAAACACTGTGCAAATGCATTGTGTAAACCCCTTCTCAAGCTGTTTACCCTATCCCTACAAACTTGTCAGTTTCCCCTTGTTTGGAAAGAGTCATTTGTTATTCCCCTTCATAAAAAGGGAAGCAAGTCGGATGCTTGCAATTATAGAGGTATTTCTAAATTGTCAGCAATTCCAAAGCTTTTCGAACGTGCAGTAACCCCCCACTTAAAGCACCTTTGTAGATCAATCATATCTCCATGCCAACACGGATTTATGAAACGCAGGTCTACCACAACAAATCTTTTAGAGCTCACATCCTTCGTGATAGATGGCATTAAAAATAATTTCCAAACTGATGTCATTTACACAGACTTCAGTAAAGCATTTGACTCTGTAAATCACTTCCTAATGATTCGCAAACTTATATATTATATTATATTATTAGGGGGGGAAAAGGTTACCTCGACCCAACTGAATCTATTGTACCCCCTATCTGAGCCTAGAGCTCACCCATCAACCCGGCTCCTTCGATAAGGTTAAGGAGCTTTATCGGGTCGATGCTTCCAGAGGTCCCAAGTGTAAGGAACCTGGACCCGAGGGTTCTGCTCCTCAGGCTACTTAGTGCTGGGCAATCTGATATTATGTGTATTGAGGTTTCATCCTCGTTATCACAGAATCTGCATGTTTTCCTGTTTGTAATCCCTATATTAAATAGGTGTCTCCTTAGTTTACAGTGTCCTAGTAGTATAAGTTTCTTAAACCTCTTCATGTCATAATTGACGATGAGGGTTTTGGCTTGTCTTTGGCCTGTGGTGTCTACCCAGCAGGCTTGCCTCATATGTACCTCTTCTGTTCTTAGGTAATCTTTGACTGTGTGTCTGCCTATGCCACAGTAAGGCTCGGGTCCTATAAGGGGTCTTTCCGCCCCTAGTTTTGCTAGCCTGTCGGCTAGTTCATTCCCGGATATGTCTTTGTGTCCTGGAATCCATCTTAATGACAGCCTGTTGTTGCTGCCCAGAAGGTTCAGCTTTGTCCTTACTTCTCGTACCAGCTTCGAAGTGATTCTATTGCTGCATAGTGCAGTAATTGCCGCTCGACTGTCCGAGAGGATCGCAATGTCCTTGTTTGTGTACCCACGCTTCATATTGAGCTCTGCACACCGTCCTATGGCGCAAACTTCAGCTTGGAATATGCTGGTGTATTGGCCTAACGATTCATGGTATTTGATTCGTGGTCCTACTACTCCAAGTGCCTTGGTGTGTTAAAGACCCGTCCGTATACCATGCTATAGTGTGACTCGCCATGGAGTGTACTTCCTCATGGTGGTCCATTCTTTCTTGTTGCTCAGATGAGCAGAGAAATTCTTTTCAAAGATGAATTCTACTGTCATTTCGTCCCTGGGGTGTGAGCTCAGGGGAAGTTTTGCTGCATCCCTAGAGCTAAGGATGCGGTCACTGCCATTCCCACAAGAAGTGATTTTTAGTAGGGTGACCTTCCGCTGTAACTCTACTACGCAGTGTAGCGGAGTGAGTTCCATGAGAACTTCCAGTGCCGCAGTGGGGCAGGTTCTCATTGCTCCTGTCATACATATGCATGCCAGTCTTTGCAGCCTTTGGAGCTGTTTCTGTGCGGTAACGAGCCTTGCTCGTTTACCCCAGGCTACTGACCCATATGTGAGTATTGGCCTCACAATTATAAGGTATAACCATCTGATAATTTGGGGTGAGGTCCCCCAAGATTTCCCTGCAATTTTCCGACAGGTGAAGAGAGCCCTGAGGCACTTATCCACTGTCTTTTGCATATGGGTTGCAAACGTTAGCCTTCTGTCGAAGGTAACTCCGAGGTACTTAACTTCCCGGCTTATTGCTACGGGAGTACCTAGTAGTATGATTTGTCTCATCTTCTTCAGTTTGTACTTCTTTGTAAAAGGAACAATGACTGTTTTTGCGGGGTTGAGGTTAAGCCCAACTTCCCTGCACCAGTCGAGCGTTATCTTGAGTCCGAGTTGGACAATATCGCAAAGCGTTTCTTCAAATTTCCCTTTGGCTACTATCACTATGTCATCGGCATAGCCCTGACATTGTATTCCTCTGTCGGCGAGTTTCTTTAGTAGTTCATCTACTAGTAGGCTCCACAGTAAAGGAGACAAGACTCCACCTTGCGGACATCCTCTGCTTGTGGCAACGGTCATTGTGCTGTTGCCAATGGTCGCCATTGCCTGCCTGGAGCTTAGCAAGGCTCCAATCCACCTTCTTGTTGTCGCGTCAATATTCCTTCTGGCGAGGGCCGCTAAGACAGCATCATACGACGCATTGTCAAAGGCTCCCTCTATATCCAAAAAGGCGCAGATTGCAACTTCTTTGTTGTCTACTACCCCTTCAAGGGTGTGACAAAGTTGGTACAGTGCAGTGTCTGTTGAACGACCTGCCCTGTATGCGTGCTGCGTGGGTTGCAGCGGACAGTCCTTAAGAACTGTGCTCCTAATATGGTAGTCTACCAGCTTTTCCAACGTTTTAAGGCAAAACGAGGTTAAGCTGATAGGTCTGAAGGACTTTGGGTTGGTGATGTCTTTCTTCCCTGCTTTGGGGATGAAGACCACCCTAGCTCTAGGCCACGCATTTGGGATGTGTCCAATTGCTAGGCTGCTTAGCATCAGTCTCCTTAAGCGGGTTAGGAGTAAATCCAGTCCCTGCTGCAGGAATGATGGAGAGATACCATCCAGACCAGGTGCCTTAAATGGCTGGAAGGTCCCAATTGCCCATTTAAGTCTCTCCGGAGAGACTAGAGACTTGGCAATTGCCCAGTCCTCAGCGCTTGGTCTGAAGTGTCTTGGAGTGGACGATGCCTCCATTGGGTTGAACGTATCTTCCACCAGGGGTGAGCTCCCGGGGAAGTGTGTTTTAAAGAGTAAAGCTAGTTTATCCCTGTCGTCGGAAGTGTAAGCGTTGTCACATTTCCTCAGGGCTAGGTTACTTTCTGGTGCAACTTTTGCCATAGCCTTGTGCAATCTTGCCCCTTCATGGGCTGTGCTGATTGCCTCACAGAAGTCTCTGTAGTTCTTCCGTTTGGCCTTCCTGATCTCTTTGTTGTAGAGCGTCAGGCTGTGTCTATATTTTCTCCAGTTATCCTCGCTCGTTTTTGCTCTGTTGAAGAGCCGGCGGGTGGAGATTCTGAGCCGTTCCAGGTTGTCGTTCCACCATGGGGCGTCTCTATCTGCTTTCCGTCTGCCAAGAGGGCAACTGTCCTCAAAAGCATTGGTTATCTTCTTGCAGAGGTTATCCACTGCCTGATCTAACTCTAAGGAATGTCTGGGTATACCTGACGGTTCGTTAGAGAGATCGAGCTCAAGAGAGGACTTGAACCGATCCCAGTTTGTCTTCTTGGGATTCCTTTTGGGGGCGTCCCCAGCGGTGTTGAAGTCTAATTCAAATCTAATGATTCGGTGATCCGACATTGATTCCTCTGGCGACACATGCCAGTTCTTAATAAGTGGTCCTAGAGACCTGCTCATCAGGGTTAAGTCTAGGACCTCTTCTCTTACTCTAGTAATGAATGTCGGTGTGGACCCGACATTACCGATTTCTAGGTTACTATTTACTATAAATTCTATTAGCTGCTCACCTCTGTTGTTGACGTCGGTGCTTCCCCATATCACGTGATGCGCATTGGCGTCACACCCGATGATTAGGGGCATCTTCTTCCTCCTGCAGCATTCCACGAGCCCGATGATTTCCGGTGGTGGGCATGCTGCATCACCAGCAAAATACGCCGATGCTATGGCGATCGCTGGTAGTCTTCCTGCGCCGCTCACAGTTACTGCGACACAGTCCCTGCTTAGGAACTCTGAAAAGATATTATAGTTGATATCTTTTCTTATTAATATGCATGCTCTGGGGTGTGCACCCCGTTGGTCATATATTACCTTTGATTCCTTGGTGTACAGGCCTTTAATGCCCTGATTGCACCAAGGCTCCTGAATGAGAGCTAGCCCGAGATGTTGGTTGGTGAACAACCTGGCCAGGACGGCTGATGCCGCCTTGGCTCGGTGTAGGTTCACCTGGGCTAGCCTCGTGCTGCTGTGTGCAGCCATCATTGGAGCGGATGCTCCATCTTTGGTGAAGGGGGCGGGTGTTCCCCTTCACTACCATCCGTCAGAGTGACGTCGGCCTCCATATCGTCGTTACTGTCGGAGGGCGTAGGATGCTCCTTATCCTCATTCCTCTCAACTGTAACGGCGCTAGGGTCCTCCTCTGTGCCCATAGGCTCCTGTGGCTCGTCGAGGGATTCATCGACCTCCACTTTGCCATCTGGGGGACCATAGGGCGCTCCTTTCATTGCGGCCACCTTTGCTGCCTTTCTCAGCCCACTCACCGAGACGGTACCGAACCTAAAGTTGAGCTGATGCCCTCTAGCTACGATCTCGTCTCGGGTGAGCTGGTCGATCCCGATGACAAGGAGTGCTCCGCCTCCATCGTTCCTCCGGGAGACCACTCTCCAGGCGTCCGTCTCCAGCCTGTTCTGGCACCCGAGCAACATGAGGAGTTCCTCATTCTCTCTTTCCGCGCTTCTGGGGCAGAAGACCGTGACGTTATATGCCGCGGGGATATCTTCTCCCACCTTGGTTTCTAGGGGCACGCCCTTCCACGTCCTGAGCAAGGGCACAACGGCCCTCAGCCAGTCCGCTGAGTCCTGATCCAGGCAGTCGATTATGAGGTATCCTACCCTGAAGTGGATGCCCCTAAATGCAACTGCCGTGTCCCATGCCGACGTGATTATGTCGTCCATGATGGCCTCCTCCAACTCGGACAGTTCATCGTGGCTCAAGTGCACCTGTGGGAACTCCGCAGGTAGCACCGCCACTCTGACCCTCTTGGCAGCCTCCGCATAGGAGGTGTGTGTGCCAGTAAGAGGGGCTGTGGAGCTGGAGGGTGGCTGCTTCATCCGTGCTGCCGCCGCCTTTGAGGTGCAAGGCTCCTCAAGCTTTGGGCAGGAGGGAGTTGCCTTGACCTCATTGGTGCCCTCTGACTTCGACCTTTTTGGGGTGTCTGTCGGAGGGGTGAGGGTGCTGTTACCCCGCTTGCTGGCAGGTGCACTACTTGGGGCCGCTGGTCGTGGCTCCTTTGCCTTCCTCAATGCCTCGTCAGGTGACATGCCCTGCTTGAGGTATCTGAGGTACCATTTCGCTTTGGACCCCGGCAGGCCTCTCCTGTTGGGGTCGTCTATGCCTCCAGGTTGTCCTCTGGCTGGGAGGACATCCTTCTTCGCGGCAGGCCTGGTCCTCTGTCCAGCCGCGGGGGGTGGGCGAGCCAGCCGGGATGGTCCTGCTGGTCGCGCACATTCCCGGACTGGAACAGTAGACTGTTGTGGGGGATGTCCCACATCTTGCGTCCGAGACGCACTCCTGGCGGTGGCTGCGCTCCTGGGTGGGGATGGTCCCACCTGTGGTCGCTCCCCGTCGAGGAGTTGATTTTCAAAGTGTCTTGCGACACTCGAGGCAGGGATGTCCTGCGGTAACTTATTTGTGTTATTCTTCCTCATAGTGAATCCCACGAGTTGCGGAGAAAGTAAGGTCCACCCGGGCAGAGATCCGCCATACCCGGGTAAGGCGCGGTTAGGACAGGCGGTCGCCACTTGCCTGAACCCTCCGTGAGAGACTGGGCTAGTTGTTAATCCGGGCCCCCAGCCAGGCTGACTATCGGCACGGGTCGGATGACACCTTAGTCCGGCACCGGAGTGAGATTGCGGGAAGGGAAGTTGGTAGGTAATTGTGAGGGAAGACGGGTGTGTGAGGCTACAATTTAAAGACGGCCAAACAAGCGTCTTATCAGTACACCGACTCCGGTGTACCCGCTGTTTGTCCGGGGTTGCTTATTCGCTTGCGCTTATTCACAACTAACCTTGCGAAGAAGGCCGTTCGCTATCCGCAACCTGCGACCCGCCTGGTGGCCTCAGCTAAGCCCCCCTTGAACATCTCACTAGTTCGCGAGGAACAATTTATATAAATTGGGCCAAAAATATAATCGGCGCACACTGCAATATGTTTCTGTGATTTTCAGCGATTTGCATTATCGTATATTATTATATGTCTGGTGTTTCCAAACACATTTAACTCATGTACTTTATACCTTCCCCTTGCGAAGCTTAGGCGGGGAAAAAAGCATGCGGGCAAACGAAGGGAAGATCTCGTCCCTTTGGACTTGGGCGAGGATCCGCAGCATTTTTTGACAAGGGGGCCGGGAGAGCACAGATCTTGGGAGTTTCGGAGAGAGAAAAGTGACGAGCGGACGTGCGCGGGCAGTGAAAACCCGGTGCGTGAAAGTAGAGACGCAGAAGGAGAAACACGTGGGATCGAAAGTACAGGTTAAAAGAACACAATGTAATCGGTGCAGTGCATATGGTTAACCTAACTAATAAAGTAAAGCTAAAAGCAAGTCGAACAATTAATTGCTCTTGATTAATTTCCCTTGCCACTCTATTGCCGAGTAAGCGAAGTCTTGGCAATACGAAACCCCCTTGTTACTCACCCCACAGTCACAGTGAAAGCTTGTTTTGGGACGGACGATCCTCCCTAAATAGGACGGTAAAGGAAAGGTGGATCCTCCCTGGTGCATAACTCGTTTTGGGACGAACGATCCTTCCTAGGCAGATCGGGAAAGGGAAGGCGAATCCTCCCTTGCGGACAACTCGTTTTGGGACGGACGATGATCTTCTGAGCCCCGAACCATTCTGTCGGCTGCGGCCTCGCCCGAAAGTCCAGCCGGTGGAACTTTCCGCCCTACCGGGTGTGTGCCACACGTTAGTCCCGAGTCATCCGGTCGGCTGCGGCCTCAGACGAGAGACTCTTTTCAGCGCAAAGGTTTCCTATCGGCTGTGGCCTCGCCCGAAGGTCCAGCCCGTGGAATTTTTGGGTGTGAAGGACCCCTTCAAGACAGCCCACAAAACTCTGTTCGTCAAGCGAACAGACCTCTCTAGCTCAGTGTTTCAATGATTTACAAATTTCTTGTAAAAGACTCCGTAATACGTTTGAGATTTATATCCGGGCTGGAAAAGATCCTTACAAAGTCTGATATCTATCTCTAATTCTTATTCTATGGTACAGTGTGCATCCTAGGAAAACATCCTTGTAGGTAAACATCCTACCACAACTCGGCCATCCTGACTGTATGTTCCCCTGATCACTGTGAGCGTAGAAATACATTTATATTATATATCACAGATAATTATCTTATGTTATTTTTTTTTTTTTTTTTTTTTCAATTTAACAATAATTAATTTCTTATACAATTTATTTATTTTTGTTTCCTATCCTATTTTACCATTACATAATCTCCTATTTTGCACTAAGCCGGTTTTGTTGCTCTTTTATCATATTGCTTTTTGTTGTACGTTTGTGCTTTTTCTATATATTTTTCTTCTCTAACTTTTTTTAAATTCGTATTTTCTTCTGCATTGTCTAACTCTTCTAATTTTTCTTTTAGTTCGTCCACCAATTACCAAGTCCCACTACATGCCTTTTTCAGGTTTAATTAGCTTTTGTGTCATTGGTCTAAAACTTCGGTTGATTCTTTCGACCTGACCATTTGCCTGTGGCGACCCCGTTGCTATTTTTATGTGCTTAACTTCGAATTCTGATAAAAAAAAATCATCAAACTCTCTAGAAGTAAAGCAACTTCCCCTATCTGAAATTATACATTTCGGTTTGCTATATGCCCTAAAATAATTCTTTAATGCTGCGCTAGCTTCCTTTGAATTTGTTGTCTTGGTTGTATACAACCGAACAAATTTCGTGAAACCCTTGACGATAACAAATATGTGTTTCTTTGATCTGCCTGAATTGACTGGGCCATAACGATCGATATGTGTTAGATTCTTTACCGGTCTTGGGGAAAAATATTACACATTTGAGACTGTTTTGTAACGAACTGCTTTCCTATGTCTCCGCTCGCTACGTAAACGTGCGGCTAGCTCAGTTGAGTTTGTGTGTTCGTCCCACCAAATTTATTGTTGCGTGACCCCGAGACCACAGAAGAACCCAGAGTTAGGTTAGATTTAGAATATTGGGTTGCGTTTATTGCTTGTAGATTTACAGCTCGATATTTGATTCGTGGCTCTGCTGTCTGACGACTCGATCTCCCTCGTTGACGCCGGTAATGGCTCCCGCGTCGACTCTACGGCGGCACGCCTGTCGCGCGTCCTCTGCCTTGCCGAGTCTTTCGGGCACCGGTCGCGTACTAGGCTCGCTACGAGTCTCTCACAACTTGGCGGATATTGAGCAGAAAACCTTACTGGAGGGCTAAGCAGCGCTGCTGCAGTCAACACTCCACGCTCTACCCTGAAGTCGGTCGGGATTTCGTCGGCTGGGCCTCGGCAGGTCCTCAATCTCTCATGAGAAACCGACTCCGGGCACCTTTCGCACAACTCCCTCGGATTCTCGTCGGCTGGCCCTCAGCAGGTTCTCAATCTCTCATGCGAACCAACGCTGGGTACCTCTCGCACAACATCCACTGGATCTTCGTCAGCTGGCCCTCAGCAGGTTCTCAATCTCTCATGCGAACCGACGCTGGGTACCTTTCGCACAACATCCACTTACTCGGACTCCACCAATATCGTCGTTTTCGAGACTCGTAGACGCACCCTACAACTTACCTTGTACCCTCGGGATCTCAGCTTGGCAGTCTCAGCTTATGTAGACGTGACCGTCGTTGGGCTTCTTGACTCGGCGATCTTGATTCCGGATTAAATGGCACTTGGTATTCTCCTGGGGGTTTCACTCGCGTTGGTACGATCTCGTTGCACGACTTCACTTGACTGTCTTGGCGGGTCTTGGACACGACCGTCCTCCGAGGCGGTTCCTTTCTAACTCCTCGCGTTGATACGGTCACTTGCACGACTTTCACTTGACTGTCAAGCTTCCTGCACGCGTCCTCCTTTTATATGCCACCCTGGTCCCGTTATTTCCCTCCTTCGGTGGCGTGATTGGGTCCAAAGTGCAGGACAAGTGGCGTGATCGGGTCCAAAGGGCAGCACAAGTCCCGTTAGTTCACGGTCTCTCCTCTTTGTGCTGGTCCAAAGTCCGCCAACTTCACCGTTATAACGGGTACAAAGTCCAGAACTTCACCGTTATAACGGGTACAAAGTCCAGAACGGTACCGTTAGTTCACGGTCTCTCCTCTTTGCGCGGGTCCGAAGTCCGCAGACTCACCGTTATTGGGTCCAAAGTCTGCAGAGTCACCGCAGCATTGAGTCCAAAGTCCTTTGCACCGTTATTTCCCTTTTCTTCTGCACGCCGCGCATCCCGCTGTTGCTATGCGGCTCTCCTGCACTCAAACTTGTAAGGCGTTTTACAAACCCTTACATCTCCCCCTTCCTTCGGAAACTTTTAAAAGCTTCGGGCTCCGGAATGTCCTGGGGAAACGTTCTCAAATTGCATCCTTCCCACGTCGACCTCCACTCCTGAGTGCGGCCAAGGGCCCTCTGGTTCTCAGCCGGACAGTCTCAGCCTAGTAAACCCTACCTGGTCGTTAAGCATCTCGACTGCGGCATCTCGACCCCCATGGCTCCTTGCGCGCACATCCTTCCTTGATCCTTGTGGCCGTTGCCACTCCTTCGTCGACCTCCTCCCGCGACGGCTGAGAGCTCCTCCAACCTCAGCACCTAAGTCTCAGCTTATGTAGACTTCCCGTCGTTGTGCTTCTTGACCAGGGCATCTTGGCTGTCGGAAACTCCCAGCGCGCGACTCCTTCCGATCCTCGTTTCAAATTTGAAAAAGTCTCCCGCGCAGAATTTCCCCGCGCACAATCGATAACTCTTACCGATCGATTGTGGCGTTGCCACTCCTCAGGATGCCGTCATATTTAGTGTGACCGGCCAGCGATATTTCCAGTATTTTTTTTAGCTCCCATCGATCGAACTATCGATCGACCGCCGTTATCGTGGCGACCCCATTCCCAATTTTTCGCCGGCCTCGTGGTTTTGTTATGGTAAGTGTTTTGATATTCTTTTCTTGATTTTTACCACTTAAATGTTCCTTTTTTAGGCCTCTCCAAGCCGGGTTGAGCCGCGGAATCCTTCCAGCGATGTATGCGCCGGGACGCTGACCCTGACCTAGCGCGTCCCGGCAGGCCAATATGCCCGGCCTTCGACCCACCCCTTTCCCTTCCCCCTCGCCGCGGCTCCCCGCTCTGGACGGCACTCTGAATATGGCCGTGGGCTATCAGGTAAGTTTTGAGTTTAAATATCTTTTGCTAACTCGTGTAACCACTCACCATCTGCCTTCCAGAGACTCCGACTGGCTCCAGGGGATTCACGCTACACGTCGAACCCACTCCGTGTATGCTGCTGGACCGCCTTCCGACCGACGTCCCCTCCTTCCCCGCTACCCCGCGGCTCCTCGTTCTGTGGCATACCACAGGCTGGCCGTGAGGGCATTGCCACAGGTGAGTTTTTTTTTTCGTACCCTTTGCGTACACACCTAACCTTTCCTCCTTTTGCTTCCAGCCCGCCTGCAGATCGCTCGCCTCCTCCTGCCTTCGCTGGACCTGATGCAGCCGCCGCTGGATTATTATTATTTATATATTTTTTTATGTGATTTATTTTGATTTGTGTGATTTCGCGCGTGCGGTTTCTGACTCCACCGAAATATATTTGTGCGTGTTCGTGGTGTCATCCTGCCCTATCCCAAATACCCAGAGTGGCTCCTGCTGGTATCCCGGCCCCCCTTCCTCCAACCTCCCCCCCTGTGGCAATACAACTTGGTGGTCTTTGGGTCCTGTTTTCTTTTTTTTTTTATATATAACGCGCGTAGTCCCACGGCCCACAATCCCGCCCAACCGACCGAGGGGCGACCGCCGTGTAACGTACGGCACGATTCGCGATAAATTTGACGCGATTTTTAAAGAAAAAAAATTTAAAAACGAAAGGTGAGGAAAGAAAGTTAAAAGTTATTTTAATTTTAAATTTAACGATCTAATTTTGTGCCAGAAATGTTAATATTGATCTTTTTAGGAGTTCCAGAGAGTCAGAAGAAGATACGATAGAATACAGTCTATTATAGTCTGAACAAAGTACCCTGAAAGGCTCATGCACGTCGTAATTAGATCTACAAAGATTTAAAACTAAAGGAGCATAATTTCTAGTAATTCTACTTGGTACTGAGAAATTTAGTCTACTCAGCAAGCAAGGACAGTCAATTTCACCACGTATAAGGTTATGAATAAATACAGTACCAAGCATTGTTCTACGGTTAGTAAGGGAGGGCAAGTTAATGAGGAGCAATCTATGAGAATATGAGGGTAGGAATAGGTTTGCATTCCAGTTTAGGCGGCGTAGGGCAAATATTAAAAAGTTTTTTTGTACTGACTCTATGCGATCAGCATGTACTCCGTATTGAGGACTCCAAACGGGTGCCCCATACTCAAGGATTGGCCGGACCAACGATATAAATAAAGCCTTGGTAACGTAAGGATCCTCAAATTCCTTCGACCATCGTTTAATAAATCCAAGCATTCCCCTAGCTTTATTAACCATGTTCGAAATATGAGCAGAGAATTTAAGTTTGGGGTCCAATTGGACGCCAAGATCGTCAACAAGCTGTAACGAACTGCTTTTGTGTCTTCGCTCGCTACGAGAACGTGCGGCTAGCTCAGATGAGTTTGTGTGTTCGTCCCACCAAATTTATTGATGCGTTACCCCGAGACCAAAGAATAACACAGAGTTAGGTTAGATTTAAGAATACTTGTTGGGTTTATTGTTGTGGCTTTACAGCTTGGTATTGACTCGTGGATCTGCTGCCTGACGACTCGCTCTCCCTCGTTGAGGCCGGTAGTGGCTCCCGCGTCGACTCTACGGCGGCACGCCTGTCGCGCGTCCTCTGCCTTGCCGAGTCTTTCGGGCACCGGTCGCGTATTAGGCACGCTACGAGCCTCTCACAACCTTGGAGGATGTTAGACAGAACCTCCCTAGCGGGGCTAAGCAGTGATGCCTGCAGTCACCACTCTTCGCTCCCCCGGAGTTCGGTCGGGACTTCGTCGGCCTGGCCCTCAGCAGGTCCTCACTCTCGTGTAGACCGACGCCGGGTACCTTTCGCACAACTCCACTGGATCTTCGTCGGCCTGGCCCTCAGCAGGTCCTCAATCTTTCATGGGGTACCGACGCTGGGTACCTTTCGCACAACATCCACTGCCAAGACTCCACCAACTTCGTCGATTTCGAGACTCGTAGACGCACCCTACAACTTACCTTGTACCCTCGGGATCTCAGCTTGGCAGTCTCAGCTTATGTAGACGTGACCGTCGTTGGGCTTCTTGACTCGGCGATCTTGATTCCGGATTAAATGGCACTTGGTATTCTCCTGGGGGTTTCACTCGCGTTGGTACGATCTCGTTGCACGACTTCACTTGACTGTCTTGGCGGGTCTTGGACACGACCGTCCTCCGAGGCGGTTCCTTTCTAACTCCTCGCGTTGATACGGTCACTTGCACGACTTTCACTTGACTGTCCAGCTTCCTGCACGCGTCCTCCTTTTATATGCCACCCTGGTCCCGTTATTTCCCTCCTTCGGTGGCGTGATTGGGTCCAAAGTGCAGGACAAGTGGCGTGATCGGGTCCAAAGGGCAGCACAAGTCCCGTTAGTTCACGGTCTCTCCTCTTTGTGCTGGTCCAAAGTCCGCCAACTTCACCGTTATAACGGGTACAAAGTCCAGAACTTCACCGTTAGTTCACGGTCTCTCCTCTTTGCGCGGGTCCGAAGTCCGCAGACTCACCGTTATTGGGTCCAAAGTCTGCAGAGTCACCGCAGCATTGAGTCCAAAGTCCTTTGCACCGTTATTTCCCTTTTCTTCTGCACGCCGCGCATCCCGCTGTTGCTATGCGGCTCTCCTGCACTCAAACTTGTAAGGCGTTTTACAAACCCTTACATCTCCCCCTTCCTTCGGAAACTTTTAAAAGCTTCGGGCTCCGGAATGTCCTGGGGCACCGTTCTCAAATCGCATCCTTCCCACGTCGACCTCCACTCCTGAGTGCGGCCAAGGGCCCTCTGGTTCTCAGCCGGACAGTCTCAGCCTAGTAAACCCTACCTGGTCGTTAAGCATCTCGACTGCGGCATCTCGACCCCCATGGCTCCTTGCGCGCACATCCTTCCTTGATCCTTGTGGCCGTTGCCACTCCTTCGTCGACCTCCTCCCGCGACGGCTGAGAGCTCCTCCAACCTCAGCACCTAAGTCTCAGCTTATGTAGACTTCCCGTCGTTGGGCTTCTTGACCAGGGCATCTTGGCTGTCGGAAACTCCCAGCGCGCGACTCCTTCCGATCCTCGTTTCAAATTTGAAAAAGTCTCCCGCGCAGAATTTCCCCGCGCACAATCGATAACACGTCTATCGATCGTGGCGTTGCCACTCCTCAGGGTGCCGTCATATTCAGTGTGACCGGCCAGCGATATTTCCAGTATTTTTTAGCTCCCATCGATCGCACTATCGATCGACCGCCGTTATCGTGGCGACCCCATTCCCAATTCCAGCTGGCCTCGTTTGTTTGTTTTGGTAAGACAGAAAATTTTTAAATTCCCATTTTCTTCGTGTTACCGTTCTCCAACTCTTTCAGCCTGTCGCGCTGCCGATGCCTCCTTAATGTTCATGCGCCGGGGCGCCAACCCTGGCCCAGCGCGTCCCGGCAGGCGTCTCTCCTGGGCAGCTGACCTCCTCTTCTCCACTTCCACCGCATGCCAGGCCGGCGACGGAGACAACGGCACCAGCGGGGACGCCAGTAGCTGGAGGACTGGCGACAAGCGCCGGAGCCCCCACTTCGCCCTTGGCTGTTCCGCTGGCCGCGGCCTTCCGCCTCGGCCTGAATTGTTGCCGCTGCTGTAGTTGTGCTGCTGCTGATGCCGCTGTTGTTGCTGCTGCTGATGCCGCTGTTGTTGCTGCTGCCGATCCTCATGTCGTTGCTGCTGCTTCTGCAGACACTCCTGCCGCTGCTGAAGTGTCCGGCCGTTTTTTTTTCTCTGCCACGGCTTGTGCATACATACCCTCCTCTAACCCGCTTTCGCGCTCCAAAGTACCCTCCTCTGACCCGCTTCTCGCGCTCCTGGCGCTCGCGCTCCAAAATACGTGTGTGTGGGAGGCACTGCATCGATACTCCGTATCGTCCTCCCCCCTTCCTTCGGAAACTCCGCAGTCTCCGACTTCCCCATCTCAAATCTATTTTCTGGTTTCTTTGGTCTGAGTATCACGCTTGGGCGCCAGATGTAACGAACTGCTTTTGTGTCTTCGCTCGCTACGAGAACGTGCGGCTAGCTCAGATGAGTTTGTGTGTTCGTCCCACCAAATTTATTGATGCGTAACCCCGAGACCAAAGAATAACACAGAGTTAGGTTAGATTTAAGAATACTTGTTGGGTTTATTGTTGTGGCTTTACAGCTTGGTATTGACTCGTGGATCTGCTGCCTGACGACTCGCTCTCCCTCGTTGAGGCCGGTAGTGGCTCCCGCGTCGACTCTACGGCGGCACGCCTGTCGCGCGTCCTCTGCCTTGCCGAGTCTTTCGGGCACCGGTCGCGTATCAGGCACGCTACGAGCCTCTCACAACCTTGGAGGATGTTAGACAGAACCTCCCTAGCGGGGCTAAGCAGTGATGCCTGCAGTCACCACTCTTCGCTCCCCCCGGAGTTCGGTCGGGACTTCGTCGGCCTGGCCCTCAGCAGGTCCTCACTCTCGTGTAGACCGACGCCGGGTACCTTTCGCACAACTCCACTGGATCTTCGTCGGCCTGGCCCTCAGCAGGTCCTCAATCTTTCATGGGGTACCGACGCTGGGTACCTTTCGCACAACATCCACTGCCAAGACTCCACCAACTTCGTCGATTTCGAGACTCGTAGACGCACCCTACAACTTACCTTGTACCCTCGGGATCTCAGCTTGGCAGTCTCAGCTTATGTAGACGTGACCGTCGTTGGGCTTCTTGACTCGGCGATCTTGATTCCGGATTAAATGGCACTTGGTATTCTCCTGGGGGTTTCACTCGCGTTGGTACGATCTCGTTGCACGACTTCACTTGACTGTCTTGGCGGGTCTTGGACACGACCGTCCTCCGAGGCGGTTCCTTTCTAACTCCTCGCGTTGATACGGTCACTTGCACGACTTTCACTTGACTGTCAAGCTTCCTGCACGCGTCCTCCTTTTATATGCCACCCTGGTCCCGTTATTTCCCTCCTTCGGTGGCGTGATTGGGTCCAAAGTGCAGGACAAGTGGCGTGATCGGGTCCAAAGGGCAGCACAAGTCCCGTTAGTTCACGGTCTCTCCTCTTTGTGCTGGTCCAAAGTCCGCCAACTTCACCGTTATAACGGGTACAAAGTCCAGAACTTCACCGTTATAACGGGTACAAAGTCCAGAACGGTACCGTTAGTTCACGGTCTCTCCTCTTTGCGCGGGTCCGAAGTCCGCAGACTCACCGTTATTGGGTCCAAAGTCTGCAGACTCACCGCAGCATTGAGTCCAAAGTCCTTTGCACCGTTATTTCCCTTTTCTTCTGCACGCCGCGCATCCCGCTGTTGCTATGCGGCTCTCCTGCACTCAAACTTGTAAGGCGTTTTACAAACCCTTACAAAGCGCTATTCTTTCCAAGGCACCACCACTTAGTGAATAGGTGACATTTTGTGGATTGACCCGACAAAACGTCATCAGCTTGCATTTAGAGCTGTTTAATTTCAGTAAATTTTCGTTACACCAGTTTTGAAAATTGTTTAGGTCTGCTTGAAGGTTTAAGTGACGGGAGTAATCATTATACTGCAGACATAGTTTTACATCGTCCGCGTACATAAGTACGCGGGAATGCGCAATGATCGATGGAAGATCATTGATAAACAAGGTAAAAAGTAATGGTCCCAGATGGCTTCCTTGTGGTACACCAGAGGTAACTCTGAGGATACTACTTAAGGAATTTTTGAAAAGGGCTCTTTGCGTTCGGCCACTGAGATAACTAAAGATCCAACTTAAAAGATCTGCCGGAAACCCCATCATGTCAAGTTTGCGAATCATTAGGAAGTGATTTACAGAGTCAAATGCTTTACTGAAGTCTGTGTAAATGACATCAGTTTGGAAATTATTTTTAAAGCCATCTATCACGAAGGATGTGAGCTCTAAAAGATTTGTTGTGGTAGACCTGCGTTTCATAAATCCGTGTTGGCATGGAGATATGATTGATCTACAAAGGTGCTGCAAGTGGGGGGTTACTGCACGTTCGAAAAGCTTTGGAATTGCTGACAATTTAGAAATACCTCTATAATTGCAAGCTTCCGACTTGCTTCCCTTTTTATGAAGGGGAATAACAAATGACTCCTTCCAAATAAGGGGAAACTGACAAGTTTGTAGGGATAGGGTAAACAGCTTGAGAAGGGGTTTACACAATGCATTTGCACAGTGTTTAAGAACACACCCAGGAATCCCGTCAGGACCTGGGGAGTAAACTGGTGTAACACGTTGAAGATCCAAAAGTAGGGAGCTTTCGTTTAAGGTGGGACGAAATATTAGGTTCGACTTAGGTATTGCGTATAAATATTGCTCACTTGAATGAGACACTGTTGAGTAAGTTGTTTGAAAGAATTGGGCAAACAGATCGGCTATTGTCTGATCAGTGTTAGCCGTCCTACTTTCAAACGAAAGCGAAGGCGGAAAGGAACATGATCTGCGCTTAGTGTTGACAAAATTATAGAACTGTTTGGGATCCCGTAAAAACTGGGACCTGCAACGGACTTAATAATTCTTGTAACACTGAGCGTTAAGCACGGTAAAGTTTGACCGAGCTCTTAAGTATTTTCAAAAACAGACTGACAACCTGAAATTTTATATTTTTTATAAAGTCTGGACTTTAAATTCCTAAGGTGTGTCAACTCTTTGCTAAACCAAGGTGGTTTATGGGATGTTGACGGGTTATATAGCGGAACACATGAGTTAAAAAACAGTTTGATTGCCGAATAAAAAATTGTAATGGCGTCTTCCATATTATTGCAGGAATAGAGATCGGACCAGTCATTGCCAGATATAAGATGATTAAGTCTCAGAAAGTTAGCCTTGCGAAAACAATGAATTCGCTTGGCTGGCTTTATAGCATTAACTGTTATACCAGTGTCGATAGTCACCTCGAAAGCAGGGTGATATGGATCTTCAGGCAGCGTAAGTGGAGTTGCTCTAGAGAGAACAACACTTTCAGGATTTGAGACGAGGCACAAATCAAGTAAGCGATCTAAAGAATTTCGAACATGGTTTACCTGACACAGAGGTATGTCAAGTAGACCGTCAATGAAATCATTTTGGCCTATGGGTTGTAAAGCGTTGGAATTATCATCCGAGGACCACGTAGTTTCAGGTATATTAAAATAACCTAGAACTACTAACTGATCCATATCGGACAAAGAACTCGAAATTGACTTTATGACTGAAAGGTGCCTAAAATAGTCCTCAAGTTCGGACGAAGGAGGTATGTAAGAGCAGGTAATAAAAATTAACCTGCCAGCGACGGACAATTTTACGCATAAAAATTCTAGCTCAAAGTTCAAATGATCTTCTGTCAAAACCTCTTCTGACGTAAGGTTAGCATCCACTGCAATAAGGACGCCCCCTCCCCGTCTGGAGGGACGGTCATGCCTATATATTGTGTACTTACCGGGAAAAACTTCGGAGCTAAAAATCTCCGGCTTTAACCAGGTTTCTGTGAACACAATAACTTGGGATGCAAACGAAAAGCTATCAGTATACAATTTGGTAAGCTTGCTACGCAAACCTCTTGTATTCTGATAGCTAATTAGGAAGTTAGTGATTAGTTTTTTGAGGAAGGAGCTAAGGACGGCGCAGTTTGTTGGTCCCGGCCGGGGAGTTTAATTCCCGTAGGGCCTTTCTTTTTTATTTTCGCTACGAACTCCTTAACCACCATTTTTGCCGGCCAAAAGTCACTCGAGCATATGGTGTTAAAAGTTCGTCAGGAACACTTATCTTGAAAGATTAAATGTTCCTAGCGTATGAAAAGTTGAATTTTTCCACTTTCACTTTATCGGCATTAATTTTGTCTTTAATGTAAGACGAGACATCAAATGATGTGAGATCAGGGGCCAGCCGAGAAACAAATATTTGTCTCATTTGTGGAACCACTGTGAGGGGGTTTTGCTACTGCAGGCTGTGGGCCTGCGGTGACAATTTGGGCCGGTAGTCCGGTCTCAGAAGCCTCTTGTGGGGGTATATTTGGTTGGTTAGGTGGAATTACATTTTGAGAACCACCTTCGGACAAATCGGAACTTTTTAGAGGTGTTGGTCTACACTCCCCTGTGGATTGATCGGGGTCCGAATCTTTTTTGGCTGCCGATCTTAGCAACATTTGAGGGGTTGCTAAAGTCGGCTGCTCATCCGCAGAGGAGTTCTGCCGGTCGCTTCGGAGTTGCGGGACGACTCCCTCAGGCCTACCACCAGCAGCCCTCTTGCGCTTCGGGGACTCCTCTAATAGCTTAAGGCTATTAAACTGCGAGTCCAGCGCTAAGAGTAGATCACTAGCCCTGGCAAAACTATCTCTAGCTATGCCAAAACTAGCGATCAGTCCCTTAAGGCCGCCTTTAGTTTGGCTCATGAAGGACTTCATTTCCTTCGCAACTTCGCGACAAGCTTCGCAGCAGAATTGTAAACCAAGGCCTTTACTTAGATCATCACTTGTCCGCCCTGTGAATCCAGCGCACTTAGTGTGCACCATCCTGTCACAAAGCCAACAAGTGAGTTTACCCTGCTCAGGCTTTATTAACTGAAGGCAGGTTTTTTTTAAACAGAAATTGCAAGATTCCATGTTTATTAAATCAGGGACCACTGTGCCAAGAGAAATTGAAATCGAAATTTTTGAGCGAGCAACTCAAATGTACCGCAAGAATTGCACGCTTAGAACCTTCGAGTTTGTTAGTCCAAAAAAAGAAGAGCGGGAGAGCGAGAGAGCGAGAGAGCGGAAGAGTGGGGACAGTTAATGTTCATGCACTTGTTACAACAACACTACTGTTGACGGACGAAGCACAAAAGAAAGTCAGTAAGACAAAATTAAATCGTTAAATAAATCGTTAAATGCACAAAAATTCACTCGCGAAGCGAACGGTTTCGAACACAAGGGTATTTAAGCAAATTAATATTCAAATTTGAAAACAGAACCACCGCTGGTTGAATCAAAAAAATGAAAGTTCGGAGCGCACAAAAAAACACGACCGTTCGCTTGAAAAGAGAATCAAGATTTAAAAGCCTTGTACACCCGTACAGCCCGCCCGCTACCTTCACCCGGTAGCGGCCCCTCCACACACATCAATCGCGCCCACCGCTGGGTCCTCCCGCGACGGCGCTGCCGCTCCGCCTCCGCGCGCACCGTGTCCGGCCACGTGTCCTCGGGGACCTCTGCCCAGGTTGCCTCCTGGGAGAATCCCCGCATCAGGATCGGCCGTCTTGGCGGTGCTGCCACCGGGCACGATGACTGCCTCTGCAGCCGTGGCCGTGGCGGCGGTGGTGGCGGTGGTGGCGGCGGCGTCCTCGGCGGCGACTCGAGCGGCAGCGGTGGCTGCGACGGTGGCGTCGGCCTCCTCGGCGGCGTGGGCGTCCTTGGCGGCGGCGGCGGCGTCCTCTTCCTCGGCGGTGGTGGTGGCGGCGGTGTCTGCCTCCTCGGCGGCGGTGGTGTTGCCGTTCTCGGTGGCGATGTGGGTGGCAACGGCGGCTGCGAGGGCGCTGCCGGCGGAGGTGCCGGTGTCCATAACGCGGCCTCTTCGTCCTCCGCTTGCTGCAGCCGTCTCCTCCAGTCTCTCACGGCAGCCATCCACTCCACGTGCCGCTTCACCAACCTGTCGATCGTCGCTCGTCGGCGGGCCCCGATGACTTCCTCCTCCTCCGGCCTCTCCGACGAGGCCGCCGACCCGAACGGGATATACCCTTCGTCATCCACCACCCGCCTTACCTGACGGTAACCCCTCCGGGCCTGGTTGGCCCAACGGGTGCCCTCCTCGTCAGAGGAGACCACGGGGGTCACCGTCTCACCTCCGTCGCTTTCGTCTTCCGTCGACGACAACTCCACCGTCTCCATCTCGCCGGTGGGGCCGCCGTCGACCTCCTCGTCGGAGGACATCTCCCTCTCCGACACCTCGCGCCAGGCCGGCGACGGGGACCGCGACACTCACGGCGACGCCAGTAGCTGGCGCGCCGACGACGAGCGCCGACGCCTCCATTTCGCCCCTGGCTGTTGCCGTCGGCCGCGGCCTTCCGCGCCGACCTTACGCTTGCGCATCTCTTGCTGCGGCTGCTGCTGTCGCTGCCGCCGTTGTTGCTGCTGCGGCTGCTGTTGTTGTTGTTCCGGCTGCTGTTGAAGCTGGCGGTGGTTTGCACGTCCTGACATCTCGGCGAAAAAGGTTGGAAAGACCGAACCTCTATCCGTCGCCTCCGACGATACCTCGGTTTTCGTCCTCTCCCACCTTTCTTCGTCCGGGGTCCCGTTACCGGTGAAAGCTTTTCTCTTGCTCTTGTGTTGGTGACCCGGTAACGGTGATCGCCCCTTATGTACCCTCCACTGACCCGCTTCTCGCGCTCCATGTACGTGTGTGTGGGAGGCACTGCATCGATACTCCGTATCGTCCTCTCCCTTTCTTACGAAACACCCGTACAGTGTGCCCCCGCAATGACGGCCGTTACTTATTGTTTCCCCTCAGAGCCAGGTTTTAACTCACTAATGTGAGACCTTTTTCCTTGCCACTCATGCAGTGCCGCAAATTGCATATCACCGGGGAAACAAAGTCAACAATAGTAAATGGCCCGTCATATTTGGGGGCCAATTTCGCTGCGAAGCCTTCCACTGCTTTGGACAGGTGGTGCTCCTTGGCCCAGACCTTATCACCGATCTTTGGCGTCCATGGCCTCCTCCGCAGGTTGTAATGCCTTGCCTGATCCTGCGCTGCCTTCTCCATGTTACGCCTGACTAGTTCAAAAATTTCGGATAATTTCTATGCGTTTTCCGTTGGCGTTTGCGTGGCTTTGCCGGTCCCGATCGTGTGTTCACCATATAGAGCCTTCGGGAGCCGGGGCTCTCGACCTTGGGTGACGAATGCTGGCGAGTACCCAGTGGACTCCGCCACACTGGTATTGACGGCCAGCTGTAACTCTGGCCATTTTTCGTCCCACGTCCTTTGGTCGGCCCCTGCAAACTGGGCGATCATCGTCTTTACGGTCCTATTTGCCCTTTCTGTTGGATTTTCCTGGGGTGTATACGGCGCCGTAAACTGGTGTCGCACCCCCAACTCTTCGAGGAATTTTTTGAAGGACCTACTGGTAAACTGCACCCCGTTATCCGTGATCAGGATTTTCGGGACGCCATACCTCGAGACGATCCTCTCCCTTATCGCCTTTTGCAGCGATTCTGTGGTCGCCTTCCGCATCGGCACCAACTCGGTCCACTTCGAAAATCGGTCCACCAGCACGAGCAGCATTGCATTCCCGTGTTTTGACCGCGGCAGTGGCCCGACAAAATCGGCACACACTGTCGCCCACGGCTCCTCGGGAATCTGCGTCAACATTTTGCCTGCCACCTGCAGCTGGTTCGGCTTGTACTTCATGCAGCTCTCACAGCTACGTACGTAGGCTCTGACGTCCCTATGCATGCCCGGCCAGTGGTACCTCGCAGCCACTCTTGCGATTGTTTTCCTGCTGCCCAAGTGACCGGCTGTTGGCGCGTCGTGGTTTTCCGCTATCACCCTCTGTCTTGATACTCTGGGTACGCATAGCTTCCACGCGACCACGTCCTCGTTCCCCGCCCTGTGGGGTATGTGGCGATACATTTGATCGCCCTCCAGCCTGTAATCCGTGAATTTCTGCGGGTTCTGCGCCACCTTGCTTCTCATTTCCGCTATCCAGTCGCGTTCCACAGTCTTCGGGCCTTTCTTTGTCGTCTTAGCTCTGCGACATTTCGCTGGCAGTGGCTGTCTCGACAGGGCGTCTGCCACGACATTGAGCTGGCCTTTCCGGTAGGATATTTCGAAATCATACTGCTGGAGTTCCAACGCCCATCTCGCAATCCTTCCCGACGGGCTCTCAATGCTGTTGAGCCACTTCAGTGCCATATGATCCGTGATTACCTTGAAGTGGTATCCCTCCAGGTATGGTCGCAACTTCCTTATGGCCCATACAATCGCCAAGCATTCCTTTTCCGATGCGGAGTAATTCCTTTCCGCTCCATTTAGGGAGCGACTTGAATACGAGATTACTCTCTCGCCTTGGTCTGAATGCTGCGTGAGTATGGCGCCAAGCCCGTAGTCGCTGGCGTCTGTTTGCAGGATGAACGTCTTCGTGAAGTCTGGGCATGCCAGGATTGGGTCTGCGACCAGCCTGGCCTTGACCGCCTCAAATGCCTTCTGGTGGTCGTCGGTCCACTCCCATTTCACCTTCTTTCGGAGTAGGGCATTAAGCGGCTGGACTAGTGTGGCGAAGTCGGGTACAAAACGTCGGTACCATGATGCCACTCCCAGGTAATGCCTCAGCTCCTTGACGTTGGCTGGGGGTTCCAGCAACGCTATCGCCGCCACCTTCTCCGGATCAGTTCCAATTCCTTGGTCGGTGATGCGATGTCCCAAGTACTGCAGCTCCTTTCTGAAGAATTTGCACTTCTCCACATTTACCTTTAGGTTCGCTGCTCGCAGTCTTCGGAACACTTCCATCAGGTTTCTTTTATGCTCCTCCAGCGTCCGTCCGATGACGATAATATCGTCTTGGTACGCAAAGGCGTGCGGCATCATCTCAGGCCCTATGACCTGATCGAGCGCCCTTTGGAACGTTGCCGACGCTGAGTGCAGCCCGAATGGCATCACCTTCCATTGGAACAGTCCTTTTCCTGGGACGGTGAACGCGGTATACTGCCTGCTATTCTCTTCCAGCGGTATCTGCCAGTATCCATCCTTCAAGTCCAGGCTGCTGATGTATCGTGCCTCCCTTAACTGATCCAGGATGTAATTGATCATAGGCATCGGGTACGCATCCTTTACCGACTTTGCGTTGATTTGTCGGAAATCTATGCACAGCCTCCATTTTCCCGTCTTCTTCTTTACCATGACGATTGGAGAGCTGTACGGGCTTCTTGACGGCTCGATGCATCCTTTTTCCAGCAGCTCGTCTACCTTTTCATTTATTTTCCCCTGCATTTTGGGGTTTTTTGGGTAGTACCGCTGCTTCACTGGCTGGTCGTCCTTCATCGTGATCTTGTGGACGGCTATGTTTGATGCTCCGCTTGACTCTTCTAGAGCTTTCAGCTCCTCCTTCAGGAATTTGGCGATGTCTTCTTCCGAAAACTGTTCTGGTGTTTCTACCACTGCCACCGACAGTCTTTCTTCCAGCATTCCTAGTCTGCGCTTCCTTGCTGGTATCGCCACCTCGAGTCCTGCGCATTTTACCTCCGCTCCTATTTTTGAGAGGAAATCCCAGCCCAAAACTAGGGCGTCTATCACTCTTGGGAGGATTAATAATTGCATCAACACCTTCCTCGTCCCGAGACCAACCACTATCTCCAGCTGTGATTGGATGCTCCCGCATCTTCCGTCTGCCATGCGCACCTGCCTTCTCGTTGGTACGACCTTACCGGCGGCCTGCAGCCTGTCCGCCAACTCTTCGCTTATAAAGCTGGCCGTGGCGCCAGTGTCCACCGTGGCCTTTACTTTTCGTTGGTTAATGAGCACTGTGGCGGACAGCTGCATCTCTTCCGCCTTCAGGTTGCCCATTAGTTTCGAGAGGCAGCACCTTGCGATCCCTGGCCGCCCCTCGGTGGCTGGGGTCGCTTGGCGTTTCCCGCTCGTGCGCAGCATTCGCCGTTCGTGACGCCTATTCTTCCGCATCTCCAACAGAATGCGATCCTTCTATTGCGGCATTCTTTGGCCCAGTGTTCTTGGCTTCCGCATCTCCGGCATGCCTGGGATGGATTATCTATGTATCCCGGCCGTGCGTTGCGCTCGTTTGGCTCCTCTTGACAGCGCCTGCACGTTGCTGCTGGTTCCCTCCTCATGGCCGGCGCATGATATCGGGCTTTCGGGATGTTCTCCTGCTCGAACCGCTCCCTCTGCTGGTCGAGCTCCTCAAATTCGTCCGCTAATGCCATCAGGGTATCTAGGTTCTGGCACCTGTAGGGGCGTATAAACAGCCGTAGTGCTGGGGTGCTATTTTCTTTAACCCGCTCCAAGATCTCGTCCTTGTTCATACCCAGGGGTCGCATCAGTGTCTGCATGTCTACCATGTAGTCTTTGAAGCTTTCACCGTAGTTCTGCTTCCTCTGCCTGACCTGATCTGCGAGTTTGCTCATAAATCCCCTGGGCAAGAAGAACTCCTGGAAGCTCTGGCTAAATCCGCCCCAGGTCCCAGAACCTGTTATTAGCGATGAACCATTTTAGCGCTCTGCCCTGAAGGAGCTCCGGCATCGCCCTCGGAATTTGGTTGATGTCCAGCCCGTACGTCATGGCCGACCACTCTACTTGTTCGAGGAATTCCAGGGGCTTCTCATTCCCGTCGTAGCGGAAACTCCACTCCCTGACTTGTTTTGCGACTTTGGCATACTCCTGTCCTGGCCTGCCATTTTCCTCGCGTTGTTCGCGGTTGACGCTCTTCCTCTCCTTGCTGTTCTCCCGTCGGTCGCGGCTGCTGCTCCTGCCGGCGTTCTGCATGCTGCTCACGTCCAGGCTGCGCACCAGGCCCTCGGCTCCGGTGACTTTCAGGCCGACCGACGGGTATTTGGCGTAATCCCTTTCCAGGGCCGCCAGAATTGCCATGGTCATGTTCGGAGTGGTCGATGAATTCGGCCAGTGTCCGCCTCATTTCATCTACAAGGCCCTCTAGCTCGATGCCTAGGGCGCTTGCGATCGCCGGGAAATCGTCCTTTTTAAGGTTGTACAACCAGGACTTCCCCATTCTATACCTATTCTGGTCTCTTTGGTCTGAGTATCACGCTTGGGCGCCAGATGTAACGAACTGCTTTCCTATGTCTCCGCTCGCTACGTAAACGTGCGGCTAGCTCAGTTGAGTTTGTGTGTTCGTCCCACCAAATTTATTGTTGCGTGACCCCGAGACCACAGAAGAACCCAGAGTTAGGTTAGATTTAGAATATTGGGTTGCGTTTATTGCTTGTAGATTTACAGCTCGATATTTGATTCGTGGCTCTGCTGTCTGACGACTCGATCTCCCTCGTTGACGCCGGTAATGGCTCCCGCGTCGACTCTACGGCGGCACGCCTGTCGCGCGTCCTCTGCCTTGCCGAGTCTTTCGGGCACCGGTCGCGTACTAGGCTCGCTACGAGTCTCTCACAACTTGGCGGATATTGAGCAGAAAACCTTACTGGAGGGCTAAGCAGCGCTGCTGCAGTCAACACTCCACGCTCTACCCTGAAGTCGGTCGGGATTTCGTCGGCTGGGCCTCGGCAGGTCCTCAATCTCTCATGAGAAACCGACTCCGGGCACCTTTCGCACAACTCCCTCGGATTTTCGTCAGCTGGCCCTCAGCAGGTCCTCAATCTCTCATGAGCAACCGACGCCGGGTACCTTTCGCACACCATCCACTGGATCTTCGTCAGCTGGCCCTCAGCAGGTTCTTAATATCTCATGCGAACCGACGCTGGGTACCTTTCGCACAACATCCACTTACTCGGACTCCACCAATACCGTCGTTTTCGAGACTCGTAGACGCACCCTACAACTTACCTTGTACCCTCGGGATCTCAGCTTGGCAGTCTCAGCTTATGTAGACGTGACCGTCGTTGGGCTTCTCGACTCGGCGATCTTGATTCCTGGTATCCTGGCACTTGTTGTTCACTTGGGCTTTCACTCGCGTTGGTACGGTCTCTTGCACGGCTTTCACTTGACTGTCAAGCTTCCTGCACGCGTCCTCCTTTTATATGCCACCCGGGTCCCGTTATTTCCCTCCTTCGGTGGCGTGCTGGGGTCCAAAGTGCAGGACAAGTGGCGTGATCGGGTCCAAAAGTTAGCGCAAGTCCCCTTAGTTCACGTTCTCTCCTCTTTGTGCTGGTCCAAAGTCCGCCAACTTCACCGTTATAACGGGTACAAAGTCCAGAACTTCACCGTTATAACGGGTACAAAGTCCAGAACTTCACCGTTATAACGGGTACAAAGTCCAGAACGGTACCGTTAGTTCACGGTCTCTCCTCTTTGCGCGGGTCCGAAGTCCGCAGACTCACCGTTACTGGGTCCAAAGTCTGCAGACTCACCGCAGCATTGAGTCCAAAGTCCTTTGCACCGTTATTTCCCTTTTCCTCTGCATGCCGCGCATCCCGCTGTTGCTATGCGGCTCTCCTGCACTCAAACTTGTAAGGCGTTTTGCAAACCCTTACAGTTTCAATATAACTTAAACATTTATTTTTGGTGTTAGGAAACCAATAACTTTTTTCCCACAATCTCATTCCGGTGCCGGACTAAGGTGTCATCCGACCCGTGCCGATAGTTAGCCTGGCTGGGGGCCGGACTAACAACTAGCCCAGTCTCTCACGGAGTGTTCAGGCAAGTGGCGACCGCCTGTCCTAACTATGCCTTACCCGGGTATGGCGCATCTCAACCCGGCGGACCGCATATTCTCCGCAACTCGTGGGATTAGCACATGAAGAAGAGCAACATCAACAAGTTACCGCAGGACATCCCTGCGTCGAGTGTCGCAAGAATATGGGACAGACCCCACAAAGGTCAACTGCCCCAGTGCGGGAACGTGTGCGACCAGCAGGACCATCCCGGCTGGTTTGCCCACCCCCGTGGCTGGACAGAGAACCAGGCCCACCGAAGGACACCCCAAAGAGGTCGAAATCAGAGGGCAACAAAGAAGCAAAGGTTCCTCCCTCCCGTCCAAGGCCTGAGGAGCCTTGCACATCGAAGGCGTCGGCGACAAGGAGACCCCCCAGTTAAGAACGTGGAAGGTCGTGCCCCTAGGAACTAGGATAGGAGAAGATATCCCCGCGGCATTCAATGTCACGGTCTTCTGCCCAAAAGCGCGGAAAGAAGTAATGAGGAACTCCTCATGATGCTTGGGCGCCAGAACAGGCTGGAGACGGATGCCTGGAAAGTGGTCTCCCGAAAGAAAGACGGAGGCGGGACACTCCTAGTCATCGGGGAATCCCTCGACGAGCCACGAGAGCCTATGGATGCTGAGGAGGACCCTAGCGCCGTTATGGACGTGAGGAGTGAGGATGAGGAGCATCCTACGCCCTCCCAAGCTGTAATCAGTGATGCAATCGTATTGAAACGCTGCTCGATTCAAATCAGCACTTGATAAATTTCTTCTGCGTCGCAAATGCTCTATTTCTTGACCTCTGTTGTAAGCTCGACGATTCTGCATTGTCAACCGAGCCGTATTACGGATTGCCTCTCTTTGCTCTGCTGATTGAGAAGCACGAAGTCGACCCATACTAACGCGGTTCTGTTCACGTTCAATGTTTTGTTCTTCTTCAGACCTTCGATTTGCAGTATTTCGTAGTCTTCTTGCATTACGGCTTTGTCGGGAAAGATTCGATCGTCTTGGTCGCGGCATTATTAATTAAACTTCCCTTCACTTCAATTCACAAAAAGCACGAAAAACTTCACTTCACTTCAATTCACCAAAATCACAAATAACTTCAATTCACTTCAAAAAAATTGAGTTAAAATGCTATGGTAGTGTGTGCTTGTCAGTGTGATGAGGTAATAACTCAGTTTATATGCGATTTTTGGTATGTCGAACGGAATAAAAAGTACCCTAAGTCCTATTCCGGGCTCTAAGCTACCTTCCTACCAATTTTCAGCCAAATCTGTTCAGCCGTTCTTAAGTTATAAGTGGTGTAACTAACACAACTTGCTTTTATATATATAGATAGTAACCTAGAAATCGGTAATGTCGGGTCCACACCGACATTCATTACTAGAGTAAGAGAGGAGGTCCTAGACATAACTCTGATGAGCAGGTCTCTAGGACTACTTATTAATAATTGGCATGTGTCGCCAGAGGAATCAATGTCAGATCACCGAATCATTCGATTTGAAATAGACTTCAAAACCGCTAGGGACGCCCCCAAAAGGAATCCCAAGAAAACAAACTGGGATTGGTTTAAGTCCTCTCTTGAGCTCAATCTCTCTAACAAACCGTCAGGTATACCCAGACATTCTTTAGAATTAGATCAGGCAGTGGATAACCTCTGCAAGAAGATAGCCAATGCTTTTGAGGACAGTTTTCCTTTTGGCAGACGGAAAGCAGAAAGAGACGCCCCATGGTGGAACGCCAGCCTAGAACGGTTTCGCATCTCCACCCGCCGACTCTTCAACAGAGCAAAAACGAGCGAGGATAACTGGGGAAAATATAAACAAAGCCGACGCTCTACAACAAAGAGATCAGGAAGGCCAAATGGAAGACCTATAGAGACTTCTGTGAGGCAATCAGCACAGCCCATGAAGGCGCAAGATTGCACAAGGCTATGGCCAAAGTTGCACCAGAAAGTAACCTAGCCCTGAGGAAATGTGACAACGCTTACACTTCCGACGACAGGGATAAACTAGCTTTACTCTTTAAAACACACTTCCCCGGGAGCTCACCCCTGGCGGAAGATACGTTCAACCCAATGGAGGCATCGTCCACTCCAAGACACTTCAGACCAAGCGCTGAGGACTGGGCAATTGCCAAGTCTCTAGTCTCTCCGGAGAGACTTAAATGGGCAATTGGGACCTTCCAGCCATTTAAGGCACCTGGTCTGGATGGTATCTCTCCATCATTCCTGCAGCAGGGACTGGATTTACTCCTAACCCGCTTAAGGAGACTGATGCTAAGCAGCCTAGCAATTGGACACATCCCAAATGCGTGGCCTAGAGCTAGGGTGGTCTTCATCCCCAAAGCAGGGAAGAAAGACATCACCAACCCAAAGTCCTTCAGACCTATCAGCTTAACTTCGTTTTGCCTTAAAACGTTGGAAAAGCTGGTAGACTACCATATTAGGAGCACAGTTCTTAAGGACTGTCCGCTGCAACCCACGCAGCACGCATACAGGGCAGGTCGTTCAACAGACACTGCACTGTACCAACTTTGTCACACTCTTGAAGGGGTAGTGGACAACAAAGAAGTTGCAATCTGCGCCTTTTTGGATATAGAGGGAGCCTTTGACAATGCGTCGCATGATGCTGTCTTAGCGGCCCTCGCCAGAAGGAATATAGACGCGACAACAAGAAGGTGGATTGGAGCCTTGCTAAGCTCCAGGCAGGCAATGGCGACCATTGGCAATAGCACAATGACCGTTGCCACAAGCAGAGGATGTCCGCAAGGTGGAGTTTTATCTCCTCTACTGTGGAGCCTACTAGTAGATGAACTACTAAGAAAACTCGCCGATAGAGGAATACAATGCCATGGCTATGCCGATGATATAGTAATAGTAGCCAAGGGAATATTTGAAAAAACGCCTTGCGATATTGTCCAACTCGGACTTAAGATAACGCTTGACTGGTGCAGGGAAGTTTGGCTTAACCTCAACCCCGCAAAGACAGTCATTGCTCCTGTTTAGAGAACTGCAACTAATTTGTTGCTACCGCTTTATGCACTTTTTAAAAATAAGGCCAATGGTTTATGATTGGATGAGATGTGCTTTTGTATTTGAGTTTCTGAGTTTTATTTGGTTTATTTTTATGTACAAAGTTTATGTATTTTGCGTATACACGATCGCGACCCACAATTTGGTACACCGTGTGCTTGCGAGGGTGAAGCGAGAACCGAAAATTGAATGTATATAAGTTTAGAGTTGCGAAAAGAAGAATGGTAATGAAGACAGAGAAAACGAGATAAGCAAAGTTAGGTGAGATTGCAATTAGACGGGTGTTGGTAAATAATTTTACGTTTACGTTACGTTACGTTAGCAGTTAGAATTTGAATTTGAATTTAGGAAATCGAAATGTAAAAAAGTTAGGGGTTCTGCTCCGAACATGCTCTCCCCGCTGGAAGAGTCACACTGACAGACGAAGTGGTCTCAAAGGGCAGAACGGCCAACTTGCCAACAGCTCTTTTGATAATGCCTGCAGCTGTTCGAATAACTGCAACACGGGCCACGCCATCTGGTCCAAGAACGATGCACGCTGGATTCCTTTGATGAGTAGATGTGTGCCACCTTTGACGTCATCGACTCGCGTTTGATTTTGAAACTTGAGAAGCCAGAACCGGTATATATATCCAAAAAAACGCTGCAGCTTTCCAAATGAGTTTTGAAATTTGCAATCGTATGAGTTATCCTGCTTTTCGGTTACAACTAAAACCATACGACGACGTTAAGGCAAGTTGCCCACAACAGGCGTTATATTTGTCCAGCACGATGAATCCAAAAGTAAAAATGGAGGTCCCTTTCGCCACAGGTTCGACTCCAAAAGCTCGAGAAGTGAACATCCACGGGATAATATGTCGGCAGGGTTCCAGTGTGTGGGTACATGACGCCATATCATGCCCTTGGTGCGATCCTGAATCTGCGCAATTCTGTTGGATACAAAAATATTAAAATCTAATGGAGCTTGACGAATCCAAGAAAGCGTTATGGTTGAATCAGACTGTTGGTCTGATAAAAATTACAATCAGATAAAATGGTTAGGGCAATGTTTGAAATGAGCTCTGATAACAATAGCGCTGCGCATAACTCCAATTTGGGTATAGTGAGGGTTTTTAGGGGCGAAACTCTAGAATTGGAACAGAGTAAATGAGTTGAGACACAGCAATGAATTTCAGATTCACAAAAAGCGTGTATCTCAAACGACGAGTTAGGCTGCATAACGAAACGAGGAAATTTTAAATGATTGACCGCTGACATCTGCTTCTGGCTCGCCTTCTAAAGCTGCTGCCTCATTTGAACACCATTTTCGAATTGGAAAATGACCCTTGGATAGCAATTCCTTCACCTGCTCACGAATTTGAGCTGCCTCCACGATCGAGTCACCTTCAGATATGAGATCGTCTACATAAAAGTCTCTTCGAACTATTTTGGCTGCCAACGGGAACTCAGCTTCCTCATTATAGGATAGCTGCTGCATAGCACGAATTGCCAGAAATGCAGCCGGCTTAGTGCCGTAGGTAACCGTATCGAGCGTATAAGCCTTGACGTGTTGATTTGGGGTGTCACGCCATAAGATAGACTGCAAATAGTTATCAGGACTAGTGACACGGACCCATCGATACATTTTGCAGATGTCCCCGCATAATGCAACTTGGAAAAAACAAAAACGAAGCAGTGTGTTGAAGATTTTGGGCTGCATTGAGGGATCTACAAACAACAAATCATTTAAAGAGCATCCTGAGGTCGTTTTAGCTGAGCCATCGAATACAACTCGTAACTTTATGGTTGTACTATCTGGCTTCTGCACACAATGATGAGGCAAGTAATATTGCGAGGTTACTGATTGCTCAGAAGCAAGTGACTTATGCTGTAGATCGATATATTCTTTGATGAATGCAGTGTATTCTGACTTCAATTCCAAATCCTTGAGCAATTTGCCCTCTAGCGTCTTAAATCGACGTAAGGCACGACCGTATGAATTGCCGAGCATATCAAAACTGGCTTTGGCAGGCAAACGAACTGAGTATTGCCCTGAACTGAGTCGAGAAAAGGTATGACTACTGTAGAACCACGGATCAGCAAGAACAAGATTTGGTGGTATGTTCCACCCTAGGGCGTTTAAGTCAAAATGAGGCTGATAATCCGTAATTTTGCCACTGAATACTGCAGTCAGTGCTGTACGATATTTTCTATACCTGGAGTGTGCTTCGACCGACCACCAACTCCAGAGATAGATGTGTTTGCTTAACGAGTAGTGACTTGCAACTGCTTAAGCAATTAAGCAGTTGTGCTGAGCACAAGAATCTAACAAGGCTCTGCAGGGGGCAAATGCACCAGATCGATTTCTGATGTATACGATGGCAGTGGCAAGCAGCACATAATCGGTCTTACTATCTGACGAGACAACAGGTGGAGCTTCAAAAAGTGATGCTGATAAAAGCGAACGACATTTTGAGTGTTAGTAGTGGTAGTTGGAGGAGAGGGTGTGGCGATGGCATTAGAATCGATGTGAAGCAACGAATTATGCTTCGAATGGCAGCGTTTGCAAGAACCAGACTTGGACTGTTGCATACCATGGCCTTTGCGCAAACAATTTAGACACAAGTGCAGCTTTTTAGCATCCTTATATCGTAAGGTGGGACTGAGGTTTAAAAACTGAGCGCATTTAGAAATGAAATGATCTTTACTGTCACACATTGTACATGATTTTAATGATGATGCTACGAGTGCGTTATGAATATTTTTGTTAGGTGTCTGGATTACCATAGCGTTTTTAATATTCTCCAACATGTGCCGCATGTTTCTTTCTCTTTTCCAGGAATGTAGCCATATCTTTCCACTTCAGCGTCTTATTTGCTTGCAGACCCTCTTCCGATTTCTACTGAGTGTGACGATCCAACTTCGAAGCTACCAGATAAATCAGAAGACCGTCCATGATCTTCTGTGTCGTTGCCATAGTATTCAGCGCAGACAGATGCGAATTCATCTGGTCGCTTAAGCGTAGTAAGCTTGCTACCGATCCTTGCTCCACACCTGAAATCCATCAGATTGACGACTGAGAATCTACGCTGCTTGCTCACGTGAAATTTGCGATTTTACAGCGAGGTAGATATTTACGAACTTTGACCGAGCGTCGCTGTACAATTCATGCAAGTCTAACTCTTCGACTGCGGTTTAACTTTTATCAAAGTCCACTTGCGTTTGATCGACAAAATCAAATCGCACCTGAAGATCAGTCACGTCGAAGTTGACAGCCTCATCTGACTCCAAGTAGCTTTTTAAAGCTTCTAACTGTCTTAAGGTAGCATCGGCTTTTGCTTTATAAAAGTCCAAGTCACTTGGTACCGCCGCGGGTCTTGCACCAACCGAATCATTTTCAGCCATGGCTCCTTTCAAAAAGAGTATACGAAAGCCACAATCACTATAAGTTGCAGATGCAACTGTACGAATTCTCAATGCAAGAGAGACGAAATGTCGACGAAAATGCAACGGAACAAATCCGTAAGCGTTCACTGACCTCGTTTAACACGGTTTATACACTGCAATGCACTTTATATAACCGAGTTCAAACGGTTGTTATGTATATGAACGAGATCACGAAGAAACGCGCCGACTAATACTCAAGTACATGAATATCTATGTATGTATGTTTGTAGGCCTCTTCACCGAATTGCGAAGTGGTGTCCAAATGCACTGATAAAAAACACACCCCACGTAGATCACGTCGGGATCACCAAATGTTTAGAGGACTACAACTAATTTGTTGCTACCGCTTTATGCACTTTTTAAAAATAAGGCCAATGGTTTATGATTAGATGAGATGTGCTTTTGAGTTTCTGAGTATTATTTGGTTTTTTTTTTATGTACAAATTTTTTGTATTTTGCGTATACACGATCGCGACCCACAATTTGGTACACCGTGTGCTTGCGAGGGTGAAGCGAGAACCGAAAATTGAATGTATATAAGTTTAGAGTTGCGAAAAGAAGAATGATAATGAAGATAGAGAAAACGAAATAAGCAAAGTTAGGTGCGATTGCAATTAGACGGGTGTTCGTAAAGTTACGTTAAGTTAGCAGTTAAAATTTGAATTTTAATTCAGGAAATCGAAATGTATAAAAGTTACCTTCGACAGGAGACTTACATTTGCAACCAAGACTGGAAGTCCTCAGCTTAAGGAATGCAGGAAAACTACTAGTCGAACTTCCCCTTAGTTCACACACCAGGGACGAAATGATAGTAGAATTCATCTTCGAAAAGAATTTCTCTGCTCATCTGAGCAACAAAAAAGAATGGACCACCATGAAGGAAGTACACTCCATGGCTAGTCACACCATAGCGTGGTATATGGCCGGTCCCTAACACACCAAGGTACTGGCCTTGGAGTAATAGGACCACGAATCAAGTACCATGAATCTTTAGGCCAATACACCAGCATATTCCAAGCTGAGGAGTGTGCCATAGGACGGTGTGCAGAGCTCAATATGAAGCGCGGGTACACAAACAAGGACATTGCGATCCTCTCGGACGGTCGAGCGGCAATAACTGCACTCTGTAGTAATAGAATCATCTCAACGCTGGTTCGAGAAGTAAGAACAAAGTTAAACCTTATGGACAGCAACAACAGGCTGTCTGTTGCATCCACAAGCGTTTTTGTGGTGACATGAAACTAGGATCTGGGCGGTGTGAAAAATGAGGCGTGAAAAGTCTGTACCGATTAAAGAGAGTGTTCTTCGTTTCGCTATTTCATTCGAACTGATCGTTTATGCCAGAAAGTTAACAGTCTCTGATATGTATATAAGAAAATACTAAGGGAATAACAAAGTTTGACCGAACATCCCGGCACCCTTGAAAGGATCCACTTTCAAAATTCTCAGTCCTTCAGGTCAGATGTAGGGATTAATGCCAACTTGTGTATTGGTCGAGAGCAGTAGCCGTTAGGTGTTCTGACATGAGCAACTCTGACGAGACCATCCTTTCCGACTACAACGGAGTCAATACGGCCGAGTTTCCAATGCTGTGGAGGACGATTGTCGTCGTGGATGATGACTAACGATCCAACGGTGACGTTTGTTGAAGGTTGTGATCATTTAGTGCGGGCTTGCAGTTCGTTGATATATTCCGCTGACCAACGGCGCCAAAACTCTTGCTTGATGGCCGTCACGACGTCAAAGCGCTGAAGATTGGTGATGTTGGCTGTGGTGATGTGGCGTTCCGGCATGGCACGCAACGGCTTTCCAACCAGGAGGTGACCCGGAGTGATCGCTCCAAAATCACTCGGATCAGGCGATAATAGGGTTAACAGGCGTGAGTTGAGTATGGCCTCGACTTCAGCTGCCACGGTGGTGAGCTCTTCAAAGGTGAGCCGCGTATTCATAAGAGTTCTGTTCAGCAGTCCTTTTGCACTTTTTACTGCCGCTTCCCAAAGTCCGCCGAAATGTGGGGCTCTAGGGGGGATAAAGTGAAAATTAATAAAATCAGAAGAACAAAAGGATTCAATTGCATCTTGCGTGTTGCGGTCAAAGATGAATTTCTTGAAGATGGTTAGAAGCGCCTGCAAAATTTGTGGCATTGTCACAATAAATGTCCGTGGGCAATGCGCGTCGAGCAATCATTCGTTTCAGTGCAGCGAGAAACGCCTTAGTCGATAGTTCTGAAACGACTTCTATGTGTACAGCCTTTGATGCCATACAGACGAAGATTGCCAAGTAAGACTTCACAGGACCCTTTCCACGGATGCGAAGATAAGTGTTGATTGGGCCGCAAAAGTCGACGCCGCACTTGAAGATGTCGAACATATATCCAGGAGATATGCGATTTCTTAGGCAAAAGAATCGGGTGCTTCTCACTTTCTGAGATGTTGACGTTTTCTGATGAGCTGGAAACCTGAGGAAGATTCAATGAAAGGGTTGAGAAATTTCAGCTGTCCTTGCAGCGGTCGAGATATTTGTAGCAGCGGAAATTCTATTGAAAACGATTGCTGTTGGAGATTCCATATGATGCAGTTGGATGCATGTTGTAGTTCCTCCGATGTCAATCCAGCCGCTTTGGTGTTATTCGTTTTGCTTGTGAGACGATAAAAGCGGAACATCCATGCGATTACGCGTAGACACCGAGTAAACGAGCTGATTGATTCCATCCTTTCAAGTAAATGGTTTGACCTCACAATGAATGTGCTTTTTCGCTTCTCTGAATTAACTACTTCCTGGTCAAGATTCCTCAGCTTGGGAGGCTGAGGCCAGTCTGACATATGTTGCGATAGAAAGGGCGGTCCAGAAAACCATATTGAAGCTTGGAGTTCGTGTGTTGTAGCTCCTCTGGACACAATATCAGCTGGGTTGAGCGATGTGGGTACATATCTCCATTCTCCAGTCGATGTTGAATCTTGTATTTCGGATACTCGATTTCCTACGAATGTCGATAGTGTAACAGAATGCTCGTGTAGCCAATGCAGTACGATCTGGGAATCCGACCAAAAGTATGAGGTATACGGCTTGTCCTGTAGCATCGGGAGGACCTTAGTATACAACTGCGCCAGCAAGTGCGCTCCGCACAATTTCAATTTTAGAAGAGACTTCCTTTTTACCGGGGCCACTCTGGACTTAGAAGTAAACAGTTGAACAGCGATGGTTCCGTCGATGCATTCGGTACGTAGATAAATGGCGCAACCATATGCTCGGATTGACGCGTCACAGAATCTGTGAATTTGAACTGATAGGTATTGAGCTTGTAGACAATAGCGTGGCACCGAAAGGTTTGAACAGGTTCTAAAGGAATCCAAGCGATTTGCAAGTGTTGCGGTACCGATTCATCCCAACTCAATCCTGCTAGCCAGAGTTCCTGTAGAATGATCTTGGCGACGATAATTAGCGGTGACAGCAATCCAAGTGGGTCGTATAGTGCAGACGCAACAGATAGAATAGTACGTTTTGTGATTGCTGCAGGCACGGTTTTGGGCGTAAATGCAAATCGTAGGGCATCGGAATTCTGATGCCAATGTACTCCAAGTGCACTAGTCATAGCGTTTATGCATGGATTGAGATCCTTGTTGTTGCGACTCTCGACGAAGTCCATGTGATTTGAGTGCCATTTGGTAAGCGGAAACTGACCGCGTTCTAGTAATTTGGTAACTTGATCCTTTATGACTGACAGAGTCGATATTTCGTCTGCACCAGTTATTAAATCGTCAACATAGAATGAAGTCCTTATAACGGCAGCACCAATGGGAAATTCAGCACCATGAAGATCCGCTAAATGGTGTAGGCTACGTACAGCGAGATATGGTGCGGAAGCCGTTCCGTAAGTGATCGTATAAAGCTGATATGTGCGTAGTTGATCGCCTGGGAAATCTCGCCAGAGAATGTACTGAAATTTGCGGTCACTAATATCAACATTTACTTGCCTGTACATCTTCGCTATGTCGGCTGTCAGGGCATATCTTGAAAGTCTAAAACGTAGCAGTAGCATGACGAGATCATCTTGAATCGTGGGACCGCAAAGTAAGATGTCATTCAAGGAGACTTGACTTGACGTTTTGCAGGACGCATCGAATATAACTCGAAGCTTTGTAGATTCACAGGCTGGCTGTAGCACACAGTGGTGAGGAACGTAGTAGTGAGGGGCCGATAAATTGGGATTTGCCACTAGCTCCATGTGACCCATTTGTTCATATTCGTTCATGAACGTCCTATATTGGGCGTTCGACGTTGAGAAATCTGCGACGAGCAATGTCAACCGAATTGCCAAGCTGAGTAGGGGCATCCTTGAATGGTAACTTAACGACGATCCTTCCGTTTGCTTCTAAGCGAGTTGACTGCTTGAAGTGTGTCTCACATAACTTATGTTCTGGCTTAAGTCGTTCACCCGAGGTGCTGATTGTTTCGACCTCCCACAGACGCTTTAGATTTGCATCAATGGCTGCAGAGCTTTGAGCCAGATATGCGTAGGACTCCTTTGATTGGTTTGGGCGATGGCTTCCCGCTACTACCCAACCGAATAGTGTCTTTTGGAGAGTCGGCAAATTGGAGCCCAGTTTGACTTGGCCCACTGCTAGAATATCGTAGAATGCCTCTGCACCTAGCAGCATGTCGACGTTTCGGGAAAGATGAAATTGTTCGTCCGCTAACGGCGTGTTGGGTGGAAGGTTCCAGTTCGAGATGTCAATTTGGGTATCCGGCTGATATGCAATGTTAGGCGTTATGCAGAGATCGAGAGACAATTCGAAAAGCGAAAGACGAGATTTGATTGTTGTTGATGTACGGTGTTTGATGTGCGTGTTCGAGTCGCCGATACTGCGAATTTGAACACTATGTTTGTCCCTCGGAAATCTGAGTTTATGAGCAAAAGCCTCGGTTATAAAATTGACCTGAGAGCAGGAGTCGAGAAGCGCTCTCCCGAGTCTGAAGGAGTCAATTGAGTCCTGAACCTGCACCATTGCTGTGGCTAGGATGACTTGTGATCCCCCTCTTGCATCTGATTGAGCGTGCGCATGGGTTGCAGCTCCGATAGGATACGGCTGCACATTCACGTAGTTTGGTGCTGCGCTCAATTGTGGTTGAGAATAAGCTGCTGTTCCGCTGGGCTGGGACGAGCTTGTCGAAGGTAATGATAACGACTTCGGAGAGTTGTGGTGATGCAAGAGCGTATGATGCGGCTGATTGCAACTTCGACAGCGATTTTTCGACGGGCAGTTTGACACCTTATGTCCTTTGCCAAGACAATTGACACAAAGGCCCTGTTTTTTCACCACTTCTAGGCGTTGCAGTGAGTCCAAATTCCGAAGCTGGTCGCATGCCATGAGTCTGTGTCCAGCGCTGGAGCAAAAGACGCATGTGGTCTTGGTGAGTGCAAATGTCCAGGATGGCAACGAAGAGTAGTCCAGGGATTCATTCCATTTATTCCGAGTTTGTTGATCGCACTTGTCCATAACCAGGTAGATCAGCATTGCCTCCGAAATTTGTGCATCTGAGCCCAGCGACGACTGAGAGCTGAATAGGGCGGATGAAATATCGATCAAGCTTCGCAATTGTTGTGCATTCGAAGAGTTAACAGGCTGCAATTTAAAGATTGTGGTCATTGTTTCCATAAATATTAGCCCTGGCTTGTCGTATCGAGCCTTCAACCTATCCAAAGCCTTGGGAAAGTTTTCGCTGGTCACTGGAAACGCCTTTACTGCTTCCAGTCCTGGGCCCTTCAAATAGTTGAGAAGATGGTTGAATTTCTCAATTGATGACAAATTCTCACGTCCAGTAAGCTGCATAAATGAAGTCATGAAGTTTTTATACTCCGTGTGAGTACCATCAAAAGTTGGCAGCGGCAGCCTTGGGAGCTTTGACTGCGGCAGTGCCGGTGGATTGGATTCGAGCATTGTGCTGCTTAGATTTTCACCGAGTAGTTGTTTGATAGCCAATTTGGTCGCTATGTATGACTCCTCAATGTCAACACGCCCGTTGGCCGCTGAATCCAGAGTTTCAATTTTAGTTTGAATCACTAGCGCCTGTTTAAAGTAGGATTCCAAAATTCCCAGACGGCATTGGAGTTCAGCGGCAGAGCGGTTGAAAGACTCCTCTTCAACATGTTCGTTAACTACTGATTTAATTCGCGAAATGTTTCGTTTGACATTGGCTCTTTGACGTTTGGCCTCGTCAAGTTGGCTTGCACTCGGAACCATTATTTTGCAGTTAGGTAAAGGTTGAAGCGTATCAAAGTTCTGAACCGGTGTAGCGCGAAGACTTGCCGTTAGATTCCGAAAGCGACAAATTTGTTGAGCGACAAGCGGCTACACAGTTGCAGAAATTAGCGAAAACGAAAGAACTGCAAGCAACGATTCCCTTTCAATTTCGGTTTAGTTTAAGTGTGGAGAGGAATTTCAAGCGCAAAGCGAAATCGAAGAATTGTCCCGTTTATTAGCGACACTTGACTGCTCGCACTTGTGATCGTATGCGTATGTGTGCAGCTGTGTGCATACGGAACGCGCGAGAACGGTGAGACTTTTGGCACGTTTAATTTATAAGTTTATTAGTTTATTTAAATGTTTATTTAACACACTGCCCCACGTTGGGCGCTAAAATGTTGCATCCACAAGCGTTTTTGTGGTGACATGAAACTAGGATCTGGGCGGTGTGAAAAATGGGGCGTGAAAAGTCTGTACCGATTAAAGAGAGTGTTCTTCGTTTCGCTATTTCATTCGAACTGATCGTTTATTCTGCTGCGCAAAGTGCAGCTAGCATAACATGACTATCGTAACATAACATGTAAATACCAGAAAGTTAACAGTCTCTGATATGTATATAAGAAAATACTAAGGGAATAACAAAGTTTGACCGAACACTGTCATTAAGATGGATTCCAGGACATAAAGACATATCCGGGAATGAACTAGCCGACAGGCTAGCAAAACTAGGGGCGGAACGACCCCTTATAGGACCCGAGCCTTATTGTGGCATAGGCAGACACACAATCAAAGATTATCTGAGAATGGAAGAGGTACATATGAGGCAAGCCTGCTGGGAGAACACCACAGGCCAAAGACAAGCCAAAATCCTCATCGTCAATTATGACATGAAGAGGTTCAAGAAACTTATACCACTACGGAAGAATTTATTTAGGGAAGTTACCGGTTTACTAACCGGACATTGCAGACTAAGGAGTCAGGAGGAGGAGTAATATAGGGATTGCAAACAGCAAGACATGCAGATTCTGTGATAGCGAGGATGAAACCTCCCTACACATAATATCAGACTGCCCAGCACTAAGTAGCCTGAGAAGTAGAACCGTCGCGTTCTGGTTCCTTATAATTGGGACCTCTGGAAGCATCGACCCAGCAAATAATAATAATCCCCCCTAATAATAATAATAATTATAATAATAATAATAATAATAATAACCGTTGCATTCGTTGATTCCCTGGCTACAGGACTGATTATCTCGCTAACATTAACCCTCTCTAATTCGTTGACTGGGTCGCTAACCGCTTTTCTAAATTTACCTCTACCTGTGTCGCAAACTCTTTCACTAATTATATTTCTAACTGTCTTACTAACTGAATCACTTACTGTTTTGCTAACTGTATCACTGACTGTCTCAATAACTGTATCACTAACTCAGAACTCAAATAATTATTCATCGTTAAAATACGTTCGGTATATTCAGGCTCAACCGTAACCATCTTCAAAGTGTTCAGATCCAATTTCAAATTGCAAGCATCCATAAAATTTCTTCCAAGAACAACATCATGACTCATAGACTCGTTGGGGACAATGTAAAGGTGAAAAAACATTTCACTCTTTCTTTTAATATACAGCAGCTTATAGCAACTTTCAAGGGACCGACGAATTTTCGTCGTTATACCCGGAAGACGCACTAAGCAAAAGGATATAAATGTATAAGTCTGTGTGGGGACCAATCAAGCCTTCGAATTTTCGTTGCAATACCCGGACGGAGACTATAAGCGGAGTCGTTATAACAGGATGCTACTGTATAACATAAAATTTTCTCAAATATTTTTAGTTGGCTTCCGTTCAGCCCGAAGAAGTTTTCAGAAACTATCTCCTTCTTTACTTTAGAGGATATAACGCTTTTCTTGGCAAATGAGATAGGACTCCCAGTGTCTATGAGGCATGCTGCAGTTAATGGGGTTTAAAAACTGTTGTTAAAATAAATTGTAAGTATCTGACGTAATTGTTATTTGTAGTTACGCTCTTTCGAGCCGGGCATTGTCCCACGAAGTGTCCGAACTTTCCACACGCATAACAGGATCCTGACTCCCTTTTTGGATTACGGCATTCCTTTGCGAAGTGCCCCTTCGAGTTGCAATTAGCGCAACGCAGATCTGCATTTTTACCCGAAGGACGTTGCGAAGAATTGTCCACCTATTCCGCTCCGGCAAGTGAATCCATGAGAACGCTTGTAAAGTCTGCATTGGCTTGGAGAAGCATTGAATGAGAGCCTGGTCGCACAATCCCTAAACAGGAATTCCTTCGATAATACTCTCGAGAAGTTCCTCCATGTCGATGTCAATATCGTTCGCCAGCATGATTTTTTCTTCAAAGTAGTTAGCGAACCGTTCTCCTGAACTCCAACGACGATTTTGGAATTTATCCTAAGCTCTCCCTTAGACATTTTGGCTCCAAAATTCCTGATTAGCTGCTCACACAGACGATCGCTTGGCTCCAAAATGCGTGTGCAATTTGCGTGCAGCCAGATTTGGGCCTTTCCCTTAAGTTTGGCAATTAGAAGTATTCGCACACCCGAGGTATCCAAATCGTAGATCTTAACAATGTTTTGCAATTGTTTGACCCATTTTCGGGCACACATGTTACCATCGTAACCTCCATTGTAACCTCTTTTGCTAATACAAGCGATGCGTAGAAGATTCTGGACCTTTGTTTACATTTGCGATGTGGCGTTGATCATCACTGTCTGTCGCTTTCTTCCCAACACTGGAACTGCAAGGGGTGTCGATGTTCTCGAAGTTTCTGGCGCCGGCGTCGTTGTTGTTCTCGGAATTTCTGCCGCCGTCGCTCTTGTTCTGTTGGACATGATTTTGGATTTTTTTTAACATTGCCTTATTTGCCTCGATTTTCGATTTTTCTGCAATTTTTTTTCGACATCGATAAGGGAAAGCTGCTCCATGCCGATGCCGTCCACTGCCTGTGTCGTTGTCGAGTACGGGTTGATCAAAATTTCCTCTATGTCTTGGTCTTTTGGTGGTTCTAGAGCTAGTGCCTGCTCTTGATGCTTTGTTGTCCCGCTTGGGGGGTCGCCACGCGCTTCTAGAGAATATGTCTGCAGAAGCGCCATTAATTCGGCTTTTGTGCCCGAGGTTCGCAGCCCAAGCACTCTTAAGCATCGTTTGAATTGAACCACAGTGAATTGACATAGATCTGTGTCAGGCATTGTGAGTAAGAACCACTTCTGATATTGTAGTAGTTAAATAATGTCAAGGTCGTGCTTTAATTTAAGTAACTTTATTATATAATCAAACACTCCTTTCAATCGCCAGGCACAGAATGCCCTTTTACTCTCCTCCTTTTTCTCCTCGTTGAGCCTCGTGAGCGAGCTCGCAATACATGATCTTAAACTTAAACTTATTCTATTCTATGTTATAAGAACGAGAGAGATGACTATACAACTCTGATCTCTATCTCTAATTATTATTCTATGGTACAGTAAATTAATTAGTAATTAACTAAAAGCAAAGTTTTATACTTTTTGTTACAGGCTCCAATAAGGGTTCTGTAAAATTAAAAAATATTAAAATAATTATTTAAAAAAATGGTAGGACAGCGAAATTTTTTTATATTGTATTGTTTTCCAATTCTAGTCAGAAAACAAAAAAAAAATTTTTTATATTATTTAAAAAAAAAAAATGTAATTTAAAAAATAGTCGAACCCACGCTGATTTTTCTTAAAATACATTCCTTATATTATTATTAACTCGATTAAAAAAACGGATCCCAAAAATGTTGATTAGTTTTCAAGTTATTAATTAATGCCACAAAAACTGGTCGTTTGCCCCATGGTGCGATGATTTTTTCCTCATAATAAATTTTAACAAAAACAAAAACCTAAACTTCAACCTGGACCACTTACTACACAACATAAACAGCTGGTGGACTCATTCGTTCGTCAAAAATAAATAACAAGTTATTTCCATCCAAAATTTTAAATTACATATGTAGGTATTATGTAATTCATTATCCATCGTTATGGCTTGTTTTTCATATATCGTATTATCTAATTAAAACCCATTCCATACTAAAAAATTATTAAAAACCTTAAAAATTATTTGATTTTGATGAATTCCACGATGAAAATGATGGTCAGACAATGAGTGAAGTCGATAGTATATTCGTTTATTCAATAATATTCACAGAGCTTTCGTAGCGTCCTCTTTAAATTTCATTTTCAAAGTGTTACCTTACATTTTAAATCTTAAGTATATCGAAACTGAACGTCTAAATAGCGGAACGCTTACAAACATTAAATTGCCGTGCATTATAGATTATTCTCACTGTTCAACACTCCTCCTCAATTTAATGTGCGTTTATACAAAATAAAAATTTAAATAATTTTCCTGAAAGTACAAAACTAAATGGTATGAGAGATCAATTCCTGAATTTAAAAATAAAACTCAATAAAGGCTAACATGAATTTAAATTCCGGCTTTCGTCATTCATCCAATTCCAGGCTGTAAGTGCGGAATTTTTAGTGGTTCTCGTTCTCGCTCGCCTCTAACTTCACCATAAATTCTAGCAAAAGAGCGTTGATCTCATCCTTCTTCCAACACCTGCTGTAAGTACTTTGTCTGGAGGTCACTGATTCCTGGTTGAGTTCCTCCAACAATACCTGTGTTCCGTATCCGGGTTGTCCTCCAACAATACCTGTGTTCCGTACCCGGGTTGTCCTCCAACAATACCTGTGTTCCGTATCCGGGTTGTCCTCCAACAATACCTGGCTGACTTTCACCAGATGTTTTGCTCGCGAGTGCGCAATTGAGATTGGAGTTCTCCCTGAGTCTTCTGGTACACTTTCGCTTTGTTTTGCAGCTTGTCCAGATCCTGCAGCTTATCGTTATCATCTTCCAGTTCCAAAATGTGAAACTCCAGCAGTTCATTCTGCTCACGCAGCTCGCTCGTCTCGTCCTCGTAGCTCGCCTGCTTCTCCTCCAGCTCCTAGATCCTTTGTACCACCTTTTACCGCTGCTCAGCGCCGCCTTTTCCACGACATCCAGCTGCATCCTGTTTCATTAGCTGCACCTCGGTCTACAGCCGCTCGTTCTCCTTCTGATAGCGCTCCTCCAGTTGCTGCTTTGCCACTTTATCTTTCTCCAGTTCCGCCTTGTGATCAGCTTCAATCTTGACCTTCTTCCTCTCGGCTTCCTTTTTCTTTTCCTTCTCGAGCTTTTTAGCCGCCGCCATGCGATTCCTGGCCGCCGCAGTGACTGCAGCAGCCGCGCCCTTCTTGGGACTCGCCCCCTTGCCACCCTTCTTCAACTTTATTGACTTAGCCAAAGGCTGTTCATAATCCGACCTGAAGTCGAAGACATTCAGACTTTTCTTTCCCTTGGAACCGGACCGTGTTGACCATCTCCCTTTTCCAGCTGTTGCTTGGCGTCTTTGACAAAAATACTGGATTCCTTTTCCTTTCCATTCCTTGGCTTTTCCTTCTCTATTTCTTTTTCCTTTTCCTTGAGCCTTTCTTTTTCCTTTTCCTTGAGCCTTTCTTTTTCCTTAAGCCTTTCTTTTTCCTTAAGCCTTTCTTTTTCCAGCTGTTTTTCCCTTTCGGCTTCTCTTTTGACTTTGAAGACCCACTTCCAGTCAATCGCACGTTTTCCTTCCGGCAAATCGACAATTTTCCAGGTCTTATTTTCGATGAGAGAGTTCATCTCCTCCTTAACAGCTTGTTCCAAATCTTCCTTGTCGTCACGAGTATGGATTCCCTCGTAGTTTCCAGGAACATCATCGACAATTGACTCTGCACTTAAGGCCATCATAACGTAGTCGTCCAGGCGTCGAGATTTCAGTGTTGTTCTCTCACTTCTCCTCGGAGTATCCGTAATGTTAGGAAATTTCTTCTCAGTCGTTTCTTCAGCCGTCTCAGGTAAGTATAATTCTTCTTCCTTTTCTTTTTCTGATGATAGTTCTTCGGGTACATCTTCCGTGATGGTTTCCTCGACGTCGTGGTTCAGCCAGTCGTCAGAGTTCGTTTCCTGAAACTGAAATCTTGTCTTGTCGAATATTACATCTCTGCCCATGATCACTTTTTGTTCCTCTATACACCAGAGTTTGTAGCCGTTCGGACAATACCCTATCATCCTACATCGTTTTGACCGTGAGTTGAATTTTCCTCCTACGATCTCTGTGGGCACCTTTAAGAAAGCAACGCATCCAAATATACGGAGTTTATCCAGGTTAGGTTTGCGGCCGTACCACAGGGTTGCTGGCACTTCTCCTCCTAACGCTGTGGTTGGGCTGCGGTTAATGAGGTATAATGCACTCAGTGATGCGTGGTCCCAGAAACTTTTGCTGAGTTTGGAGTGCAGGATCATACATCTGGCTCTTTCGACAATCGTCCTGTTCATTCTCTCTGCGACCCCGTTTTGCTCAGGCGTGTATCTGATTGTATTGTAACGAACTTTTTTTGTTGCTTTTTATGCTCGCTACTGAATTGTGCGGCTAGCTCAGTAATGGTTGTACGTTCGTCCCACCAAATTTATATGTTGTGATTACCCCACCAGTGAATAAGAAGACAGCGTTGATATCTCGACTTTAAACTTGTTTATTCGACTTCTGAATTTGACTATTGAATGAACTGTTCGCCTCGGTAGTATTCCCTCGATGCCTCCTCTTGGTTTGACGCCTCTCCAGTGCTCCCGCTCGATCGTGGCCGTTGATGTCTGGTATTTACGTGATGGAGTCGGACTATCTGGCCTGTGGGAAGCGTCACCGTTCCCAGACTAGGGTGAGAACACGGCGCCTGTTTCTCCAGGCGAACGCCTTTCGTAACCTCGACTTCCTGCCCCTTGCTCTGTCTCGGCCGGTCCACCGAACGCTCACTCAATTCTCACCGTCGGTCCAGGCGTACGCCGGGTACCCGACGAATGGTCCTCTCGTGACACGATCAGTTCAGACGAACGTTCCACCCTAGTCCTTACTACTCCGTGCTGGGGCTGTTCAATCCTGGGCTCTCGGGGCTTCGCTGCTCCAGGACTTTTGCAGGCACAGCAGGGCTCTCGGCGTGCACGCGCTTAACACCCGTGCCATTCAACTGCGCGTCCTTCGCGGCTTGTCGCACCAAAACACAACTCTCGCCACAAGACGGACCAAGCGTACGCCGGATTACGGTCTGGTAGACTCTACAGTATACAGAATAAGTAAGGACTTAACCACTAACTCCTTCTTATTGGCTTTCCAAAGGTTCGTTGGGCGCCGAGGATGCCCTCGCACAGTCCACTGCGACAACGCGACGAACTTCGTCGGAGCCAGTCGCCACTTCCAGGGCCTTCGGAAGCGCATCGAGGAGGAAGCAGACGCCATACGCGAATTCGCATCAAGAAGCGGATGCGAGTTTGCGTTCACACCGCCTCGGGCTCCGCACATGGGCGGGCTTTGGGAGGCAGGTGTGAAAACTGCAAAACACCTACTCCTACGAGCGGTGGGCAGCGCGCTCCTAACCGCAGAAGAACTGGAGACGGTGCTCGTCGGGATCGAGGCGGCGATGAACTCCCGGCCGCTAGGCGCGTTAAGCAACGACCCCAGCGACGGAGAAGCGCTAACACCAGGGCACCTGCTGACAGGCGGGCCACTATTCCCCATCCCAGCACTCCGGACCCCGGACCAGGCGGGTCTCAGTTGCTTGCGGCGATGGCAACTTGTCTCGTCAGCCAGGCAAATGTTCTGGCGGCGATGGTCCCTGGATTATGTGCTGGGCCTGCAAATTCGGGGCAAGTGGCACCAGGAGCAGCCCAACATCCAGGAAGGACAACTGGTCGTCGTCGCCGAGGACAACCTGCCGCCTCAACAATGGCTGATAGGGAGGATCATCGCCACTCACGCAGGAGAGGACGGCATGGTCAGGGTCGTCGAAGTGAGGACCAGCGGAGGAGGGATTTTTAAGCGGGCCATCCATAAATTGGCGCCGCTTCCAATATGTTGAAGCCGGACGGGCCTTCAACGGGGCCGGTGTTGGCTGAAGCCAGTTTTTCGTTTTTTTTATTTTTGAATTGTTAGAATAAGTATCGTTGAATTTGAAGTTTACTGTAAGTTAGTTTAGGGCGAAGGCGGGAGCGCAATAAAGCTTTTGTTCGCTCTCTGCGAGTTCGCTCCGTCTTCGCCAACCTTCGGTAAGCTAGGCTTAAGTATGATTGTGGAGAATAGATCATTCGTTGAAATTGAGTCTTATCGAGCGCACGCATTTCTTCGTTTTCGTTGTCGTTTTGCCAAAATAAAAATATTAATTAGCCACCCAAATTTTCGGAATTTAATATTTAGAAAAACGCTTCTAGATTTTCATGGCGCCCCCGGGTGGACTAATTAATTAAATAAAAGGCAACAAATTTTTTAAAAGTGACAGTGACACAAATAACATAAAAGTGCAAGTGATTTGTTCTTGTGTTTTTTTGATACAGAAAGTTGCCCAGAAATCCAAAACTGCGTGTGAAATACAAAGTTGCCCGCGACGTGTGTTTTAAAGAAAATACTAAGCTCCAGTTATTAATTTAATCGTGCCGGTCGCGAAATTAAATACCTAATTCGACGTTTCTGTCACCGACGAGGGATGCCCTGCGATTGTTCGAGTTGCAAAAGGAAAGTGGCAGCTGGATTGAAAGATCCAAACGAAGAACCAAAGGTATTTGTGCAAAAAATTGAAAGCTGAGTTTTGACAAAAAACTAGAAATATTTGTTGATTGTCTAGTGCTGAAAAATTGCACCTCGCTTTCAATTCTTGGCACATATGTACAAAATAGTAGAGCTAGATTGCATGCAAAATAAAATTTAAACAATTTTAATAATTTCAAAGAGTAGCAAAATATTAAAGCCATTATATATATATAAATACCTAATATATTTACAAGTGCTAAATTGATGTATACTATTTGAACCAATTTGAATGCAACTTTTGTTAAATTGTGTTAAATTATTGCAATCACTGTCGCCCCCCTTGTTTTTAATTATCGTTAAAACCTCGCAAGTTAATAGTTGGGAAGTTAATCTGAGCCGTTATACACAAATATATAAGCCCTTATATACAAGCAGCTGCAGCAGTAAACTTTTTTCGTTTTCGCTTTCGCTTGGTCGCCGCTAGCAGCGTTGTTGTTGTTGTTGGGTTCTTGTCATTTGGGCGCGCTACAGGTTAACGGACCGTCTAGTGACGCGCTACCCCGCATTCGGTTGGGTATATTGTTTTTCGCCGTCGTTTGCACCCACTATTAATTTTGATACTTCGTGCCTCGATACTCAATTTAAAAATTATTTTCGTTGTTTTTCGCCTTTAAATAATTATTTAATAATAATAATTATTTAATAATTTTTTTTCGAACAAATTTAATAATTTATAAATTATTATTTTTTTGTGGTTTAATTCGAAAATTAATTTCATTTAAATTTTTCACACTTGGTCCTTTAATAATTTACTTTAATAAATTCGGTTTTTTGATAATTTAATTCAAAAATGAGCCAAGAAAAGCCAAAAAGTAACCTGCTTGAAGACTTGAAAGCCAAGTTACAAAATCGAGTTAAAAGCATTCGCCGATTAAGTGATCGACTCGATTCTGGCGCGATTGCGATTAAAGAAGAAGAATTAAAATGTAGATTAGATACGTTAAACGCTGCAATTAATAAGGCAAATTTATTGCAAGAAGAGATAGAAGATATAGATGATGGCGATGAATTTAGAGATGAGTTGGAGGAGCTATCAATTGTTACCAAGGCAAAATTAATGTCGCTTTTGTCGGCCTTGAAGACAGCAAGCGATCCAAAAATTTCCGGATCAGCTTCTGTAGCCCCAACTCGAGCTCGACTTCCGAATTTGGCCTTGCCAAAGTTCAGCGGCAAATATTCGGAGTTTAAAAATTTCATCAGCCTTTTTGAAACTCTCGTTCATCAAGACGACAGCATTCCAGTTATCGAGAAATTTAACCACCTAATTTCGTGTCTCTCCGGTGAAGCCTTAGGGACTATTAAGGCTTATCAAGTCACCGCGAGCAATTATGAGAAGGCTATGGCCAGCCTTAAAAAAGTCTACGATAACGAATGCTTGATTTTTATGAATAATATCTCAACATTGTTCACTCTTCCAAAAATTACGCACCAATCAGCGTCTTCCTTAAGAAGCCTTATCGATACCGTTTCATCAATTTATGGATCGTTGTTATCGATAGGAGATGATACAAAAATATCCAATGCAATGTTGATTTATCTCGTCTTGAACAGAGTAGACCCAGTGACTAAACAAAAATGGGAAGAACAGCTCGATTATGAAACTTTGCCGCTTTGGTCCGATTGTGAGAAGATGTTGAATCGCCGATATCAACATTTATCTGCTGAGGAAACATCAAAACCAAAGCAAGATAAATTAATTCCGAGCAAACATAATCGAAGCTCGTTTTCGTGTTCTTCGACCAACACTAAGTCCGTGCAAAGTTGTAGCTATTGCAATGCTGGAGACCATGTCCTAGCGAACTGCAGTCCGTTTGGTCGGCTGTCAGTAATGCAAAGGTTCGATTTTGTTAAATCTGCGTCTTTGTGCATAAATTGTCTGCGAAAGGGTCATACGGTTTCCAAATGCAAGAGTAGTAAATGTCGAGTTTGTGGTCGCTCGCATCACGTTTTACTACACAGATATACCGTATCCGAGAATAGCTTAGCGTTGCCACCACCCCAAGAGAGTCTGTCTCCCTCTAAAAGTCAGGATCAGCCTTCCACGTCACATGTTATGCATGCGACATCGTTGGACAGGGTGATTTTGGCCACGTCGATCGTAAGTGTCCGCACTAAAAGCGGTGAATACATTTTGGCTCGAGCCCTTCTTGACTCTGGGTCTCAAGCCAATTTCGTTACAGAAGACCTTGCTCGCCGCTTACAGATCCGTAAAGAGGAATCGTGTATCAACTTACTTGGTATTGGCGAATCCAATTCTCAAGTTAAGAAAAAGGTACACACAGTGGTGAAGTCGCGAATAAATGGTAGTGAATTTTCGTTCGATTTTGGATTCTGAAATCGATATCCGGATATCATCCGGACCAGTCTGTGAATATCAGTGACTGGAAAATTCCTAAGAACGTACCATTAGCAGACCCCTATTTCTACAAGCCACAAAGAATAGATATGTTGATAGGAGCAGAATCATTTTTCGAGCTTTTAGCTGTTGGTCAAGTTAAGCAAGGTCCTGACTATCCAACTCTTCAAAAGACCCTACTTGGATGGGTTGTTTCAGGCAGATACAAGGCGTCTGCCCCAAGAGATGTTGTGAATAGTTTCAGTTGTAGTGAAGAGCTACTAGTATCGATTGATAGCACACTACAAAAGTTTTGGTCACTGGAAGAAATGCCATCTATAAAGAAAATTCTATCACCTGAGCATAAGTTGTGTGAAGAACACTATAGAAAGACCACTCAGGTTTTGCCATCAGGTCGGTTTGAAGTTAGATTGTCGTTTAAATCTGATCCCACTGGATTGGGCAACTCATTCGAGGTTGCAAAAAGGAGATTTCTGTCGCTCGAAAGAAGGTTGTCGCAAGATCCTGAATTAAAGAAAATGTATCTCGAATTCATGGAAGAATACCTCGCGTTAGGTCATATGTCTCCTACAGACAATAGAGTTCCTTTGACTCCACATTATGTTATTCCGCATCAGTGTGTCCTTAGGCCCCAGAGTACGTCTACTAAGTTGCGTGTCGTGTTTGACGCCTCTTGCAAAACGTCATCTCAGGTGTCCCTAAATGATATCTTGATGGTAGGCCCAACTATCCAAGATGAGTTATACTCCACACTGCTCCGCTTCCGGCTGCACAGGTTTGCTCTGAAAGCCGATGTTAAAAAAATGTATCGTCAAGTAATGGTAAATGAAGCGGATAGGCCATTTCAACTCATAGTGTGGAGAAGAGACCCCTCAGAATCCTTGAGATTATACCAGCTCAACACCGTAACATATGGAACTGGTCCAGCTCCATATCTAGCGATTCGGTGTTTAAAAAGGTTGAGTGAATCTGCCAAACTTTCATTCCCTAGAGCTGCTGAAGTGATTGGATCCGACTTTTACGTCGATGATATGCTAACTGGTGCTGCATGCGTCGAGGAGCTCAGATCTATTAGGTCTGAAGTGTCTCAGGTTCTTCAAACCGCCGGGTTTGAATTGACAAAGTGGTTTTCGAACTCACCTGAGGTCACCGCATCTGAGAGCACAGTTAAATCCATACCGATCTCGGATTCAGAGTCGACGAAGGCGTTAGGCATATCGTGGTTGCCTAACGAAGATTCTTTCAAGTTTGAAATTGACAATTCCGTCATGGGTCTCAGAGCGACAAAGCGGAACATACTATCGGTGACATCGAAGCTGTTAGACCCCCTCGGCTTGCTTAGTCCTATCGTAATCAGAGGAAAAATCCTATTGCAGGAACTCTGGCTGAACAAGTTGGATTGGGATAAGGACCCGCCGGGCAATACGCCAGGCTCAATGTCTCCAACCAGGGGTCGTTACAGGCGCCGAGTTCGACTCGTGTGCTGCCCACAGGACCTCAGCTACCTGTGTCTCAATTCGGAGACTTGCAACTTAAAGTCCCGAACGTCTCGACGTAGCGATCTTGCTCCTTGTAGACTGCTTGCTTGGGATCCTCGTGTCCTTCGTCCACGCCGTTGATCCTTCCTCGTCCTGCTCTTCGTGTTCGTCCTCGCTTGAATCCTTGCCTGTATCCTCGCTGTCTGATGTGTACTTGAGTTTCACTTCTCTTTGACTGATCCCGGCTGAACTGCGGGCCCCGCCTATATAGGGCCCCCTGGTCCCGTTAATCCTCGGCGTCTCCTTTTCCTCCGGGTCCAAGGTCCAGCGGCGATCCCGTTACTTCTTCGGTCGGATCGCGTGACCGGGTCCAAGGTCCACCGCGATCCCGTTACTCCTTTGGCTGGATCGCGTGACCGGGCCCAAGGTCCACCGCGGCCACGCTATCCTTTTATCCAGCCCGTGATTATTTGTGGGGAGTTATCCAACTCCTCACAGTATATTCCACCTAAATTCCTTTTTCTTCGCAAACATATTCGCTTCCTTTGAGATGTACTCTCTGCCATTGTCACAACGAAGTCTGCTCAGTTTCGTGTTGAAATATGCTGAAGCCATGGCCTCGTATGCTTTAATGAATCGAAATGCCTCTGACTTTGTTTCCAGAGCATATGCAACAGTAAAGTGCGTAAAGTCATCGATCAGAGTAAGCATATACCTTTTTCCATCCTTGGATGTTGGCGAAAGAGATCTGTGTGTACAAGTTGAAGGGGTCCTTTGGCTCTTTGACGTGTCTGGATGTGTGGTAACTTTACTCGTTTGCCTTCGACACATGCTTCACAAATTTCAGGTGCTTCCGCATTTCCTTCGAACAATATTCCATCCGCCAGTTGGGGTAGTCTTTTCAGGCAATCGTAGTTCAGATGGCCAAGTCTTCCATGCCACAGCTGCAAAGTTTTCTTTTTCTCACAGAAATTTTCCTCAGCCATACTCCTCCTGAATTCCAGAGTGTACAAAGACGTCTCTCCCCTCTTGGCAACTGCTGCAACACATTTATTCTTCCTGATAATTCCGGCTCCTCTTTTAAGGCAGATCTCGAAGCCGATCATTTCCAATCTTTTTACTGAAAGCAGATTGTGGTTTAGTCCTGGTACCGATAGTACGCGTTCGACGTGAATAACAATGTCCTTTCCATTCACTACGCTGATGACTTCCAGGTCGCCGACATGCGTGGCCTTCAGCGACGTCTTTTCCTTGGCAACATTGATCAGGATAGGGTGTTCCAATTTCCTTGGGTTGATTAATTTCTCCTCGCCTCGAACCAAGTGATCTGATGCGGCGGAGTCCAAGACGAATTCTGTTCCGTTTTCCACCACAAAGGATGAGGCTGAAAAACAAAATTGGTTATCATCATCGTTCGCTAAATTCGCACTAGAATTTTTTTTGTTTTTCTTCGGACAATCTACACGTTTGTGCCCAGGCTGACCACATGCGTAACATTTATAAGGAAAATTATTCGAATTATTCCTGTATCCAGTTCCATTCTTTCCTGCATCTTCACGTGCGCCAATACGCCCCAACACATTTCCTTTTCCAGCTGCAAAAGCTGTCCTGCTTGGCTCGCTCTTGAATAAATTGTGAGGTTTCAGTTCCTTCCTCTTAGTTTCTTCATCTAGGAGGCGATTTTTGACGAACGCAATTTCCACGTCCTCAGCAACCAAAGTTTCGATCGCCGTTACAACTGTAATATAATCCGGTGGCATCGTGAGCAGCAGATGACAAACAACGTCGTTTTCCTCCACAGTGGCACCAGATTGACGCAATTCTCTAACAAGTGTATCAAATTTTAGAAAAAATGAGGTTAGGGTTTCAGCCATTGGATTAAATTTAGTGGTCAACAGTTTATTTCTTAATAATAATTGACTTGCGATTCCTCTACGCTCGAAAGTAGATTTCAGGGACGTCCATAATTCATGCGCGCTGTCCTTGTCCTTAGCATATTCCAAGTGGCTGTCCGCAATCCTCTGTATTATTTGAGACTTGCACTTCCGGTCGAGCCGTTTCAGTTTTTCCACTTCGGTTTCCGATTCCGCTTCATCTATAAAAGTTTCCAGCGATGTTTCCGTAAATTGTTTGAGATCAAGTTCCTCTAGCAGTGTTTCCATTCGGAATTTCCAATTTCCGAAATTACTGCCGTCGAACAGAGGAACGCGATGCCGCGGCTCCGATTCCTCCAACATTTTTTAAGTCCAGAATATGTTCCAAGTTCTACGTCCGACTATTTTTCCGACTCACCCGTCACCAATTCCACGAAATACCTCGTGTTTCCAAGAAACGAAGTTTCTAGTAGATTCCAAGTGACGCCATACCGGCCATTTTATTCCGAGTTCCAGTATTACACCAATTCCGCGTAATACCTCGTATTTCCAAGAAACGAAGTTTCTAGTACATTCAAGTGACGCCATTACCGGCCACTTTATTCCGAGTTCCCGTGTTACACCAATTCCGCGTAATACCTCGTATTTCCAAGAAACGAAGTTTCTAGTACATTCCAAGTGACGCAATTACCGGCCACTTTATTCCGAGTTCCCGTATTACACAAATTCCGCGTAATACCTCGTATTTATTCCACTTCACTCAAGCCACGGTGCCTGGGCCCATAACCTGATGAATTCCACGATGAAAATGATGGTCAGACAATGAGTGAAGTCGATAGTATATTCGTTTAATAAATCAAATTCACAGAGCTTGCGTAGCGTCCTCTTTAAATTTCATTTTCAAAGTGTTACCTTACATTTTAAATCTTAAGTATATCGAAACTGAACGTCTAAATAGCGGCACGCTTACAAACATTAAATTGCCGTGCATTATAGATTATTCTCACTGTTCAACAGATTTGCTTTGAAATCGCTTATCCAGATTTTCGATTATACGGAATACCCCTAATTAATCCGGATAATCGGGATTCTACTGTACTTCCATCACTGCACCAAAAATTAAATTTAATTAAATACCTTTCTAGCACTAAATTCAACTGCAATACACAAACACTACTTCACATTGCGAAAGCAACAGTCATAGCAAAAATAAAGTGTGGCTTGTTTCTATACGGGCACACTCCCAAAAGCGTGCTAAACAAACTAAAAACACCTTTTAGCACTGCAATTCGACGAGCCCTTGGCGCCTATCGAACCACACCCATAAATAACTTGCTATATGAAGCCAATATCCTCCCACTAGAAAAAACACGAGACTTCCAAACAGCCAAACTGACAAAAAACCTTATACTTTCCAAAGATACACCAATACACAAACTCATCAAACTTAGAAAACCCAAAAAAACACCCATTAACTATAGATCCCACAATAAATCTCTTAAGATACATATGTACAACATTTAGAGCACACAAGAAACAAAACACAGCACCAGATACATGCAGGAAACTACTCAAACACACTAAAAACAACCATAAAACACACAAATTAATATTCACGGACGGATCGAAAATTAACTCCACTGTTTCTTACGCAGTCACAACAGATACTAATGCTATTAATAACGGTATACTACCCCCATACTCATCAGTACTTTCTGCTGAAATACATAATAGCCATCCTAACAGCGATCGACCAGGTCAAAAACACAAGGGGAAAGTTTATGATCTGCTCTGACTCTCCCTCAGCAATTGACATCATAACAAACATCAACAACAACAACATTTATTCAAACAAAATCAGATAATTTCTTACAAAACTAGCTCCAAAAATCAAAATACTTTGGATCCCTGGTCATGTAGGCATATCAGGCAACGAGTTAGCCGACCATACTGCAAAATCCACTAGCAATATGCCCCTTCTCTACACCCCCCACCAATGTACAGAAATTACAAATATTACAAATAAGTAGCAAAACCACAATAAACAAGAAAGGAAGCTAGCTTCGGCAAGCCGAAGCTTATATACCCTTGCAGTCATCAAATATGTCGAACAAAATGCATAAAGGCTAAACAACATTGAAGCTTAGACGATTTTTCTATTCATTTTCCATATTTTCGACTATAGATCATATGGGAGCTATATGATATAGTTGTTCGATTTTGATCAAATTTAATTAGTAATTCAAGAGTTGTTAGAAAACTTAATATCCCAAAAATCAATGTTATCTAATAAAAAACGACGATGTTATCATTATATTTCCGTTATTTCTATATAGATTTTTCGATCTTTCCTATGGTAGCTATAAGATATAGATGACCGATTTTTATGAATCTTTTTCTCAATATTAGGGTTGTTAAAAAACTTGATATTCAAAAAATTTTATTTCCATTAATTCTATATATAATTTTCGATCTCTCCTATGGCAGCTATATGATAGAATTATCCGATTTTAATCAAATTTAATCCGAAATTCAATAACAGTTAGAAAACGCCATCTTGAAGAATTCAAGTCGATCTGATAAAAAAAAACGGCGTACGATTTTGTTATTTCATTCTCTTGTATTGGAGCTATCCGATATAGTCGGCCGATCCGGCCCGATCCGACTTATATACTGCGTGCAATTGCTACACAACTTTTGGGAAAGTTTCAGCGAGATAGCTTTAAAACTGAGAGACTAGTTTACATAGAAACAGACAGACGGACAGACGTACATACATATTTCGATTCAGATGGTGATGCTGATCAAGAATATATATACTTTATGGGGTCTAAGGTGTCTCCTTCACTGCGTTGCAAACTTCTGACTGAAATTATAGTACCCTTTTGCTCTGCAAGGGTATAACAATATGTAAATACACTAATAAATACACTTGGCCCTCGCTTAACACGGACTCTTTTAGCACGAACTCGGTCTTACACGGTTACAAATTTGCTTCCATACCCCTTTTAACACGCTAAAAACCTCGGGCCACCAAAAAAAATAAAATATTTAAACAAACTGGATAAAACTAAATGCCATCAAACGCATTTTAAATTTGATATGAATAGAAACCACTGACCATGATATCCTTATTTTATTACATTTTTATGTTTCTATAAAGTTAAAGGGGCACAACTAGTGGGACAGCCTAAAAAAATTGTGATTTTTGGGAATTTGTATAAAAAAAAACTACTTGGTCAATTCTTTTCAAATTTTCAGAATATATTTATATATGTTTTAAGAATGTATAGTGAAATTTTTAAAGAAAAAAGTTAAATATTTTTTAAGTTAGAGTCGATCTCCAACGACGCTAAAAAAAAGTGCCTTAGCTGCTGCAGTGATTCCGGTCTTCTCCGTGGATGAAATTAAAAAAAAAAATCTTGTTAAACTAAATAATATTGTCTATACAATGACCTACAATAAAAAAAAATCAAAAATTGACAAAATGGCGAGTGCAATCTACCGAAATATGAAAGAAAAAAAAAGACTTTTTGAAGTGTCCACTAGTTGTGCCCCTTAATAAAATTAATTGACTCATGTTGCCGCAGAAAACCACATACCTAGTCTATTTTTGCCTTTAAAACCTTACCCTTCTTGAATTATAATAACCTCTGCAAGGGTATAAAAATGCATCATAACTCTTACCTCTGTGGTGGTGTAAAATTGAGTTTCAAATAGTATAAACACAAAGGCAAGCGAAATCTATAAGATATAGACGATCTATTTGGCAAAATTTTCAAACTTTATCTTTGGCTAGTAGTTAATTAAAGGAAAAACAGTCTCTTCATATGAATTAATGTTCTCTTTTCGCTGTATTGGTGTTTCGCTCATCCGTTAGTAGCATGTGAAAGCCACTGCACCGAAGAATCTATACCCTGCAGTTCTGGCTGTTCATAAGAGAATTTTGGCAATTACCAATCATGTGTGTAGGAAAGGGAAAGGGATATTCCTATGTTTCCCTCTCTTCCTCACTCTTATAATACGATTTCGTTGCTTGCACCCGACTCCAAATTTGTCTTCTATTCTTTGGTTTTTCTAATTGCACTGTTGTCATTCTCCGTTAGAAACAAAAAATTGGTTTTCGATGGAAAATACGGCTGAGGGGCGATCGACTTATGTATACTCTTCTGATGTTAAAATTCTTCAAATATAAATATAATATAACATATAATATTTATATATATGTATACATATATATATATAGTATTATTTAAATTATGGAACCAAGGTAACCATAACATTGATTACAAATGTATGTAGATACATATAATATAACTCGCGTGTCATTTATGGTCGGTTATACCTAAAAAGAAGGGTATACTAAAAGGGTGAAAAATAAAATTGAACTGCGTCATTCTTTTGCGTAGTGCGTTGACAATATGTTGTCAAATTTCTTAATTTGTGCAACGGTAAGCGGAAATGTTTAAAAATCATGTAAGTGTCGTTAATATTACAAAAATATTATGTTTTTTACTACAAACTTATTTAAATCTTTTTTAGGATTAAGCCATACACATGTATGTCCGATAATTTCCTTTGAAAGGTAAGTTTGCGCTAAATTAAAAAAAGTAATATATAATATGTAATAACGAAAATATTTTTTGTACCATAGATGGACGCAAAACAGCCGATGTCCTGAAAATACTCCACATAAATGGTAAACAAAAACTTTCGAATTTCATATTTTTAATGTGCTTATCTCTTATGTTACAAAATAAGGTATTTTATAAAATAAAAAAAAATATATATGTATATATTGTTTTTCATATGAATTTGGGGATGAAATTTTGAATATTGGCATATGTATATGATTTCCCTAAGGGCGATCCTCGAGGAAAACCAAGCTTCCACTTCCGCTACGAATTCCTCTATGCTTTATACGAATTTTTTCCATATAAAATTCGTATAAGGCACCGAGGAATCGTTCGATGAAACGGCCAAAAAGTTCATCGAGAGCTGCACCTATGAAGAAAACTTGAATCCCATACAAAATTCGTCGCGCAATTCCTCGGTGCGGCCTAGCCTTCGTACCCCGGTTCCTCGGTGCTTCCTCGCGGATTTCATATAGGAAAAAGCTATTTTGGAACTGCAGGGCATATTTAGGTGTTACTGATTTTGGTTCATAATTTGAAGCAAACGGCGCATCGAAATTTAAAAAAAAAACAAGAAAGTAAGCTAGCTTCGGCAAGCCGCAGCTTATAGATCCCTGCAGTCATCAAATAAATCATCATGATCGTGGGATTAAAAGCAACGACGTTATCTTTTATCCGTTATTTATATATTTCCTATGGCAGCTTTATGATAGAGTTATCCGATTTCGATAAAATTTAATCCGAAATTCTATTAAGTCCATCTGATCAAAAACAACGGCATGAGAATTTTTTGTTTCATTCTCTCTTATGGGAGGTATCCGATATTGTCGGCCAATCCCGCCCGTACCTTTTTGGAAAGTTTCAGCAAGATACCTATGTAGCTTTAAAACTGAGAGGCTAGTTTGCGTAGAAACAGACATGAGGATAGGCGGTTCGATTCTGATCGTTTAGATATAAACCAAATATAAATTTAAACCCTATAAAATTAAGCACCATCTTTTGTGACAAAAAGAACAGTAACTACCACATCCGATAAGAAAGAAGTATATATATATGTACATATGTATGTGCACATAAATTGTATATTTACCATGGAACTGAGCAGTAGTACCTACACGGTATATAAAAGCAGGCGTGAATAGACATGAGAACTGTTTGAAATTCGTTTGACCATTAAAATACAAACCAAAAATATAGCTCCAGATAATTTAAAAAAATATTAATTATTAAAAAGCTAGTTCCGATTGATTACAGTATTAAGCTATTGAAGATAAAAATGATTGTTTTTGTGTTTAATTTTATGTTCGCTCTTTGCATTATCCTTATAACCATTTCTTACTCAATTTTGGTTTTGAAATGCAAACAAAAAGCATGTGTATCAATCGGTATTTCGTACAAAGGAAAAGAAATTCAAAAGTTTGACCAAGCACCAGGTCCACAACCCTGGCCAATAATCGGAAATTTGGATTTACTCGGTCGATTTCAATATAACCCCTTCGAAGGTTTTGGGGCATTAACAAAAAAATATGGTGACATTTACTCCATTACTCTCGGACATACACGGTGCTTAGTAGTAAATAATGTCGATTTAATAAAAGAAGTCTTAACTAAAAATGGAAAATACCTTGGTGGCCGCCCGGATTTTTTCCGATACCATAAGCTATTCGGAGGCGATCGAAATAACTGTAAGTATATATACATATAGAGCGGACACAGTGGCGATAATAATTATAATTTTTGAATAACGCTTAAAACAAAAATTTTTAAAAATTCAAAAAATGTATGTACGGCGTTCTCGTTATGCCTTTTATTTTTGATAATGTAAATTTAAAGCTTTCATGTTGTTCAGTTAGAGTTAGTGTGGGTTTCTGAGGGTGGCAAAAAAAAAAAAAATCAAAAAATAAAATCAAATCAGTGTCTTTTAAATAATCTTAATAAAATTATCTGGTAATACTTCGGAATATTGACTCCAGCTATATCTCAGCCCCAAAAGAACTTGGGAACCAAATTAAGGGTTTTTTCGTAAGATAATAACCCCCTTAGGAGGGGCAGAAGGTTTTTTACCTTGGAAAATTGAAATTTCCTCAGAAAATCAGCGGAAATCAGCGCTAGGGGAAATTTGAGGACATATTTTGGGTAATTGGCCCAAAATAAACACTTTTTAATAAATAAAATTTTTCGATTTCTCGCACCGTTTACGAGATATCGAGCCTTAAATTTCCGATAACAGTGAGGGCTGGTAGCGGGCGATGCAATGCATGACGTGCATGTAAGAGTTTTCCGCTGATTTTCCGAGGAAATTTCAATGGCTCCATCTTGGATTATATCTACTTTTTTAATTTTTCTCTAATTTTGTTACAAAAAGATTTTTCTCCATTTAGTAATCTGGTGAAACAAGAACCTTCTGGGTTAAGGGTGCAAAAATTTTAAATAATTCTTTCTTAAAATTAGACATTACATAGTACTTATTTCTACATTTTGCGACGTCATTATCAATTAATAATTTTCCATCATCATGTGAAATGGATCTTGATTTAGAAACGTCACATCGATCGGTAATAATAGGGTATTGTATGTAAATTATAATAAGATCTTTGTGCAAAGCGATTTTTAATTCTGATATATCTAAAAGGTCTGTTATAACTACAGGTCTATTTTCGTGTTTATAAATTTCTTGTATATCGTCATTGTTTAGAATTTTAGTATTAAATACATCAATTTTGGCGAGTTTAATTGTGTCCATTAAATTCATAAGATCGTAAGTAAGCAAGCGCAGACGATATTTTCTAAGTGGAATCTCTTGGTCCTTAAAGGCTGTTTTGAATTCTTCAGATAAAGATTCAATCTCCTTAAATAATTTTGAATTAATAACAAATTGATCGTTATTATTTTGTATTAAATCATCGATTTTATTTTGGACAGTTGTGAAATCATCATGATCTGGTGTTCCCGCTATCCATTTCCAAATAGTGCCTATTTCTTTAATGCCTCTTTTTGATCTACTGGGTATAATTTGAGAGATAAGTATTTTGATGATTTTTAAATCGTGGGATAATTCCAAATGAAAATTCTTGTTGTCCTGACTCTTTAGGAATCTCTTTCGAGGTTAATTACATCTCTATAAAGACTTACATATGGGACATTCTTTTACAAATCGTACGGATTCGAGAAAAATTTTTTTTTCATATCTCAGAATTGAATGAAAATTTTTTTTCAGCTTTTATGGAAGATTTTATTCGACACGTGTAAAAGGATTTTACTCAAAAAAAAAATAGTTTTTCATTTATTTTTTCTGTATATTAAATATATTATCTCCGCTTCCAGTAGTCACATAATAAAAACTTTTTTTATTCAATAAATATTAATGTTGCCTTTTAAGTTTTTTACTTGCAATTTTTTTATTTGCTCAGAAAAAAAAATTATAAACAATTTAATAGTTTGAAAGCTGATCCCCACAACATAAAAAATTAGGAAAATTACAATTTAATTTTATACGTCATTCCTAAGAAAAAACACTTGGATTTAGAGTGGGGTCTCTATTAGGTAATAAGATATAAAATAACATTGATCGCGCTGCGGCAGCATGTGGAGCGCGCTGCGCGAAGAGTCGAAAATTATTTAATATCTCTTGATCTGATGAAGACCCCACTCTAATTCCTTTTACTGTTTATTAAGCGAAACATAGGGATAATAAATTGATTTTTTCAATTAAATAAGTTGTGGGGATCGGCATTGAAATGTCGATATAATGATTAATTTATTACTAATTCTTATAAATAAAAAATTAAATTAAAAAAAAATTACTTTTTGAAAGCTGAATTCTTGAACTAAATAATAAACAAGAAAGAAAGCTAGCTTCGGCAGGCCGAAGCTCATATACCCTTGCAGTCATCAAATATGTCGAACAAAACGCATAAAGGCTAGACAACATCGAAGCTAAGACGATTTTTCTATTCATTTTCCATATTTATGACTATAGATCATATGGAAGCTATACGATATAGGTGTCCGATTTTTATCAAATTTATTCGTAATTCAAGAGTCGTAAGAAAGCTCTATATTAAAAAAATCATACTTGTCTGATGAAAAACAACGATGTTATTATTTTATTTCCGTTATTTCTATATAGATTTTTCGATCTTTTCTATGGCAGCTATAAGATATAGTTGTCCGATTTGTATAAAAATTTTTTCTCAGTATAAGAGTTGTTAAAAAACTTGATATTCAAAAAATCATGCTCGTGGGATTAAAAACAACGATGTTATCAATTTATTTCCATTAATTCTATATATAATTTTCGATCTCTCCTATGGCAGCTATATGATAGAGTTATCCGACTTTGATCAAATTCAAGTCGATCTGATGAAAAACAACGGCGTGAGAATTTTTCATTTCATTCCCTCGTATGGGAGCTATCCGATATAGTCGGCCGATCCGGCCCGTTCCGACTTATATATACTGCGTGCAATAACTACACACCTTTTGGGAAAGTTTCATCAAGATAGCTTTAAAACTGAGAGACTAGTTTGCGCGGAAACGGACAGACGGACAAATGGACAGACGGACAGACGTATTCCGATTTTACTCGTGATGCTGATCAAGAATATATATACTTTATGGGGTCTGAGGTGTCTCCTTCACTGCGTTGCAAACTTCTGACTGAAATTATAATACCCTTTTGCTCTGCAAGGGTATAAAAAAAATTGTAACGATACGATTAATAGAACAAGAGATAATTGATTTAACGTGTTCAAGGATAGAGAAAACCATTGATATTGTCAAAAATCATAACTTTGTAAAAAAAAAATTTTAAGCAAAATACCGACACACGTGTCTTTTTATTTTGCTTCCTACACTTGAAAAATTTTTTTTGACAAAAATCGGAATTGTTACGCAAAAAAGGTGTACGATTTGTAAAAGAATGTCCCATATATGTATCTGTTATATGAAATAAATCTGCGTATGATTCATAAATAAGAACATCTTTGGTAGGAAATCATGGTTCGTATGTATAATCCATAATTTCAGATTTGGTTGTAACTACCAGCAATAATAAGTAAATTATTGAAATCATTATCTGTAATTTGAAACAAATTATTTAATATTATCTTTATGAATCGTGCGGTTTCTGTTATTTATAATAACTTTATTGGGTAGATTTTACTTAACTACTTGTTTTTTATATCTAGAATTAAGCTTATTTCTTTCCCCGTGTTTCTTTTCGTAAATTACCTCTCCTACGTGATAATTCTTATTTCGTCTATCTTTATTATGGAATTGTAACATTTTCTCTTGAGCTTGTTGCAATAATTTAGGAGTATCTTCGTGTTTGATTTCATTAAATAGTAGGGGAGAAGTGGGGGTTGTGGGCATGGGTCGGTTGTGGGCACCCCTACGTATATTTTCACAAAATGAAGATTGAATTTTTTTGGTAATGTCATTCGCAAGCAATTACCCTATGTATGATTTATGCCAAATATCAAAGTAAACGAACGCGTTTGCTTTTTGAAATTAACGAATTGGTTTTTCTTGTGCTTGGAAAAGGTGGTGAAACTTTATTCAAAGATTTTCAATAGTGTATCAATTAAAGTGAATCGATTAAAAAGGTAAGTGTAATGCATTTTTATTTAGTCAAAGCATTATACTTAATGGAACAATATCGATTTGAACCAAAAAATTTATGCAAACACATTTTTTAATTACTTCTTAAAATGTCTGCGAAAGTTGGTTGTGGGCACCAAAATTGGGTGGGTTGTGGGCACCCTTTTTTTTTTTGACAAATTTTTTTATTACCTACAATTTCTTGTAAAATTGTTTTCAAAATTTGTTTGGAACCCTCTAGAACATTCTTGTAGAAATCTTAGGCTCTTGGAAAAGGAACGTCTCCCGCTGAGAGGGATTATCACTCAATTGTGACATCTGCGATCGAGCTTTTCATCCGAAATATGTGGACATGCGGGGCAGTCATTATACATGTCAAAATTGTGTTTCCGACGATGAATAACGCCTATGTAGTCTTTGAAATAAATAAATTGTCATTTTGTTGATATTGGTTGGGGGTTTTTTTCCATATTATTCCATTTGCAGCATTTTTTCCCAGGGTGCCCACAACCCCCCCAAAAAAAAAATTTTAGCTGAAAATTACGATTTTACAAAAGTCCATATGAAATTTTTTCGCATGACAAAATCAAGGATGTTTCTTCATAATTAGTTAGTTTAGGTCTCTAGCTTTACACAGATACCCATATGTCCAAATAATATGCACTAGTTCGGTAATTATAAGCCAAAAACAAAACTATGCCCACAACCCCCACATCTCCCCTATATCAAAAGGTCGTTGGTTGGTTATTGAGTGAATTGTTAAATTATATTTTTGTGCTGCTTTAATTATAATTTCGGAATAATCAATTAAATTATGCTCATCTTTAATGCATCGAGCAATTTCTGTTAATGTAGAGTGTACTCTTTCTTTTTGTCCGTTGGACGTACTAAGTCGAGGATCTGCAAAGAATAGAGATATCTCATTTCTTTGAGCAAAAGATTTGAATTGGGATGAAGAAAAACTTGGTTCATTATCTATCATCAAAGGTTTGGATAATGGAAATTGTTGTAAAATTTCTGAAACTTTATTTTCTATATTTAGTTTATTGGGGATTTCTTTTACGACCAAGTATTTTGAATAGGAATCTATACAAGTAATGAATATAAGATTTTGGGCGTAATATAAAGTACAGTGAACTCCTATTGTTATATTGGATGGAATATGTTCCCTTAAAATGAATATAACATTTTCTGGAGTGTCATACTCTATTATATGTCTAGTGTTTCCGAATACATTAATCGAATTTCTTGTATGACGTTCTCAAAACTACTTTCTGCTGAGTGTTGAATATTTTGTCTGATTATTTTGTCTTTCTGTTAAGCTATTAATTTGAATCCTTGATAAAGCGTCCACAACATTTGTTTCTCCTGGCTTATAAACAATTTTGGGTGAATAGCTTTCAATAAAGGAATACCATCTTTTCATTTCAATATTGGGATTCTTTTGAGAAAAGGAAAATGAAAGAGGTTGGTGATCGGTGTAGATTTCGATGTTGTTAACCCCATATAAGTAGTTTCGCAGGTTTTTAAAAGCCTATACTATTGCTAATAGTTCCTTTTTTTGTTGCATATAATTGTTCAGTTTTGGTTAGAGTTTTTGAAATAAATGTCATTTCTAGTTAAGTAGGGTAAGCCTACTCCTGATTTTTGTCTAAAAAATGGTTCTCCTCAATGTTATTTAGTCTCATCGTCTTGTTAGCCGGTTGGTTAACAGTTCCAGTTGGTACCCTTTTATTTTGGGCTTGTCCTTGCCGAGTATTCTGGGATTCAAATTTTTAAGTATGATCCCACTTGTTCTGGCTGTAATAACACTGTGCGACAAAATTTAACGAAATGTTTGTTTGAGTTACTTTTTTGATTGTTTTCGGTTAAGGGGCATAAGTTATGCACAAAAATATTTATACCACCTTCTAAGTGATAGGATTTCTTTTTTTATGATAAATTTAATGAAATTATTATTATGAAAATATTTAACACAAAATATTATTTTTTTTTTACTTCCAATAAACTATTATTTTTTTTAAAAGTGAAATTTTTTTCTGATTTTTTTTGGCTTTTTCAGAGGTAACTTTAAAGCATTGTTATAAAAGCCTAACGGTATATTTGCTTAATATATTTTAATTAATAGATATTGAACTTGCATAAAACGCTTATAACGGTGAAAAAATATTTTCCCAATATGGTATTATAAGGCTGTGAAATATGCAAAAACACGCGTTTTTGGGACCTTTGAGTGTGCGTAGAAGCTGATTGGCTATTGATATTAACAAATCCAAAAACTTGTATTCTTATCTTGACTAGTAGAAGTGAAAAATAAGAAAAAATCAACTCAAACATTTTTTTGTCGCACAGTGTAATTGTTTTGATATTTGTTATAGCTTTGATTATAACCGTTGTTAGCCCTGTTCTGAATCTGGATAGACTCATCTACCTTTATTGGTTCTGGCATATATTGTGGCTGCCTATAAGTGTTCCACTGGTTTTGTTGGTTTTTAATAAATCTACCCTGGTTCCAAAAATAGTATAGTATATAGTATTATTAATAGCATTCCATTAGTATTTTTGTTCTGGTTGTTGACATGATTAAACCTTAAATTATTATTGTTTCGCTGGTTATTGTAATTGTTGTTTTGTTGTCTTGGCTTGTGGTTGAAATGTGTCCAAATGTTCCACCAGAATTTGTCTCACCATGTTTTCTCTGAGTAGTTGGGAAACTATTTGCAAAATGACCCCTAATGTTGTTGCTTTCTAATTCCTGAACTATGACCATTGCATTCGGCAGGTCAGGAGGATTCATTGAGAAAATAGTATCTGAAATTTGGCCGTTGAGGCCGGTAATGAAAACTCCAAGAGCTGTCTTCCAATGTTTTTCATTCATTTCCGCTGTTATTGGTTTATTTCTACCATAGGTCATAATAGTTTTATTAATTAGTAGAGTTAATTTTCTATTAACCGTATAATAATCCATTATGGAAAATTTTCCCTGACTCAATACACTTAATTCCTGTTCAATAATATGAATTGGACGTTTGTCGCTAAAGACAAAGTCAAGTCTGGCCATTATGGCACCGAAATTTAATACCGTACCATTATGGGTTAAGGCATCATTTGCCATACCAGTTATTTTGTTTCTTAATATAGATAAGGCAGAGTAAAATCTTTCACTCCCTCTGGCATACTGCCCCATAGCTATTTCAGCTGATTCTCTCCAGCTTACATATTTATCTTCTTCACCTTTATATTCCCTAACAGATTTGATGATAAGATGTGTCACACTTGATATTTGGATCTATAATCTCTATCTGATAGTCCTCAACCGATTTTATTTTATGAGACTGCTGCGATCTTAAATTTACGATCTCCTCCTTTAATGGATTTAATTCAAAATGTACAATTTGCTTAATTAAATCTCCTACATTTAACATTGTATTGTTTGTTATTGCCTGATAGTTTGTATGTTCTGTAGGCGGATTCATGTGGGGTCTTTTGGTTGCTCTACTCTGGCTTGTCGATGGTTCTGACATTTAGAGAATTTTTTCGAAATCAGAAATTAAGTCTTCCACTTTGTTTTTATAATTGATTTTTTTTAATTTCTTTAAAAATAATAATAATAATAAAAAGGATAGTATCGCTCACGAATCGTCCTCCTTAATTTCTTCTCGTTGATTTTCTTTCCTTTTTTTTGGTAGGTGATCTAGCTTGGGGTCGACCTTCGTTTTTTTTTTGGTTATCAAATTTTTTATTGGGGTCTTCCTTCTTTTTTCAGTGTTTATTTTTGGCGAGGGATTGCCCTTCAGCCTTTTTTGAAATAACTTTTTGTTGATAATTTCCAGGATTTTTTGCTATTTTTTGTTTTCAAACATTTTTAAATTAAATTGTTTTTGTTTTGATGAATTTTGTTGTTTCTTTTTAATTTTTTTTATTATATATTGTCCGAGCAATGAATTTATGATACGATCACTTTTTTGCAATTTGAGATTTAAGGGGATTATTTCATTAATTTTTTTCCACCTTAGTTTTTTTGATCACCACAAACTTTTTATTTTTTCGCCGGTTGTATAGAGTTTAAGGGGATTATTTCATTTATTAATTTCCACCTTATTTTTATCAATACAGGCTTTATATATTCGTCGGTTGTATCGGGTTTTTGGCCGCGCAAAAACTCCTTTTTCACTTTAAAACTTTTTTAGAGTTCATTTCAAAGCTTTGTTTAAGAATTTTTTTAATCACACGGCCAAAGTTGGGCGCCAATTAAATTTCTCACTAGTGAATTAATTTAAAACAATGTATTTTTTAATTTTATTAATCACTTATAGTGAATAATACAACAGGTCGAACTTATGTAATTCACTGCTCTTATTGTTTTACAATTTGTTCTGTTTCCTTCGGTTCTAAAAAACGGACTCTCGTTCTTTGGTTCCATAATTAATAACACTGTGCGACAAAATTTAACAAAATCTTTGTTTAAGTTACTTTTTCGGTTGTTTTCGGTTAAGGTGCATAAATTATGCACAAAAATATCTATGCCACCTTTTAAGTGATACGATTTCTATTTTCATGGTAAATTTTATGAAATTATTATTATGAAAATAATTAACACAAAATATTATTTATTTTTTTACTTTCAATAAACTATAATTTTTTTTAAAGTGATTTTTTTTTCTGATTTTTTTTTGGCTTTTTCAGAGGTATCCTCGCGTAACAAGTTCCATACGTAGTCGCCCAGAGTATAGAGCGGGGAAAAAAATTTTTAAAGCATTGTGATAAAAGCCTAACGGTATATTTGCTTAATACATTTTAATTAATAGATATTGAACTTTCATGAACGCTTATAACGGTGAAAAAATATTTTTCCAATATGTGATTGTAAAGCTGTGAAATATGCAAAAACGCGCGTTTTTGGGACATTTGAGTGTGCGTAAAAGCTGATTGGCTATTGATATTAACAAATCCAAAAACTTATATTCTTATTTTGATCAGTAGAAGTGAAAAATAAGAAAAAATTAACTTAAACATTTTTTTGTCGCACAGTGTAATCAAACCTCGGCTTAAGAGATTTATCTCCAAATACTGATAAAGAGAATAACTCAAGAGAGTCGGAAAAAGGATGATGCAATTTGCTTATTAAATTTGAAGTCCAATCTTGGTCGGAAATTGGTGTTTACATTTGCGGAGTTTAGGGACCGCATTGGGGATCTTTTTGCTTATGTTAGCGGATTCGGGGCTCGCTTGGAGATCATTTGTTTACAATATCGGCTTGGATGTTTACAGCATCCGTTTGATGCGGACTGTGTGAAATTGATCTGGGTGGGAATGTTTTGGTTGGTTAAATAGCTGACCACGGATTTATCTCGGGTTTGTCTGAGTTTTTCTGAAAATTCGCTCTCGGCTTAAAGTTGTTTTTAAATTGGGTAAGAGTAGGGTGTCCACATAGCTGAAGTGGAAAATACGGACACTTTTCTCGCCTTTTCTCTTTTTCAAATATGTATGAAACTGTTGACAGGAATATTTTTTGAAATTGAATTGAACCAAGATTAAACTTTTCAAGTTTACGAAAACAAAATTGTTCCGTTCGTCGCTCCATTGAATATTAACAAGTGAAAAAACGCGTTCGCAATTTGCAATTTGACAGGGATCGCAAAGAAATATTGAGCAATTTTGAGTATTTCAGAACATGATTCAAGACAACTGTTAGCAGAAAGAAAATCACAGACTTTTTCATTGCTACTTTTTTTTTTTTGAAAAAATCATCTCTTGCTTCTTGTTCTTGCTTTTCTTTTTCATTCAAAAATTTTTCCAAATTAACAAACTGGTCGAACAGTTTTAAATCATCAATTTGAATATTTTTGGATGCGAGAAATGCAACAGATATATCAACAGATTCATACCTCAACTCTTTTCCTGGCTTGAAATTTAACCATTCGAAGTCTTCCAAATGACGCAATGACTGGCTCCATTTCAGCAAATAATCACAAGACCTTTCATACACTACAAGCATGGATTCTGTAAAGTTTTGACACTCAGTTTCTTTACCTTCATTTGTCAGCTTTTGCAATTTCTGCTTGACTGCGAATGGTATAAATTTCGAATTGAGTCTTTCAGTCAAAGTCTCCGATACTTCGTCAATGATTTGCAAAACTTCTAGAACAGAATTGTCTTAGCGTTCGATGCTTTTGATTCTATTGTGAAAGACATTCATAAGTGAACTTATAAACAGCAATTGCAATTCCGCAAAATCATCTTTGAAAAACCTCTCTAAAATAATTGGCGGATGGTCAGTGGATAAAAAAAATGATTTCAGAGCTGGAAAAATTTGTAAAATTCAATCAACGCATGGCATGAGGGTTAGCCATCGTGTATTGCTGTGAGATATCAGTTTCCTGTACTCCAACCTGTTTTATCGTCAAAAACGCGAAAAATACGGACATTTTGCAAAAAATACGGACCAACGGACACAGAGCTGAAAATACGGACATGTCCGTATTAATACGGACGCCTGGTCACCCTAGGTAAGAGCCCCTAAATAATGTGTAATATAACTTGTACGTATTGTGCCATTTATCTCTTAATTCCCTTTCTTGGAATGGGGACTCATCTCCTTTTAGTCGTATAGATCTTCGTCAACTTCTTAGGCTGACACTTCATGTGAATACTTATAAGATATTTTATCTGTAAGTGATTTTAAAACATGCATATCTCCATTTAGCAGTACAATTATCTTAAATCTTTGAAGTTTTGGGTCAAGCTTGGTTTCATTCTATACTTTGAAAAAAAATCATGGTCTTCTAATTCTAGTTCTACTTTTTCTACTTTATGTCTTACAATGTTGGTCTACTTTTGTCAAACCTACGATTTTTGCATTGTGCACTGGCTTTATTTATACCCTTTCAGGATATTATAATTTCGGTCAAAAGTTTGTAACGCAGGGAAGGAGACATCTAAGACCCCAGAGTATATATATTCTTAATCAGCATTTCGATCTGAATCGAATTACGTCTGTACGTCTGTCCGTCTGTCTCCTGTCTGTTTCTATGTAAACTTGTCTCTCAGTTTTAAAGCTATCTTCCTGAAACTTTACCAAAAGTTTTGAACTTAGTATATAAGTCGGAACGGGCCGGATCAGGCGATCCGATAGCTCACATAAGAGATATTGAAAAAACAATTGTCACGATCAAAAATTAAGGCAGGTTCTAACCTTGTGGAGAAAAAAAAACGATTTTTTTTTTTGCTTATCGTATATACAGTAAAATCCTGTTATAACGACTCCGCTTATAGTGTTCGTCCGGGTATTGCGACGAAAACTCGATGGCTTGATTGGTCCCCAGACAGACTTTTACACTTATATCCTTTTGCTTAGTGCGTCTTCCGGGTATAACGACGAAAACTCGTCGGTCCCTTGAGAGTCGCTATAAGCGGACTCTACTGTATATGCATATATGCTCCAAAAATGTGCTCAAAAAATTTCAGATCAAAATTTTTAAAATTACAAGACTTGAAGGCCTTTACATGGAGCACATGTCAAGCAACGGCCTTTTGAAGCCAAAACTTTAAACGCGTTTATCTCGGAACCACGCTTTCGGACCTTACGGAAGTAATTGAAGGCTTGGGGTTAACCAATCGCCATCAATTTTTTTTTTAAATGTTCCTAATTGTTTCCTTTAACTTATGAACTACGATTATCCAAAAATATTGAAAACTGTTTAATTGAGAAAATTTAGTGAGAAAAAAAACGCGAAAATCGTAATTTTATTTTCCAAAGATTAAAAACTTTTCCAATTTTCATTTTTTTTTTCTGATAGTTCTCCTAGTTCATTTTTTGCACAGTACTGTGCACTTTAAGAATTTTTTTGGTTTTTGTGTTTCCGATTACCCGTTTTGGCTGAATCACTTCCGTAAGCGGTACACCTTTTCGCCGACATGCCGCCACTGAGTAACGCCCCCTCCTGCCCCTTTTTTGATTTTTTCAATTTCGAAATTTTTTTCGCAAAATAAATGTGTTTTCAAATAAAGTTGAAAATTTCAGATTTTTATCTTTAACCGTTTTCTCAAAAGATATTTTTTAAAAAGTGGCTTTTTTCGCCCCACAAGGTTAGAACCTGCCTTAAGTTTTCGATTAAGTAGTTGACGTGCATTTTATTATTATTATTAGGTGGCACTACAACCCGATTCGGGTTTTGGCCGACCTCAGCGTCTCCCTCCAGGCGCCTCTGCTCCTCGCGCGCCTCCTCCAATCGGAAATTCCCAGTGCAGTCAGGTTCTCCTCCACTTGGTCCTTCCATCGGAGCTTTGGTCGTCCCCTTCGTCGTCGCCCGTAGTCGACTCTCGCTTCAAACACCTTCTGAGCTGGAGATTCTTTATCCATACGCACAACGTGGCCGAGCCAGCGCAGACGTTGTATCGTGATGCGCCGGACCACGTCCACGTCGTCGTACAACTCGTACAGCTCGTGGTTCATCCGAATGCGAAAGTCGTCCCCAATCCGAACGGGACCAAAGATCTTGCGAAGAATTTTTCTCTCGAACACTCCAAGCGCTGCTGCATCCGTCAGTGATATTACCCATGCTTCTGCGCCATATAAAAGCACGGGTAGGATGAGTGTCTTGTAGAGTGTTAGTTTTGTTCGGCGAGAGAGGTCTCTATTGCACATTTGCTTACTCAGACCAAAGTAGCACCTATTGGCAAGTGTGATTCTTCGCTTGATCTCCAGGCTGACGTCATTTTCGGTGTTAATGGCAGTGCCAAGGTACGTGAACTCCTTGACCACTTCGAAGGTATAGCTGTCCGCTACCACATGGGAGTCTAGGCGCCGCGCCTCCCTGCTTGTAGACAGCATATACTTCGTCTTGCCCTCGTTTACCGCCAAACCCACTTTTGCCGACTCTTTTTCGATAGCCGAAAATGCAGCAGTGACATCACGCTTGCTGCGGCCAATGATGTCAATATCATCGGCATACGCAAGGAGCTGGACACTTTTATAAAAAATAGTGCCAGATCGATGTACACCGGCTTTCCGTAGTACCCCTTCCATCACGAAGTTGAAGAGATCGCACGACAGGGGGTCGCCTTGTCTGAAACCTCGAACGGTATTAAAAGGTTCGGAGAGGTTCGTTCCTACCTTGACAGAGTACTGCTCAATGTCATTCTGCAAAGCCGTATTAGCTTTGCAGGAATACCGAACTCAGACATGGTGGCATATAGGCGTTCCCTCGTCGGGCTATCGAATGCAGCTTTATAATCGACAAAGAGATGGTGTGTGTCGATGTTATTCTCGTGGTTTTTTTTCCAGGATTTGGCGTAATGTGAAGATCTGGTCTATGGTGGACTTACCAGGTCTGAAGCCGCACTGATAAGGTCCAATCAGTGTGCTGGTATACGGCTTCAATCGTTCACATATTACGCTCGATAGGACCTTGTATGAGATGCTAATCAGGCTGATTCCCCGGTAGTTGGCGCATATCGTCGGGTCACCTTTCTTCAGTACAGGACAAAGGACGCTGAGATTCCAATCGTTGGGCATGCTTTCTTCTAGCCATATTTTGCACAAGAGCTGATGCATGCACCTTATCAGCTCTTCGCCGCCGGCCTTAAACAACTCTGCAGGCAGTCCATCAGCACCAGCTGCTTTGTTGTTTTTGATCCGCGTTATAGCAACTCGGACCTCGTCATGGCTAGGTAGTGGTATATCCACATTGTCGTCGATTGGTGGTATCGGCTGCTAGCAGCTTGGAGAAATGCTCCCTCCATAACCTCAGCGTGCACTGCGTATCCGTAACCAGATTTCCATTTTCATCCCGACAGTTAGATGCTCCGGTCTTGAAACCTTGTGTCAGACGGTTGACTTGTTGGTAGAATTTTCGAACATCATTCCTGTCTCGTAACACCTCAAGTTCCTCGCACTCTCGCTTTTCTTGCTCCCGTTTTTTCCGTCTGAAAAGTCGCCTCTCTTCCTTCCTTTTCTCCCTGTAACGTTCACACGTAGCTCGCGTTGCGCCAGACTGCAGCGTTTTTCTGTGGGCGGCGTTTTTTTGCTGCAGCTGCGACGCGACACTCCTCGTCATACCATTGGTTCCGTGTGGGTGGGCGCTTGAACCCAATGGTTGATTCAGCAGCAGCTCGCATGGAGTGGGAAATGTGCGCCCAGAGTCCGCCGGCGTCAACAGGGAGAGGGATAGGTTGGTGGAGCAGTTCCGAGAGGTGATTGGAGTAGGCCATTGCTGTCCGTTGTGATCGCAGCCTAGTGACGTCAAGCTTTCGTTGCGTGATGGGGCGTATGTTTTTCGCTCGGCATAGCCGCATGCGTATCTTGGCTGCGACAAGATAGTGGTCCGAGTCAATGTTGACTCCACGAAACGTACGCACGTCCATCACACTTGAGGCATGCCTTCCGTCTATCACAACGTGATCAATCTGATTGCGCGTCTTTTGATCAGGGGACAGCCATGTGGCCTTGTGGATGTCGAGGTGCCGAAATCTGGTGCTACTCACTACCATGTTTCGCGCCGCGGCGAAGTCAATCAGCCTGAGACCGTTGTTCGAGGTGGTCTCATGGAGGCTGAATTGACCGACGGTGGGGTAAAAGATGCGTTCGCGCCCGACCTTTGCGTTGAAGTCCCCGAGGATAATCTTCACGTCGTGGTCTGGGCAGCGGTCGTATGTGTCCTCGAGTCTCGCGTAGAATGCATCCTTTACAGCATCGTCCTTCTACTCCGTCGGGGCGTGCGCGCAAATTATGCTTAGATTGAAAAACCTAGCTTTGACGCGGATTGTAGCCAGTCGTTCACTCACTGGGGTGAAGTTGGAGACGTGGTGGCGAAGTCTCCGGCTTACTACAAATCCGCATCCAAATTCGCGCCTCTCCGCATGGCAGCTGTAGTAGATATCGCAGTTTGCTCGCTTGGAGCAACCTTGTCCTGGATGGCGGTAATGTCAGCCTTTAATTTTACGAGGGCATCCGCCAGTTGGATAGAGGCACCTTCCCAATTAAGGGTTCGGACATTCCAGGTGCATATCCTCAAATCGTAGTCCTTTTTCGTTTTGCGGTGGTCGTCAACATAAGGGGGGATCCTATCCGAGGCTTTCGCTTTGGCCTTCACTGGGCTTCTTTTTTACGAGGCGGGTTCCAAACCCTGCGCTCTACCGTTTAACGTCCGGGTGACATCGCTGCACACATTAGCTCACTATCTAGCGGATGCTAAGATAGCTACCCAGGAGGTGCCACGAGGAGGCTGTGTGTCAACTTGCATTCAATCGAAAACAGAGATCGCACTGGCGGCCACCAAGTTGACCGCGATCAGAAAACTTTACTCTGTACGACTGAAAGCCATCCCATCCCATATATTTGTGTGGATTATTATTATTAAGGGCCAAATTTTTTTTTTTTTTTTTTTTTTAGATTTTGGTTGTTTATTTTGAATCTTCTCTTACGAGACTAACAAAATGTGTTAAAATCTTAAAGTACTACATTATTCTAACAATTTGTTAAACTGTATTTATGTTAGACTGTCCTAATAATTATCGCTGGATGGGAAGGTCGTTACGACGAAGGCGGGAGCGGCTACATACCAACGTCAATGCTCTAGCGAGGTGGTTTGGATGAGTTGACAGCTTTGTGTAGTAATTTTGCATGTGCTGCGCTATTACATCTCGGACGGGGAGTACATTCAAGTCTCTCTGAATATTTACACTCCGAACGTACCACGGTGCCCCAGTGATAATTCTTAGGATCTTTGCTTGGGCTCTCTGCACGATTTCTACGTTGCTGTTGCTGGCGCAGCCCCACAACTGGGAGCCATAAGTCCAGATTGGTTTCAAAACTGTATTGTAGATAAGGACCTTGTAGTCCAGACTGAGTGGGGAGCGGGAGTTGATCAGCCAATGCAAACTATTTGCCTTCAGCCTTAGATGAGTTCGTTTAGCTTCAATATGCGTGCGCCAGGTAAGCCGTCTGTCGAGATGTACGCCAAGATATGTTACATCATCTGACTGGGGGAGCACGATGTTGTTTAGTGTAAGGTTTGGGCAGTTTCGTCTATTTAAGGTAAATGTTACTTGTTTACATTTTTGCTCATTTACTTTTATTCGCCAGTCTGAGAGCCATTTCTCCACTACTTCTAGATGTGCCGCAAGTTGCGCTGAGGCTTGTTGTGGACATCTAGATCGGCTGAGGATCGCGGTGTCGTCGGCAAACGTGGACATAGTCAGTTGACTGCTCGTAGGAATATCAGAAGTGTAGAGTAGGTATAAAGTTGGCCCGAGAACGCTCCCTTGAGGAACTCCTGCTTCGATGTTACGTTCAGCTGATATGGAAGTATTGCATCTCACCGCAAATATTCTGTTGTAAAGATATGACTTCAAGAGTTTATGCGTGTTATTAGGGAGCATTATTTTGATTTTATGCATTAGGCCGTCAAGCCATACTCTGTCGAATGCTTGGGAGACGTCCAAAAATACCGCAGTGCAGTATTCCCTATTTTCAAATGCACTTCGAATTTCTGAAGTTATGCGGTTCACCTGTTCGATAGTTCCATGTTTTTCGCGAAGCCGAATTGATGTGCTGGGATAATATTATGTCTTCTGAAGTATGGTATGATACGGGTCAGAAGGCATTTTTCAAAGAGTTTTGATAGACAGGAAAGTAAACGTATCGGTCTGTATGAGGAGGCGAGGGTGTGGTCTTTTCCTGGTTTTGGTATCATTATGATGATTGACTTTTTCCACCTCTTTGGGAAGCAGCCCAGTCTTGTCATCGCGTTGAACAGCTGGCATATGGTACCAACGGCGCATAGTGGGAGTTCTATAAGCATTTTTGGAGTTATTAGATCGCAGCATGGAGATTTTCTCGGTTGTAGCTGCTCTTTTATAATTTTTATGACTTCGCATGGTCGAAATACAATTGGTTCGGCAATAGGAAGGTCGTCTTCAGTTTGCGGTCTTATATTACGCACGTTTGTTACTGGATTTGGCTGGAACACATTTTCAAGGTGGGCAGCGAATGTGTCGGCTCTGTCTTTGTCGCTTCTGGCCCAGCAGCCTGCAGGGGTCCTTATTGGCGTAACCGTTACTGTTGGAGGGCTCAGTGTTGAGTGGGCTTTCCATAGTGGGAATTTTGAGCTGAATGGAGATAGTTGTTCTATATAGCGATGTTGGGACCTGTCTTCTTCTTGTCGTAGTGCCTTGGTGAGTCTGCGTGAAGCTTCTTTTAACTGTTGCTTTGCAGATGGCGATCGAAGAGATTGCCATACACGTCGGGAACGACGCTTTGCTAGGACTAGCTGCTCTATTTCTGCGTTTGTATGCTTTATGTTATGTGTTGTGTTTTGCCTTGGTGGTGTTGCGATTCGTGCCGCTGAGGCCAAAACTGACTCTAGCATGCATACGGTTCTGTTGATGTCGTCTTCGCCGGTTAGCTGTGGTGTAAGTTCGATGTGCGAACTTACGTATATTTTGAATTTGAGCCAGTCTGTGCTTCTAGAAGTTAGCATGACGGGGTTGTCATTACTAACTGGCTGTTGGTTTAGGCTAAAAAGTACAGGCGAGTGATCTGATGATAGATCCGAGAGAGAACTGGCGCTAATCAGATTTCGTGGGATGTTTTTTGTAACTGCGAAGTCTATCAAGTCTGGCAGTTTTCTGGGGTCGCTAGGCCAGTGTGTAGGTGATCCAGGGGAAACGCAGTCAAGTTTGTTGCTAGGATTTATAATTGCATAATACAGTTGTCTACCTTTCGGCGTCACGAGGCGAGATCCCCAGTGCGTATGCTTGGCGTTGTAGTCTCCTGCTGCTATGAAGTATTTGCCTAGTGAGTTGAAGTAGTCAGTAAACTGGGCTTCGGATATCATGAATCGAGGAGGACAGTATACCGCTGCTAGAGCTAGATTGTGACAACCCAACTGTATATTGATAGATGTGGCTTGCAGGTAGTTAGTAGCAAACGTGTTGTGAAAGTGGTGCTTGATGCGGTTTTTAATCAGGACTCCAGTGCCTCCGTGGGCCTTTCCATCAGGATGATTGGTGTTGTAAAACATATACCCTCGGATTTGGAAATTATATTTGTTGGTAAGGTGGGTTTCTGCAAGTAACATTACGTCGATTTCATTGTCGTTCATAAATTGTGCTAGCTCAAGTTTGTGCCGTGAAACACCGTTGGCATTCCACAGTGCAATGCGCAGGGGAGCCATTGATTATTTTGATAAAGTGTTTTCGAGCATCTGAATCAAAATATTCTGATTTGTCAACATACTTTGCATGGTCGTCCGCATAAATGAAATGAATTCATCCATACTTTGTTGCAGACTGAGCATCATCGTTTCCATTCTATTTTCTGTGTGCTCTGCTAGTTGGTGAGAGACTGTAGGTGGTGGTTGGACATTGTAAGCGGGGCTCGCATGACCCGATTTTAAAACGCTTGCAAAACTTACGTTTTTATTTGTAGTGGAACTGCCGAGTGATGATCGGGCTGCTGACGAAAAGAAGACTTCAGGTGTGAGTTTAGAGGGTATCAATGGTGTGTGGTGAGATCGTGCTGTTGAGACTCTTTGGTTTATCCGACTTTTTAACTCCTTGTATACTGGACAGCCTCTGTAGTTTGCTGTGTGGTCTCCTCCGCAGTTACTACACTTTTTGCTATTTGGCTCATTTTTTAGTTCACACTTAGCTGAGGTATGCAGCCCTCCGCAGGCGACGCATACAGAGCGGAGTGTGCAGTAAGATTTGGTGTGTCCGTATTCCTGGCAATTTGCGCACTGGACTGGGCCATTGCGTTTATGCGGCTCTTCAACCGTGATTCTGCGATGCATTTGAAACTGGAGATTGTAGATGGGATGGACTTCATTTTTCTTAAGCGCCTTAGAGTCAGGTGTAAGTTCCACTTTAAAGAGAGGTTGCGGTTGTTTATTTCGGTTACGTATGTTTATAACTGTTTTTACGTTAAAACCTTTGTCTTTTAGTGCCTGCTCGACTTCAGCAGTGCTTACGTCTGGTTCTATTCCTTTTATAACAACTTGTTGACCTTTACTACTTTTTAGCTGGTAGGTGTAGTAGTTCTTTTTCTTGGCGTCTAGGAGCTCTGTCAGTTTTCTAAAGCTTTCTTCGCTTTTGACTTGGACCTTTGTTTCATGTATTTCTCCTTTAGTCAAGGGGATTACGTGGAAGCTATCTTTACCAATCAGATCGATTATTATATTAACGAGGTTGTTGGAGTTTTTCTCTCGAATGTAAAGCGGTGGCGGCCTCGGTTTCTTTTTGTCCGTATCCAAAACTGTAGAAGCGATTTCATCGGACGTGTCAGCCAAAAGTTGAAATCTATTTGCAGTATTAGAGTTTTGCACGGTTCCTTGGCTTGGGAAAGCCCTATTGATTTTTGCGGCGTTACCCATTTTCGTGCCCTGTGGGCTTAGTTTTCTTTTAATGTTTATGTAGCGATCCATGCCAGTCTGTATGGACGGACCTTGCTTTTTAGTTGAAGCATCTGACGGTGCTGCGCTAGCTGCAGTTGGTAAATTCGCTGAGACAGCAGGTAGAACGCTCGACTGTATTGGGCATGCCGACGAAACTGATGTTGTTGTTGTCATTGCATTTACAGTTGCTAATGACGTTACTGTGCTGGTAACCGTGGCCAGGCATGTGGGCAGTTGGGGTGAGGCAGGGCCAGGAAGAGGGGAAATGCATTTGTCGCTTACCCCGCTTTGCATCGTCGCTGACATATATGGAGAAAGAGAGCGCGCCCTTTCGTTAAGAATAGGCTTGAGTTCGTTGGAAGGTGTTGGGGTTAACGATCGCGGTTGATCGACTACTGCAGAAGCTTTTGTTGTTGGTGCTTCTGCTGTCGATACGAAAGAGAAGTATGCATTGCTCTTTTGCAGAGAGAGCCGGCGCTCGTCTTGCTTACGTTGGCGCTGCGCCCGAACTTCGTTTGGGTTCATCACCTTATTTGTTTGATTTTTTTATTTGGTTTTATTTGTATTTCAGTATTATAAGCACTAATTAAAAACACAAAATAATATTAACTTGCGACTTTTCATCGCGATAAGCGTCTTTTCGCCGTTTATTTTTATTTTATATCGGGGTTTTTGTTTTTTTGTTTTTATCGATTGTCTTTCGGAGCACAAGAGAAATAAATGCACGTCTGCACTCGCCGACGTTCGGAATTATGTTTGAGCAAATATACTTAGCACTGATTCCTGGGGTAGTACAGTTAGTATTTGCAAAGAAATTGTTTCATGCTCTTTGTGAGATAGGAGTTTTTCTTTGAAGTCAGCAAACACAAGTTGTCACAAACTGCCGAAAATAGGGGACAAGCTATTATATTATACATTGCCCAAATTCTATTATAGAGGTGATAGACTTGAAAGCGCTTGATTTTTACTTCCGTTTAGATGAGTTTTCCCGATACTTACTTCAAGCCCAATATACTCTCTATGCTATTTTTAGCTACAATCGGACCAATGTTTCTTCGTTAGTTTTGGTCACAATCAAAACATCGTCGATATGTTCATTGGTGTATGTGTGCATGTAAGTTTCACTAATGCTTTAATTATCGCAAGGTTAAAAATTCATACTGGCCTTCGGGCGTACCAAAAGCGGTACGTTAAATTGATTCCGGATGTCCCGATATTTGGTAGAAAAAGCGTGAAACCCTGCCATGTGGTTCTATATCTAGTCTATATTCTCATTCAAAGCATGGCAATCCACACAAAGACGATTGCTGCCATTTTTCTTTTTAACCAGCCACTTTCGATTAGCGAATGGCGAGTTGCTGGGACGAATAATAGTAGAATAATTATTAAAAGTTAATTATTAGAAGTTCATCGAATTCTAACAGTTCATTTACCTTTTCATTTCCGCTAATCTATACCTAGTTTTAAATTGCCTTGAATTATACGAATCTGCGGTATTCCGCACCAATTAGAGTAAGAGTAAGGTGCTTAGATGGTTTTTAAAGTCTTCTTATCTCTGTCACTCAGGTTGCCGTCTGAATTTAACAGATTTTTGTAATTAGCTACAGTTACAATATCAACTCGTTCAGATTTGAAAAATGTATAATATATCATCTTATTTCAGATACTTATCCAAAGCAAGCAATAAAAGCTCTAATTATTAATGTTCAATGTATAAATATTTAAAATTTTTCTGCAGCACTCTCCTTGCCCAGCGAACATTCAGCTCCGTAGTTAACGCAAAACAGATCGGACTCATTTTTCACTTGGGACTTGAACTCTTTCGCTCTGGGCCAGTGGAGTGTACGCATGTTTCGTGAAATCGTTAACCTGAAGTTGGTGTTGTATCCATTGTTGCCATTGGTTGTGAAAACCCAGCGCAACAAACTGATCTCGTTTTACTCAATATGTGCCATTCGTAGCAAAACAGCTATTTCCTCAAAGACCTTAGATTTCCATTTTCACATAAGCGACTTAACGATCCGACTGCCGTATTTTGCGATTAAATCTTCGAGTTTGGGACGACCCTTTGTCCTAAAGGCGCTGCCTTTGAGGGCGTTGTCAACAAATATCAAGTCCACCGTTGTACACCAGGCAAAGGCGTCTAGAATCCCATTGAAAACTAAACTAAGGGATTACAGTAAGCTGACCGTAAATTTGATTCCTAAGGGGAGATTGATATGCTAATCGGGGTGTATATATTTTTCAATCCAATGGTGGGAGATCAAGTTCGTTTGATCAAAAAGAACGGTAGCGTTTTTTGTCGGAAGCGCATGCACTGCAACTTTAACCGACCTCCGACTCGTCTCTCTCTCTCTCTCACTCTTTCTCTTTTTGGTATTCACACTAAACTTAAAAATTTTGATTAAAATTTCTTGGCACAAAACTATGTCTATTTAAAAACAAGAAAGGAAGCTAGCTTCGGCAAGCCGAAGTGTATGTATCCTTGCAGTCATCAAACATGCCGAACAAAATATATAAAGGTGTTATGTATTAAGAAAGGAATCACATAAATGAATAGTCGATAGTTTTGAGTTTGCGATAGTTATCGTTTGAGAAATACATCTCTATTAATTTCTTTTTTGTTTTTACCACTAAGAAAATGTAATTGAATTTACACAGAATAAAAATATACGATATAACAGTGGTGTCAGAAGTCAAAAGGAATGGCTTCTACTAATTCAGAGAGGGCTACATCGACTTCAAATAATGATCTAAGCGGGATCATTGAGTCGCTGGCTGATGCAATTCACATAGCAGTGGCACAAGGTAGCCAAAATGCAGGAATTCCAGGAACTACAAAGACGCCGCAGTTTGCAATGCCAAGCTACAAGAGCGGGGAAGATTCTACAGTTAAAGATTACTTCAGTAGATTTGAGTAGGCACTACAACTCAGCAAGGTGCAGAGGAGGAGCACCACAACTACGCACGTGTGCATATGGGCTCAGAATTGAATACAGCCTTACGTATACTGATCAGTCCAAAGTGTCGCGAAGAATTACAGTACAGGGAGATCAAAGAAGTGCTAATTAATCACTTTGATGGCAAACGAAACATGTATGCAGAAAGTTTGAAATTTCGTCAACTTCGACAAGAGCTAGAAGAACTACTGGCATCGTTTGTACTTCGCTTAAAACAAGCTGCATCTTTTTGCGAATTCGGTTCGTTTCTAGACAGAATGCTTACAGAACAAATGCTTTTCGGCATGGAGGGTCGCAGTATATGTGATGAGGTAATCGCAAAAAAGCCAGCTACTTTTGCAGAAGCATATGAAGCCGCCTACTCCAGAGAACTACTTTTGAGGTCTGCAAACACGGTGAGCGAAAAGACAACAACAGAGGTCGAACCTACATGCAAATTGGGGTACTGATTGGGCTGTATAGCGACCGGAGAGCAGCAAGAAAGTAACAAGATGCTATAGCTGTGGAGGTCAGCATATACGACGAAACTCTAAGTTCAAAGATGAGAAATGCTTTAATTGTGAAAAGATCGGGCATATAAGCAAAGTATGTAGATCGAGTACCAAACAAATTTAAGAAGCTAATGATTCTGACAATCAAGCAGCATGGCATTTTGAAGAGCCAACAAACACAGTCAATTCGATGAGTGCAGCAACAAGAAAAATCATTACAATGAACATTGAAGGAATTCGACTACCAATGGAATTAGATACAGGTGCCCCGTGCAGTATTATAAAAAAGCAAACATTTCGAGCAATTAAACCTTCAATGCGACTTCAGAAAACCGACCGTAAATTCTCCAGCTGTACAGGGCGTAAAATTACATGCATAGGACGAGCGCCCCTTAACGTAACATATGGAAACAGCTCACGGAAACTTAATTTGTACGTGGTTGAGGGAAATCTGGATACACTTTGTGGACGCGAGTGGATAACATAGTTTGCAAAGGAAATCAACTTCGAGAAATTATTCACTGGAGATAGAACTGAGGACGCCATTGATCTAGATATATTTACCAGAGCTCGCAAATAACAATTGACCGTTTTTCATGTAGTGCTCTCGGTGCGAGCACAACCGAAAAAGTTCATACTGTCTCGCTCTCGCTCTGAGCAAGAGACCCTTGCTGTCATCATTTGTGTTTTTTGTTGAGCGCTTTTCGTTGAGCTCTTTGCATTTCGGTCTTTCAATGAGCAGTGCGTAAGGAGCAGATCGAGAAACGCTCGCACAATGAGAGTCACCAAAAGACCGATTGACCGAAAAACTCAATGCAAACGGTCTTGGCATTTACACACACACGTTCAATTCACGAAGATGATTAATATATTTCGTCCGCAAAACCGATGTTTAACGATTTGCTTGCCTATACGTGCACTGTATACCAATACATATGCAAAAGGCCTTTTGCTTCACTGAAAACGACAAAACGGTCCTGGAGCAACCAGAACAAAACCGAATAGAAAAAAACGGTTTCGGTCTGAGCGTAACCGAACCCATTCACGAACCCATAAATCGGTCGTTCTCTGAGACTTTTCGTAAAGAGTCAGAAGAAGACTGTTATTAGCAGACAACGAGAAACGGTCGACTGTTATTTGCGAGCTCTGATATTTACATCCAACAGCAGCGCGATCAAGGCAATAAAAGTACAAGCAACCGGACTACCAGAAGACAAAAAAGGTCAGCTTCAACAAATTCTTACTAAATACAATTTGGTTTTTTAATACTACAGCAGGAACATTCAATGGGCCAGAGGCTAAGGTACACTTAAAACCAGGGACAAAGCCGATTTTCGCACGAGCGAGGGATGTACCATTTGCATTGCGTGACGCCTATGCAAAAGAGATCCACATGAAAATTTCTGCAGGATTCTATAAGAAGGTAGATTATTCCGAATGGGCTTCAACAACACACGTAGTTAGTATCTTAGTAAGTTTATACTTTGTAAGTCCCGCTCGTCAATGCCAGGGGGTCCCACGCAGCGGTCGTAATCGATGTATTACTTCTTGTGTAGTAGTCGCTGGTAATGAATGGCCGGTTGGCCATTATTATTTGGCAATCTATAGTGAACTGAACTTAAATCTAACATAAATGGAACTTCATAGCGGCCACGCAAATATGCTGTGGCGGCACACTCGGCAAAGGTGTTATGTAGCAATTCTTCACGGTGTGGAATTCCCCATTGCATTCCGCCACCACGTTGACTAATAGACTGAGCATCTGCTTTTTTTTTTATTGGATAGCCTTAACATTGCGGTTTATGTATGAAACACCACTTCGTTCATATGGCTGCCTCGGCTGGCTTTAAAGTCTGTCGATCCAATTTTAAAACACATTTTCGATGGTATGGCCCTCAATGGCCCTGATGGCGACTTCAATCTCGTGCTTTAGGTCGTCAATCGTCTCTGAGTGGTTGGCGTAACACTTATCCTTGACGGCATCCCATTCTCCATTCGAAGAAAGAAAAAGTCTTGCAACATGCCGCGATAGCGGACCCCATTAACGGTTACGGCGGCTCCTTCCTCGTTTTCAAAGAAAAACGGCCCAATGATGCCCCCGACCACAAACCGCACCAAAAAGTCACTCGTTGTGGATGCATTGGCTTCTCCAAGACGAAATGGGCCTCATCAGAAAATACGATTTTTCGGTAAAAATGGTCATCTTCGACCAAGCGTTCCTGAACCGAAAACGCATGGGATGGTCATGCGGCTTAAGCTGCTGAACCAACTGAATCTTATATGGCCTTAGATGGAGGTCTTTGGTTAAAATCCGTTGCAGGGAAGTGCGCGAAATGTCCAACTCTTGAGCATGGTGCCGAGTTGACGTCGACGGATCGTCATTTACACTTTTGGCCACCGCAGCGATATTTTTGACCGACCGAACTGCTCGAGCACGTAAACGTGTTGTTCTATGCACCAACGATCTCATGCACACGCGTCACAAAACAATCCACAAACTGCCTAGAAGGCTCTTTATTTTTTTCGATAATTTTTGATAGTTCAAAAAGCAAACGCTAGATGGGCGACCCTACTTCAAGATAATAACATCTCGTATAGGTGTCCCGTGTCAATTAGGAATTCTTTGGCCGACCTCAGAAGTTAATTGATAGTGGTGGAAATTTTGTTAATTTGATCTTGTACTTTGTTATTGATAATTACTTGCTTATTGTTTGCGTTCATTAATTGGAATTCTGTGAATTTCATTTTTTCAAAATCTTCTGCATCTAGCGTCCCCGCAACTACTTTCAACGCCGTTCCTAGGAAATCTAAGCTCTTTCGTGGATGCTCAATGAGTTAAGCAGATATATCTAGCCTGTGAGTAGTCCGTGACGTGTGTTGATGTTATGGTTAAAAGGAAGAGCAGGGGTATGGCTGTAAACCTGTAAATTGGATATATTGTAATGTTTGTATGTATGAAAAATAAGCTTAACTAGGAATAAAAGCGGTTTAAAAAAAAAAAAATCCTTCTGGCGAATGATAACATGGTTATGCTTCGTCTACCTAAGGTTGTCCTTATGGACCTACCTCCCCTCAATGAGAACTGTGGTCCCCATGTCCGCTTCCACAGTTTTATCCTCACATAAGGGTAATAGTTTGTTGCGTAGTCGACTGTTGGACTTTACCAGGACGTTGTCACCAACTTAAAAAAACCTGTTTTGCCGGGAAGTATTTTCCCTGGTTCTGAGCCTATCTTGGGCGTGCCTTAAATTATCCTGTACCTCATACTGTGGGTTACCTAATAGAGTTTGAACCACGTCGACCGTCCTCTTCTTGATGACTGAATGGATAGATTTGTTGTATCTGGCCAGCAAAATTAGCTCAACGGTGTCGCTAATGCCTTGGTCAATTTTGAGGCATTTGGCAAGTTCTACCAGAGTGCTGTCGAAAAGTTCCACCTGTCCGATTGAGACACTGTGGAGGGGCGGTGCATTCGAGATGCTAACCCCGAAATGGTTTTCCAGCATGATCAAAATGGGATGATCATGTTTTTTGGGATGTCTGTCATATTTTGCCCTAGCATGGTCTGCAGTTAGTGACTATTTCGTTTGCCAATTTGGCCAATTTCGGAATGTAGTACCCGGAGAGTACTTGTTTCACATTTTCCTGAGCCGACCTGTGAGCCCGATTGTGCTCGGCAGTGAGGACTTCTTGCCTCTCAGCGACTGCAAAAAAATATCCATCATGCGGTTTTTGCAGTCAAAATTTGGTGGCTGGAAATTGCCGCAACAATTCATCCTGTATCATCGCTAGCGTATGCAGCTCGCAATGAATGGTGTTTACGCCTTTAGGAACAATAGTGTCCGCGAGCTCCTCCAGCATTAACTCCTTACATGTGAAGTCGTTGTTATGCCATCTCTTGATCCAAAGAGTACGAAGCTGCGTTTTGATGGAAATCGATTGATTGTCGCAATCGGATTTCGATACTGCGAAGGTCAATGGCTGGTGATCAGTAAAGATATTTATATCCTTAACTGCATTCAAATAATGGCGCAATTGAGCCAGTATCTATGGCTATGGCTATGACTATGGCTAACAGCTCCCTTTCGTTGGTAGCATAGTTAACCTCTGTCCTTTAAGGTTCCCGAGATCATAGTTATAGATCGTCCTTGGGACAGCACCGCGCTGAAGTTTTAATCATATGCATTTTTGTATTCTGGGTACTTGAGGACGAGGTCCTCGGAAGCCAGAATGTTATGCTGCTTTTGGAAAGCTAGACGTTGCGGCTCGCTGATCTGCACCTAAATATTCTTGGACCTGTGTCCACTGACACTTCCGTGTTCCCCTTTCAGAAGGTCTGATATTGGCTTAGCTATTAATGCAAAATCATTAATAAAGCATCTTTAAAAGCTAGCCAGGCCCAGGCATGATCTGACTTCGAATATGTTCTTAGGTTTGTGGCCTTGATTTTTTCGGGGTCAGTTGTGGCACCGTTGTTGGTGACTATGAATCTCAAAAAGCTAACGCTTTTCTTAAAAAACCGCGATTTTTGCGTTGATACCCTCAATTTAGCATCGTGCAGACTCTTAAGAACCCAGTCTACGTGCCGGATGTGGGAGTTCTCATCCTCAAAAAAGACGATGACATCATCAACATAAACATAGCAAAATTTGCCAATCTGTTCTCGCAGTATATCGTCTTGCGTTCTTTGGAAAATGCTGGCAGCATTTTTTAATCCAAATGGCAGTCTGCCAAATTCATACTTTCCCCGTTTACGTAAAAGGAAGTTTTTTCACGATCACGCTCTGCCAGTGTGATCTAATGATAGCCGGACTTCAAGTCCAACGTTGTGAAGTTTCCTTGCCTAAGTTTCCTAATATCATCGATATGTTAGGCATGGGGTAACGGTCGGTTATTGTTCTTTCGTTCAGTTTGCGAAAGTACAACACCTTCTTATCTACTACCCATATTGGGTTATTGTAGGGGGGTTTCGACTTTTGAATTATGCCATTTTTTAGCAGATCTAAAATTTCGCCCTTGACGAAATCGGCTGGCCCCATTGGGTATGGGAAGAGTTTGGCATAAATTGGCTCCTCGCTAATAGTTCTTATGGTGGCCACCACAGACGTATTATTCGGCAGGGCCTCGTTAGGGCTTGCGATGGCTTTATTTCTGTCGATGAGAATTTTTAAATAAAGACTTCTGTCCAGAGGTGCTGCGTCCGAGTAAAATTGACATCGGGACACACGTGAAATTCCATTTTCTCTACCTCGGTGCCTCATTTGAGGTGGCCAGAAGCTTGACAAAGTGATGCGCCTGCCTGTTTTAACAGGTCAAGGCCGATAATCGCATCAAAGGAGGACAAGTCAGGTAAAATGAATGAAAATTGACATAAAGCATTTTTTTCGTAGTAGTGGTGACGACATGAATGGAATGAATTGTAATAGTAGTCGTACTCACAAATGGCGTCATCATTTATTTCTTTAGTCGCGCTAGAAGCCGCGGTGGAGTATGTCTCATCGGAAGTGGCTGCGCTTTGCGCAACGTGATTAACCCTCTGCCTGGGGGCCTGAACGGTCGGACACAGCCGGCTTCCTTTTCTGATACGCCGGGGCTTGGGATGGTTTTAGCATTTTGGAAAGCGTGTACCTGCACTTTATGATGTTTAGTAAAGTACGGATTTTTTCCAGCACTTGCTTGGGGGTGTATTTGAAGAGGGGTTTGTTAGCATTCTTGCTCCTTTGGACATTGTCTCCTGTCCCTACCCTCTTGAATCCTTGCATACGACTTTGCGAATAAGTATCTTTCGTAGTTCGATTCCACTTCTTGAGCCAATGCAAGTGCAGATGGCATGTCCTTCGGCTTTGCCGAGAAGAGGACATAAGTGAGACTGCGTTTAAGTCTCGAAATAAAGGCGCGGAGGGCATTATGCCGGAATTTGTCGCACAAAACCCTTGCCGCCGATGCCTCGTAAGACATAGTGGCTTTATTAGAGAGCAAGGTGAGCTTTTTCTCAACCTCGTCATAGTATTGTAAAAGTGTGAGGTTACCCTGCCTGAGAGTGCCGATCTCCTGCTCAATGACATGAAACGATCGCTTGTCACTGTATGTGAAATCAAGTCGATTTATGATCGCATCGAAATTCAATACAGTGTTGAACGAGGATAACACGGCATCGGCAGGGCACTTCTAATAATAATTACCGCCTGATAATGGCGTGAGCTGTTTACACAACTCCTAAATATGTAGTAGGCAGCTACTGCCGCTTGTCGCCAGGACACGTGTTTTTCCTGTGTTCCCGCAAATTCGGGCAAGCACTTAACAGAGTCCAATGGCTCGTTGCTGGACATCGCCCCTTACATATATAGTTCAAATACCCGAATCTGAGGGGCTTCTGCTCGGCTGGTTGCAATTTGCACCACTGCTACTTGGCTGGCCAGATTTTGTACAGGATGGGCCAATTAAAAATCAAATTCAATACAGTGTTGAACGAGGATAACACGGCATCGGCAGGGCACTTCTAATAATAATTACCGCCTGATAATGGCGTGAGCTGTTTACACAACTCCTAAATATGTAGTAGGCAGCTACTGCCGCTTGTCGCCAGGACACGTGTTTTTCCTGTGTTCCCGCAAATTCGGGCAAGCACTTAACAGAGTCCAATGGCTCGTTGCTGGACATCGCCCCTTACATATATAGTTCAAATACCCGAATCTGAGGGGCTTCTGCTCGGCTGGTTGCAATTTGCACCACTGCTACTTGGCTGGCCAGATTTTGTACAGGATGGGCCAATTAAAAATCACCTTTTGAAATGGCTATAAAATGAAAACGCGTCAATATTTTTCAATTCTGATTTTTTCATTGTAAAGCTTAATTCTTCTGGTTTAATGATTGAACACAACATCATTCATGTGGCTGCCGCGGCTGGCGTGGCAGTAGCGGATGCGATCAGACCAATTTTTGACGACATTCTCGAGCGTGTGGGGCTGTATCTGGCCAATTACTTCTCCGATTTCGGCTTTCAGGTCCTCAATTGCTTGTGGATTCTTGGCATAACACTTATCCTTAACGGCACCCCAGAAATATTAGTCCAATGGCGTCAAATCGCAGCTACAAGGCGGCTAAGCGACCTCGGCACGCCGGCTAATAACGCGTTCGCCGAACTTCTCACGCAGAAGATCGATTGTGGCATTGCTTGTGTGGCACGGTGCGCCATATGTCTTCCACGTCCATTTTGTCGATAATAGGCCACAAAAAATCGGTTATCATGGCTCGGTAGCGCTCGCCATTGACCGTAACGGCTCTTCCCGCACTGTCTTTGAAGAAAAACGGCCCAATGATACCACCAGCCCATAATCCGCACCAAACAGTCACTCGTTCGGGATGCATTGGTTTCTCCACGATCACATGAGGGTTTTCCGTTCCCCAGATACGGCAGTATTGCTTATTAACATAGCCGCCAAGATGGAAATGCGCCTCGTCCGAGAAGATGATTTTTCGTCCAAATCCTTCATCAGCGTCCAAACGCTCTTGAGCCCATTTTGCGAAGCGAAAACGAGCCAAATGGTCATATGGCTTGAGCTGCTGAGTCAATTGGACCTTCTAAGGTGTCATACCGAGGTCTTTATGCAAAATCCTCCTCAAAGAGGTTCGTGAGATGTCCAATTGTTAACATTGTTGACATTCGCTGTGTCCTTTTGCACCATTATGTTTGAAACGCCGCTCGCAGCAGGAATGCAGTAGCAAATCACGTCCAGACCAATTGACCGCACCAGAAACTCCTAGAAGTCATGAGATTTTTTTAAGAACCCTAGTTAACTTGCTTGATTTTTTTTTACAAACCGAACATTATAATTGAATTAGGCGGGCGACGAGGAAAAAACGTGATCATTTAAAAGTGATTTGGGTTTTGGAAGTCAAGAAAAAATAAACTAAATGAAGTTAAAAAGAATGTTAGGATAATCAGAAAGTAAACTAAGGGTTGAGAAAATCATAAAATTACTCTACTTTATTTACTTGTTCTAAAATGTATTTTATGTAATTAACTTCAGTTTATTTGTTCTATACTGGAGGAATAGGAAGCTCATATGGAGCTACATAAAAGCCCACAGCTACGCACTCACAACCAATTTTTATAGTCAAGGGCCCGCAGTGGCTGAGCTGCCCCCGTGACAAACAAACAAATTAAGCTAAGCAAAAGTGCGATGAAAACGTCGCTGTTTTGACGCTAATGCAAAGAATTTGTGAAAACAATTTTAACAATTAGTTGATTTGCGCATTAATAATTTATTTTTCAAAAGCGCTTTCGCGCATCTGTTGAGGTATTTATTGTTTATAACTTTCGTACTTTCTATGTTGGCAATTAGTTTAAAGGCCAGTATTTTTATTCCAAAAAAATAAAATGCAAGCAACACACAATAATCAATATTCAGTAATTCACTATTTAATTTAAATTGTCGATCAATTAATGAGTGTATTAAGAGTATGATAATTATGATATAAAAATGGAGCTGCAGAAAGTTTTCGGGCAGTGTATTTGATTGTTTAATAAATGCAGATGTCCGGAAAATACGAGGCGTGTTCAAAAAGTATCGCGAATTTTGTGTTTTTTCAAAAACTATTTATTTATTTATGAATATCTATTTTGTCCCCTTTAAAGTAATCCCCATGAGATATTATGCACTTGTGCCAACGGCTTTTCCAATCTTCGAAATATTCAAAAATCATTTTTATTTATCTTGTTCAGCTCCTCCTTCGATGCCGTCTTTATCTCGTCAAGCTTAGCGTAACATCGTCCTTTCATGGGCCTCTTCAATTTAGGAAACAAGAAAAAGTCACAGGGGGCCAGATCTGGGGAATACGGTGGCTGCGTCATTAGTGTGTTGTTTTTGGCCAAAAAGTCGCGCACAAGCAACGATGTGTGAGCAGGGGCGTTATCGTGATGCAAAAGTCAATTTTTGTTCTTCCACAAATCCGGGCGTTTCTGGCGGATTGCTTCGCGCAAATTGCGCATAACTTGCAGGTAATATTTCTTATTGACCGTTCTTCCCTGTGGCAAGAACTCATGATGCACCACGCCCCTCCAATCGAAGAAAACTGTCAACAAAACTTTTACATTCGACCGAACTTGAAGTGCTCGGGCGTCCGGCACGCTCTTCGTCGTTCACATCTTCTCGGCCTTCTGAGAACATTTTGTACCACCGATAAACGTTGCGTCCAAGGTAGCTTCTCCGTATGCCACAGTCAACATTCGGAATGCATCCACGCACCTAATTTCGTTTTTCACACAAAATTTGATACAGGTTCTTTGATCCATTTTTTTGAAAAGGCAAAAATCGAAGACGATCCAAAACACGTGCAAGCAAAGCAGCTGTCAACAATTAAGTGAATATTCAAAATGGCCGAGCTTGTCGGCATAAATGAGAGGCATGAGTACCAACATAACGCCACAAAAAAATCGAAATTCGATACGAGGTAACCCGCGAAAATTCAAAATTCGCGATACTTTTTGAACTCACCTCGTATGTGAAAAGAGTTGCTCACCTACAAGATTCCGGAACTTTAACCTGAAGGGTTATTTATTGTACGTTATGCGCCAATTAGTATCTTAGTATGTTTATATTTTGTAAGTCCCGCTCGTCGATGCCAGTGGGTCCCACGCAGCGGTCTTGATCGATGTATCACTTCTTGTGTAGTAGCCGCTGGTAAAGAATGGCAGGTTTGCCGATGGTCTTCTAATGCAGAGATAAGGATGATTATGTTGGAAGGGTGACTGCCGTTCTTAGCTGCTGGCCTAGAGACTCAGTCAGGTTTTGAAAAATAAGATTTTAACGGCGGGTAGCCAGATTTTCATCCAAAGTGAACTGAACTTAAAGCTAACATAAATGGAACTTCATAGCGGCCACGTAAATATGCTGTGTTGCACGAGCACCCGGTCAGACGCTGTGTCAGCATTTTGGCCGGTGCTGGCTTTCGAACGATCGGTCATCGCCGTCGCACGGTTACCTTAGTTAACTTATATGTGGCCAGATTTATTATACTTCGTTTCTACATACTCTATATCGGCACGATGTATATGTCCGCACATTAAGACTGCGTAGTTGTGAGTGTGTGTGTGTCAGTGTACGAATACACGTTTTCTGGCATTTCAGCAGAAGAACTAATTTCATAATTATAGTAATATACAGCTTAGTGTCGCTGTCGCCGAGTGTGGTTCGAAAGCATAGGCATAGGAGGGAGACGAACGACAGTTCAATGTACTGAAGTAATCGCTTGTGCAAACCTCGAAACGCGCTCCGCTTCATTGGAAGACATTCAGAATTCGACATCAGAAGTGGGGTCTGGCCATCTGCTTTCCAAACTAGCTGGACCATGACGTACCATCATGGAATTGCTGAATAAAAAACTTAATTGAACTTGAACGAGCTATAAAAATAGCTGTGCCTGATGCAGGGCACAGCAAGTCTGTGCAACTACCCAAATTCAACGCAGACAAACCAAGCGCCAACGCATCACCGGGGTGTAATACTGTTGAAATAATGGCAGTGCGTTGGTTATGGCTTTAAGTTCAGCTTTGGAGGGTAGCGCTTCGCAATGGCTTTCGCAATATAGCTATGCTGATATTACCTGGCTTGAGTTTAAGAAATTGTTTATACAATGCTCCGACACTATAGAAACACCAGCCGCCATGTTTCTTTATATGCTATCAAGTCGACAGTTTGGCAGTTCATACAAGCCGCATGGTTACTGAACTAACAACGAAATGACGCCAAATGGAAAACAAAGAGATTGCTGTGTCCGTGACCCTTGCGTTGCTGGCAAGCTTCGATAACCGCTTGCAGCGTTTAACATCAAAAGTTCGAACCAGAGGCGATTTACAGTCCGAAATAAAAGCGTTATTCTAAACGTCAAAAACAATCATCAATCAGCGTTATTTGCGGAAAATTGGGAAATAAAATGTTTGAATGCAGATTCAAGAAACAATAGAATCAATTTGCGATTGACAAAACACGAAATGGCAAACACCATGGTTATCACCGTGAAAAATCAAACTTGCTACAAGTGCGGAGAATTAATGCTCTTTGATGAAAGAAAAGCTTAGTACTACATTTTTTGGTAAAAGATTCAATAATGTTGTTATGCTAAAAGGTATAGGCAGTAATGGGATATGTAGTACTGTACAAATATCAAGTAACGTAAAAATTGTCGATAATTGTATTGAAATATTGTTTTATGTATTACATATGTATGTTATAGGCGATGATGATATGCAAAACGACATTATACAGTAGAATCCTGTTATAACGACTCCGCTTATAGTGTCCGTCCGGATATTGCGACGAAAACTCGATGGCTTGATTGGTCCCCAGACAGACTTTTACACTTAAATCCTTCTGCTTAGTGCGTCTTCCGGGTATAACGACGAAAAATCGTCGGTCCCTTGAAAGTTAAACTACTACTACTGAATTAAACTAATATCATTGCCGTGGGGGGTCGGTGGACCAGCAGGTAGAGCGCTGGTCTCCGATCCGGAAGTCCGGGTTCGAATAGACTTTCGTCACTCTTAGATGGCGCCAGGTGGCAACCCCACCGCTAGGATAAGTCGCTACTGGCTAATCACCATCGAAAATCAAAGATAATTGAAACCTCTACAAAAATTGTAGAGGCCCTATGCTCCCGGGTGGAGTGATGAAGGTACATTTTTTTTTGTTGGCAAAATACTCAAATTCGTTTATAGCTGGTATCCCAAGTACTAAAGTCAAAATTGACGAAATGGAAATTAGATTGATTGATCCAACAAAACCGTACAAAGAAGGCCAGTTCGTTTAAATCCATGCGAAAGAAATTTAGTTAAGGTACCGAGGGTTCTACTTCTCAGGCTACTTAGTGCTGGGCAGTCTGATATTATGTGTAGGGAGGTTTCATCCTTGCTATCACAGAATCTGCATGTCTTGCTGTTTGCAATCCCTATATTACATACATAGGTGCCTCCTTAGTCTGCAATGTTCGGTTAGTAAACCGGTAACTACCCTAAGTGAATTCTTCCCTAGTGGTATGTATAAGTTTCTTAAACCTCTTCGTGTCACTTCATGTCATGCTCTCCTTACGCAAGCTCTATATAATTGGTTAAGAAAAAATGGTTCGGACAGTTTTGTGTTGACTTTAGACAGCTAAAGTTAAGCTTAAAGAAGTTAGGTCCAAAAAAATTTTAAATTTTAATTTTGAAAAGTGGAATGAAATTACCATTTTTTGACCATCATTGCCCACCTTTTTAATTTTTTTGACCACCCACCACATTTTGAAGATATGGAATTTCTAAAATTGTCGAAAATATACTTTGGAAGATATAGGGCTTCAAAGTTTTTTATTAATTACGTCTTAAAAAAATCTTTAAAAATTTATTTTTTCGGAAAACACATTTTTGAAAAATTTCAATGTTCAGGATTTACAGAACTTTAAACTAAAAAAAAAAATTTTAAAAACCCGACCCCTTAAAAATAAACTTTTCGGAAAAATAATTTATACCCACGTTTGACCACCTGCTCAAATTTAAGATTGGAAAGAAAAAAAATTTGACCACCTCTTAAAAACAAAGATTTTTAACAATATTCGTTTTTTTTCACGGCAAAAGTGGGTATCTTGTAAAAACAACGTTTTTTGACACCTTAAAAATGCCTTTTTCCAAAAAAAATTGTATGCCCACGTTTGACCACCAGCTCAAATTGAAGATTCTAAAAAAAATTATTTGACCACCTCTTAAAAATGAAGATTTTTAACAAAATTCGTTTTTTTACCTGTCAAAAGTGGGTAAATGATTTTAATAATATTGTTGAAAGTAATATAGCCATTACAGAAGGTTAAGGGGGTCTTCCTATGTGACGGCCTGTTTTTTTAGGGTTATTTTAGGATTTTTTTCTACGACCAGTAAATATTTAGAGCTTCAAGTTTTTTTTATCATTTATTAACACATATTTGGACAGTATAAATAAAAAATTTCAGCAAAAAATATTCGGTCAAACTAGAGTTACAGCGCTCTGAACACCCCCGCCTCGAAAAAAAGAGCTCCCACTTCCTCCACGGTTCCGGCTAATCGGCTTATCTAAAAAAAAAAAAATAAACGGCGTTTTAATTTGTAGGCTTAAAAGCACGGATTAACCTATAATCAAATGAATATAAAAAAAATTGGATTTTTGATAGACATTTGAAATAAAAGTTGCAAATTAGGCGTTTTTTTTTTTTTTTTGTTTTTTGCTATAAAAAAATCGAAGTTTTGAAAATTTTCGATTGATAATAGTTCATTCCATGCGTTTACATATATTGAGTGTGCCCTGTAAATTTCAAGTAATTCGGTCCAGCCGTTTCTGAGATACAATGGAGGAAAGTTTGAAAAACACAGTTTTGAGAAAAACGCGTTTAAAGTTTCTAACTGCCAACTCAGCGCTTCGAACCGCTCTTTCTTTTACCTGCTGTATCTTTAAAACGACTTCGAATTTTCTAAAATCGCTTTACTACCGTATTCTAGATGAAATGTTAAGGGAGCAATTTATGAAAAAAAAAAAAAAATCGATTTTTTCAACCCATCACATAGGAAGACCCCCTTAAGAGTGCGAAAATGCAAATACTGAAAGTATTGAAGTCACAGAAGAGAGTTGTACAACTGGCCAACGAAAATGACAGAATACTTAGACCATAAAATGAAATGCAAGCAAAGTGCAAAACATACCTTCTAATGTTTGTTTTGATCATGGCGTGTGGGGCATTTGATTATGTGACTATAATAAAGAAAAATGAATAATGATTAATGAAGAAAAATGAATAATGAATAATGAAGAAAAATAAATAATGAAGAAGACTGAATAATGAATAGTGAAGAGAAATGAATAACAAAAAAACTAGAAAGGAAGCTAGCTTCAACAAGCCGAAGCTTATATACCATTGCAGTCACCAAATATGTGGACTGCCAAATAAAAGCTAAACAACATCGAAGCTATGACGATTTTTCTATTAATTTCCCATATTTTCGACTATTGTTCATATGGCAGCTATATGATATACATAGTCGTGCGATTTTTAAGAAATAAACTTTCAGCAATGTCATTTAAGTTTAATGCAAGCATATCTATTGTTACTGAAATCCTCCCTATGTATTCTAACCTATAAATACTCTTATCATCTTCTAAAAACGTCTCACTTATTCCATTTTTGTAATTGTTAAAAAACGTGGCTACCCTGCTTTGTTCTTCATGAATATATTTCGTCAAATTTTTAAAAATTATGCCGAACTTGTTACCTTTTTTTTCCTGTGAGATCACGGCCTCTCGTAATCTTTCCTCTTCGTTCTGTATTTTCCTTATTTCTTGTTCCAATTTTTCTGCATCTTCTGCATCCAGATTTCCTGTTATGAACTTAACAACTGATCCTAACCCATTAATTAGTTAATTCGGCTTCATTTTCTTAGGGCATATTCCCTCAAGTCTTGTTTTAATAATCTGAAACGTGTTCTGTAATGCTCTCACAAGATCCTTTCGTTTCTGCATCGTCAGCTACCTCTCTGAGTGTCTTTCCTATGTTCTCTATTACTTCCTGATATTCTTGTTACCTTAACATGTGTATCAATTCTTATATGTCTGTACTATTTTTGCAGGGCTTAAGTTTATTTGTGCTAAAGGCTCGTCGCCCGAATATCGAAACTCCTTCCTTCGGCCATGGTCATTGACCACATGTAATTATTATTGTTCATTTGGTCTGGTTAGTCTTCTGATTTTTTCTTTATGAATTTTCTGGGGTTTGGCAAATGTTAGTGTTAACCCGTTGTCTTCCAGCACCTTGTGTTTCGAAAATCTAGGAGTAAGTTTGTCCCTCCTGTTCTCCTTCCTAAATATTGTATCTCCTGGTTCTACTGGGTTGGGGTTCTCCCTGTTTGCATTTGCTGACTCTATTCTTTTATTTCTCTGCTGTTTTACCATTTCCTTGATTTTTGGGTATAATTCGACCTGGAACGCATTGACTTTCTGTAAATAATCCTGTTTGTTGTTAAATGATATGTTATTTAGAAAATTATGCGTTCTACCCGTAAACAGTTCCTGTGATGTCAACTTTTTAGCCGAATCAATAGCATTATTGTATGTTATGAATGCTTCGTCTACCTCCTGATGTTTGATTTCCATTCTTTTTGTTTTCTTTGCCTCGATTATTAGTCTGAATATTTCTGTCGATTGTTTCGATTGCGGAATTACTTAACGACTGTTGGAAGGAGGTTGTATGTAGTTCTAATTTGTACCGCTTACAAACGTCCTTAAACAGGTTGGAAGAGAATTCCACTCCCTGATCACATACTATCTTTTTGGGTATCCCGAACAAAGTCATGAAATTTTTTATCGCTTTCAATATGTTTATACTTTTTTTGCTGGAATCGTTTTTCCCCAATCGTATCTTAAGAACTTGTCTATTATGGTTAATACATTTTTCTTGTTAATAAAATATAAATCTATATGCACTACTTTCATGGGTTTGTTTCTGTCAAGCTGTATTTAATTTTGTGTGGGTTCCAATCATATTTCTGTATTTGACAACTATCGCAATTATTAATGGTTTGTTCAATAGTCTGTCTCATATGCGGAAAAAAAACACCTTTCTTTTTAGGTGGGCCAAAGTTTCATTCATTCCCCTATGATTATTCTTTTCATAATAATCCTTAATGATTTGTTGTTGTTGGATTTTCTCTGTAATGTCCGGTAATAATATTGTACATCTTATCGCTGTATATAGCTTACAATATGCAAAATACGTGTAATATATTTGATTTGATTGTTATCTGGTATTAATAATGCTACTGTTCTCTTTGGTTTTACAATTCAATTTAATCTACGGGCCACAGTTTCCTCATTAAACATATTTTCTGCCCAGGTTATTCTTAGTTTATTTCTAAATGGAATTTGTTTCTATATCCTTGATTTTTACCTTCCTCAATAACTACCTAAATATTAAATTCATTCAATGGCTTTTCCGATATAAGAAACCCAAGCTGTAGGTCTTCCCCTGCGGAGTGAATCGTTTCCCCGTTCGGTGAGGCATTTTCTAGTACATTAACCTCTGGCTGGATTCTGCTCAACGCGACTGCCCCTACATTCAGGGATCCTTTTTTATACACTACACTCTTACTAGCTTAGAATCAAGTTCTTTGATGCTCATAAGCCAGGTTAATGGCCTATGATCCGTCACTATTTTGAACTTGGTGCCAAATAGGTAGTGTCTAAAGTGTTTAATCGCCCAAATAATGGCCAACATTTCTTGTTCTATAGTCGCGCAATTTACTGCTGCTCCTGATAATGTTCTACTACCAGTTCGTTGTCAGTTCAAAAAGGAGACAACTGAGCTGTCAATTGAAGAGGAAAAATACTTTAGGGAAAAAATACATCAACTCAAGCCGACAGAATTTTTGATTTATAATAAAATAATAATAATAATAATAAAATATGTCGGAGCGTAGTTAATTAATTAAATTGCTTGCTCAACTGTTTAAGCGAATGGCTAAGTGTTTCAAGGTGAGACGACTGTATATGCAGTCGTCAGTGTGGCTCAGTGTTGCGTTGAGAAAAAGAGATAACGATGGTGTCAAATCGTAGTTAAAAAAGTCTTTTTTGAATTGTAATTTTTGAAAAGAACGCACGCGCTGAGGCTCGCTTCGCTCGAAAAATGTCAGACAACGGTATGAATCTTCAAGGAAATAAGACCGCTCCGTCATCAGAAGTGGGATGTAACTCCCGATCTATAACTTTAGAAGAACAATTTCGCGTTTTGCTAGAGCAGCAGAACCAAAATTTTTTACAACTTGCTGGAGCGCTGCGAGCTACGTCTGGCGAGCCCCAATAAAAGGCCGACATTGTGTTACCAAAATTTAATACAGATACAGCCGGAGTGGATGCAGTGCAGTGGTGCGCGACCGTAGACATAATTTTGAGCGAGACCTCGCTGCAAGGTAATGCATTAATTTTGGCCTTAACGAAGAAATTGCATCACAGTGGTTATCGCAGGTGTGTTATGCCGGAATCACGCGGCCTCAATTCAGACAATTGTTTGAGCAACGATTTGAAATTACAGAGACGCCAGCAGCAACAATTTAAAACTTGCTTGAGTGTCGCCGTTTATGCGTGCCGTAAAACTTCGTCACTCGTCACAAAATGGCGTGATATTGACAAAGAAGAGATTGCGGCATCGGTAGTACTTGGACATCTGGCAAGTCATGACCGTCGATTGCATCGAGTTGCGTACACAGCTAGGATTCACAACAGACACGAGGTGCAATCAGAGTTACAAGTGTATGCGTTGGACTCAAAACGATGCAACTACTCGCACGAGGAACCAAGTGTTAAACGCTTTAAGTCATTTGGAATTACTTGTCACTCCTGTGGTCAACTTGGACACAAAAAGGCGCAATGCCGAATGAAGAAGCAGCCATCATCTGAATAAAAACGTGGAGCGGATCAAGGAATGGCCCAGCGCACTAAGACACACATCACTTGTTAGCGTTGTCACGAAATAGGGCATATCCCAACCAAATGTCCTAAGAGAGCTGCTGGAGAAGGATCTGGATCGGAAACACGCATCCCTAAGCGAATAGAGATTTGTATAGTGAAAGAACCAAAAGCATCCATTCTGCATCTATGTGAGAAATTCGTGTATACTTTTGATTCCGGAGCTGAGTGCTCCTTGGTTAAAAAGAGTCTAGCGTCTAAGCTGAGTGGAAAGAGATTTAATAACGTCATATCGTTAAGTGGAATAGGACCTAGTGAGTACAATACAAATTTTAAGTAACGTAATGATTAATGAAAATTGTATCGAAATAATGTTTCACGTAGTCGATGACGCTTGTATGAAAAACGAAAGACCTAGCACCTACTCTATCGCTAATAAAAAAAAATTTAATTCTTTAACTCCACCCGGGTGATTAGCCAGTAGCGACTTATCCTAGCAGTGGGGTTGCCACCTGACGCCATATAGGAGTGACGAAAAGTTCTATGTTTGTGTTCATAGTAACGTGGACGAGGGGGTGTGCGGGTCCGGGGAGCCGAAATTTGTTACTAATGTTAAGTGAGCGATTGAGCATAGAAATGGTGGAGATTTGGAAAAAGAGACCGTTTCTTTTTCTCTGGGAACCTGGGATTCGAACCCGGGCCTTTCGGACCGGAGACCAGCGTTCTACCTGTAATTCTACTCGTAATTCTTACTTATAATATTTAGCTTAATACATTAATGTTGTAATATAGTTAATAGTTAAGCATTATGTGTGTTTTTATTTACCACGTGTTTTGCTGGTTAGTTATCTCATTGTTATAATTATCTTCTGTTGTTGTTATGGTGTAGTGGCTTCGTGAGTTTCCGTGTGGAGCCCTGGAGTTCTGTAATTAATTGGAGTAGGTAACTCTTCTCTTAGTTTTCAAAAAAAAATATAGCAGTAATGGACTTCATATTTATCATTATTTATTGTCATCAAATCTAAACTTGTCGATTTCGTCACTAACATTATTGTTTCGAACAGTTGTTGAACCTAGCATGCTGAAGCTAGTTGCTCAGCTGTGCGATACAGCTTCACAACTAATTGCGGAAAGTCATTGCCAGTTTTCTTCTTAATCCTGGCCTTATATTTTCCTTCGGCCCTCCCTACGCTAAGCGACCACTCGTTGCACTACAGTGTGTCGCCTAATACGTGTGAATGACCGGATTGTGTAATTTATCCCTTCTGCTCATATACATCCTTTCCTTGTTCTACTCTCTCCACCTTCATGCTAAACGACCGCCCTGTGCGTAACAATGCGTCGTCTTATACATGCAAATTGATTAATACAATCGAAAGCCCAACCGAAATAAATCGTTTACTCACTAATTGAAACATTCTTCTCTTTGTTTAATTAACGTCTTATCGACAAAGTGTGCCGTTTTTATAATATTTATTAGTCGTTATTTACTTGTTTTGTTAACCCCAACCCCACTGTATAAGGTGCTCGAGCTTGTTCGATCAAACCGTTGCGCATCAACCATTGAACCGCAACCGTCGTCGACAGAACCGCTCGACCGGACCACTCGGTGCGCATCGAACCATCGACCCGCAGCCAACGCCGATTGAACTGCTCGACCCGTAACCGCCGTTGATCGCAATGCCCTACTTAACGTCGATCTGTTGGTACCCATGACTAAGTCAACGCTTAATAATTGCCGCTATTCAATTTGACCTCTTTTCACTTTTCGTATGCACCAACATTATTTAATTATCGTTCACAATCAATTACTTGTAATAACTCACACAGTTAACGACTACAATCGTCTTCTTTTTACTTATATTATTTCCTTTTCGATTACTACACCTCGAATTCGATATCATACCCTCCAGTTTTATTTTTTATCCTAACATCCTAACAAATTTCTTGATTATAAGGTTCTCATTTCTCCATTATTTTTGCTGTATTTTTACATTTCACACACTTCACTCTACTCACATTCTTACATAATATTGGTTAGGATCCTGTACATCCTTCCTGATCTTCGTCGTCTCGGATCCTCCTTGTCCTTGATTATCCTTGGTCCTTGGTTGAATCCGTTCTACCGACTACCGACTGCGCCAGTTATAATCGGTTCGTTAATGTTATTTTTATCTTTGACTGGGAATCACTTTGACTTTAAAGAATTGGAATAAAACGTCTGGTTTGGTTAAGTTCAATATTCAGAATGATTCTGTATTTATCTTTTTGACAACTCGTTGGTTCTTATCCTAACATAAAATGCTGATCTAACAGAAAGTGCTTACTCTATGGATTTGAAGTGGGTCGTATAATTGGAGTAGTTAAGTTTTTTTTTTTTTTGATAAGTTTGGAATTCGATGCATTGGTTATTAGTAGGGCGAACAGGTGACCGCTGAAGTGTTTGCTGAGGCGGCGTGACGATCGGGTGTACATGCTGACAGTGCAACAGTGCGATCAGCATGTCCTCCATACGGGTGCCCCATACTCAAGAAATGGTTGGACCAACGATATAAATAAAGTCTTGGTAACGTTAGGATCCTCAAATTCCTTCGACCATCGTTAAATAAATCCAAACATTCCCCTAGCTTTATTAATCATGTTCGAAATATGAAGAATTTAAGTTTAGGGTCCAAGAGGACTCCAAAATCGTCAACAAGCGTTATTCTTTCTAAGGTTCTCCCACTTAGCGAATAGGTGACATTAGGCGGATAGACCCGACAAAACGTCATCAGCTTGCACTTGGAGCTGTTTAAATTCAGTAAATTGTCGTGACACCAGTTTTGAAAATTGTTTAGGTCTGCTTGAAGCTTTAAATGACGGGAGTATTCATTATACTGCAGACACAGTTTTACATCATCCGCGTACATAAGTACGCGGGAATGTCCAATGACCAATGGAAGGTCATTAATGAAGAGGGTAAAAAGTAATGGTCCCAGGTGGCTTCCTTGTGGTACACCAGAGGCAACTCTGAGGAGACTACTTAAGGAATTTTTGAAAAGGACTCTTTGCGTTCGGCCACTAAGATAAATAGAGATCTAACTTAAACGATCTGCTGGAAACCCTATCATGTCAAGTTTGCGAATCAAAGGGAAGTGATTTACAGAGTTAAATGCTTTACTGAAATCTGTGTAAATGACATCAGTTTGAAAAAAAATTCTAAAGCCATTTATCACAAAGGACGTGAGCTCTAAAAGATTTGTTGTAGTACACATGCGCTTCATAAATCCGTGCTGGCATGGAGATATGACTGATCTACAAAGGTGCTGCAAGTGAGGAGTTATTACTCGCTCAAAAAGCTTTGAAATTTCTGACAATTTAGAAATACCTCTATAATTGCTAGCATCCAACTTGTTTCCCTTTTTATGAAGGGGAATAACAAATGACTCCTTCCAAACAAGGGGAAACTGACAAGTTTGTAGGGATAGGATAAACAGTTTGAGAAGGGGTTTACACAATGCATTAGCACAGTGTTTAAAAACACACCCAGGAATCCCGTCAGGACCTGGGGACTAAACTGGTGTAACACGTTGAAGATCCACAAGAAAGGAGCTTTCGTTTAAAGTGGGACGAAATATTAAGTTCGACTTAGGTATGGCGTATAAATATTGCTCACTTGAATGAGACACTGTGGAGTAAGTTGTTTGAAAGAATTGGGCAAACAGATCGGGTATTGCCTGATCAGTATTAGCCGTCATACTTTCAAAAGGAAGCGAATGCGGAAACGAACATGTTCTGCGCTTAGTGTTAACAAAATTATAAAACCGATTAGGATCCTGTAAAAACTGGGACTTGCAACGGACTAAATAATTTTTGTAACACTGAGCGTTAAGCACGGTAACGTTTGACTGAGCTCTTATGTATTTTCCAAAAACAGACTGACCAGACATACGGGCTGGACATCGACGAAATTCCAAGGGCGATGCCGGAACTCCTACATGGAAGAGCCCTCAAATGGTTCATCGCCGATAGCAGGTTCTGGCAGACCTGGGGCAAATTTATACAGAGCTTCCAAGAGTTCTTCTTGCCCTGGGTATTCATGTCCAAATTAGCGGATCAGGTTAGGCAGCTGAAGCAAGGCTACGTCGAGAGCTTCAAAGACTACATGGTAGATATGCAGACCTCGATGCGGCCCCTGGTCCTGAGCAAGGACGAGGTCTTGGAGAGGATTAAGGAGAACAGCACTCCGCCACAACGGCTGTTTATCCGCCCCTACAGATGCCAGAACTTGAACACCCTGATGGCATTGGCGGTAGAATTTGAGGAGCTCGACCTGTAAAGGGAGCAGCTCGAAAAAGACAACGCCCCAAAAGCCCGATACGACGCACCGGTCCTGAGGAGGGAGCCAGCAGCAACATGCAGACACTGTCAAGAAGGGCCTGACGAGCGTAACGCTCAGCCGGCATACGTCAGCAACCCATCCCAAACATACCGGAGGTGTGGAAGCCAAAACCACTGGGCGAAGGACGAGCGAAAATCGCCGAGCGGAAAACGCCGAGCGACCTGAGATCGCAAAGTGCTGCCTCTCGAGATTAATAGGCGACCTGAAGGCGGGAGAGATGCAGCTGTCCACCACAGTGCTCATAAACCAAAGGAAAGTAAAGGCCACGGTGGTCACTGGCGCCACGGCGAGCTTTATAAGCGAAGAGTTGGCGGACAGGCTGCAGGCCGCCGGTAAGGACGGATGGTGTAGGTGCATCAAATCACAGCTGGAGATTGAAGTTGGTCTCGGGACGAGAAAAGTGTTGGGGCAGTTGCTGATCCTCCCAAGGGTGATAGACGCCCTAGTGCTGTGATGGGATTTCCTCACGACAACTGCAGCGGAGGTAAAGTGCGCAGGACTCGAAGTGGCGATACCAGCAAGGAACCGCAGACAAGGAATGCTGGAGGAGAGACTGTCGGTGGCAGTTGTACGAACGCCAGAACAGTTCTCGAAAGAGGACATCGCCAAATTCCTGAAGGAAAAGCTAAAAGCTCTAGAAGAGTCAAGCGGAGCATCAAACATAGTCATCCACAAGATTTCGATGAAGGATGACCAGCCAGTGAAGCAGCGGTACTACCCAAAGAACCCCAAAATGCAGGGGGAGATTAACGAAAAGGTAGACGAGCTGCTGGAAAAGGGATGCATCGAGCCGTCAAGAAGACCGCTCTCCAATCGTCATGGTGAAAAAGAAGACGAGTTAAGGGAGGCAGGATATATTAGCAGCCTGGATCTAAAGGATGGATACTGGTCCACAGTATACCGCTTTCACCGTCCCAGGAAAGGGATTGTTCCAATGGAAAGTTATGCCGTTCGGACTGTACTCAGCGTCGGCAGCGTTCCGAAAGGTGCTCGACCAGGTCATAGGGCCTGAGATGATGCCGCACACCTTTGCGTACCAGGACGATATCATCATCATCGGACGCTGGAGGAGCACAAAAGAAACCTGAGGAAAGTGTTCCGAAGACTGCGGGCAGCAAACCTGAAGGTGAACGTGGACAAATGCAAGTTCTTCAGGAAAGAGCTGCAGTACTTGGGGCATCGCATCACGGACCAAGGAATTGGGACAGACCCGGAAAAGGTAGCGGCGATAGCGTTGCTGGAACCCCCAGCTAACGTCCCGGCGAGAGGGACTGTTACCAACTGGTGGGTCCATCTGGTCCATCCGGGTTCGGATGGAAAGCTAGGCTCTAAGCTACCGGGGGGGACGGCAGGTTGCGGATAGCCGGACGGCCTGTAGTAGCAGGTTAGTTGCGAAATAAGTTTAAAAGAATAAGCAACCCCCGACAATGAGCGACAGGAGCGGAGGATGCGGTTTAAAAGCTAGCAAATCCGATGATGTCCCTGTGACAGTGGCGAATAGACACCGCCTCTTCGAAAATATGTGTCCCACTCATCACGCTTAAGCATGATGAGGTACAAAAACCCAGGGGCATCCCACAGCGGGCGGCTTCCTGGTCGGCGTCTGTTCTCCATGCTAGGAGCGGCCGTAACAACACGCGTAAACCGGTCGGCGGACCATCAGGATGGATACCAGTAAAATCCTGATTATGATACACTGGACTCGGTCGAAACGAAGCATCGGGCTGTGGTTACGGGTCTCTGTTACCTGAGTACGCGGAGTGACATCTTGCTGAAATGGCTCTCAGAAGGATTCGTAGCCTCCTCCGCCCCAATAAAACCTGGCAGGTCTTGCAGAGCGCTCGAAGCGCGTAGTCTTTAGTGACCACGAAGGTTAGGTTGAGATGACTCCCTATTTATTCCGGTTTGAAGTCTGGCTCTGAACACTGGACCCCATAAAGGCCAGTGTCAACCCTCGCATGACCTCACTGATACAAAGACAACCATGGGACTTACGGAAACTTCGTGCACGCGTGGAGATAGCGGCTGTAAGTTGGGGCCCTCACTGCATGGATTTAAAAGAACTAAACCCAAACAGCAACAACAACGTCGCACACAGCAATGAAAACATTGCAACAGGAGGACTGGCAGAGGTATTTAGGAGGAGTTCTGTGATCGCAAGATCTCCACCATTACCAGCAGCACCAATAAACAATACAAAGGAAGGCGTCTCAAGCCAAAGACGTGTAAACAGACTAGCGCCACAAACAAGCAGTGGTACTGAAACGACCGCTACACCGACGACTCACCTAAACACCAAGGAGTTGGTGAACAATGTCAATGTGCACCAACCAGCACCATTGAATCAAGGCTCACAAGCACTCGTTGTATGCCCGACAGAGAAGGCAGCACCGACACCCACGCTTACACTCGCTAAGGTAGTGGAAAAGCTCGGAGTAGAAATTGACACGCTAGTGCAATATATTGAACCTCGTCGCAACGTACATGGCGATATTAGGAAACTGTGCAGCACCATAAAAAGTGCCCACACAGAAGTTCTTATGCAATTGGAAGCAGAGGAACGCAAGGCAAAATTGTTGCCCACCCCTAAACTGAACAGCCTAAGTACACGTATAAGCGCAAATGCCCCACAGTCGGCGAAAAGAACAAGAGCCAAAAAGCCCCAAGGATGCTGCCCCTGCAATGGCGAAATCGCCGCAGGCAAAGAAAAAGAAGGGGGACGACGACTCCCCGCACCCACCAAAAGTGAAAGCATCCAGGACTCAAGGGGAATGGACAAAAGTCGAAAAAAAGGAAACGAAAAGATCAAAAAAAATGAGCAAATCCGTCAGGCCGCGGTCTGATGCGATACTTATTGAAAAGAAGGAGCAGCATACAACCTACGCGGACATTCTACGTGCGGTGAGATCTAACACCGAACTGAAGGAGCTCTGCGAAAAGGTCAGGACATTGCGACCAACTCAGAAGGGTGGACTTCTGATCGAGCTAAAGAGGGGCAAGGGCAACGAAGCGAGCTCTTACCACTCGGCAATAGAAAAAGCGTTGGAGAAAATGGCAACGGTAAATGTCAGGACTCACACTGTCACTGTCCAGTGTAGGGGACTCATTCCCGAGCTCAGCACAGACGAGGAACTTCTTGAGGCGATTGCGAAACTGGCTCAAGTGAAACGACCGGACATATCGTCCATCAAAAGCAGGCGCGACACATACGGCGGCACGCAATCCGTTTACGTATCGCTGCAGGCGGAGGTCGCGAAGAAGATCCTAGACCTCGGCCACATAATGGTTGGATGGATCCGATGCCGGATAACCGAGGTCAAAACACCAAAAAGGTGTTACAAATGCTGGGCATACGACCATGTGGCAAACGCGTGTAAAGAACCGGACCGCACAAAGCTTTGCAGACGCTGCGGCACCGAAGGACACCAAGCAGCGAGATGCACAAACGAGGAAAAATGCGCGTTATGTAAAGGGACACATGCAGCAGGCAGCGCGAAATGTCCAAAATACCAGGAGGCAGTCCGTAAAATAAGAATATGAGGGTGCTACAACTGAACACCAACCACTGCAGAACTGCACAGGATCTACTATGGCAAACAACAGCGGAGCATAAAATCGACATAGCCTTACTAACGGAGCCGTACAAAGATATCGAATCACACCGCTGGATTACAGATACTGTGAAGCAGGCGGCAATCTGGATCACGGGAAACAAAACGTTCCAGCAGAAGATGACAACCGGCGGCGGATTTGTATGGGCCAAACCAGACGGCCTCTACTATGTAAGCTGTTACGCGCCCCCAAGGTGGTCTGTAGAAGAATTCACAAGCATGATGACTTCTTTGGAGCTGGAGCTAAGAGGAAAGAGGCCGATTTTGCTTACAGGAGACTTCAACGCCTGGTCAAGAACCTGGGGCAGCGACTTTACAAATGCAAGAGGTCGTCTAGTAGAGGAAACTGCTGCAGCGTTGGACCTTGTTTTACTGAATGCGCCAGGAGTCCACACTTTCGAATGCGCCAGAGGAAGATCGATAATCGACCTAGCCTTCGCAGATCGAGCGACCGCAAATCGAGCAACCTGGAAGGTGGAAGACTCAATCCATACTCATAGCGATCACAAAGCTATAATTATGGAGCTAAGTAGGGGAGCACCGCAAGCAGAGTGCAGAGCGACACGACCGAAATGGAAAAAATCTTCCTTTAATTTGGAGGCATTCAAGCTAGCGTGGCAGGGTACACACCTACAAGGTACCACAGCGGAAGCTATTGCAGAAGAAATTGCTCACAAAATTGAAGCAGCCTGCAACGCATCAATGACGCGAGGGAGGTACGGTGGAAAACGGAAACCGGCATACTGGTGGACAAGCGAGATAGCCGATTTACGCAAAGCTTGCATCAAGGCGCGACGGAGAGCAAAACGCGCAACACTTCGACCGACCTTTGCAGAACTACATGGCGTATACCGTGAGCGGAAATGGGAGCTAAAAAAAGCAATTGTGCGGAGCAAAAATCGCTGCTTTAGAGAAATGCGGGACAGAGCTGACGTCGAACCCTGGGGTATGGCATACCAAACTGTCATGCGAAAGGTGAAAGGACCCTCAGCACCACAGCCGAAGTGTCCAATACTGCTAGAAAAAGCGGTACTTACACTCTTCCCACCACAGGAGGAAACAAGTGTCGAAGCTTTGCCAACGATCGAGCCAGGCGATGTGCCGCCGGTTACAATGGAAGAGGTGCTAAGCACTCTGCGCCGCATCAAAGACAACAAAGCCCCTGGACCAGACGGAGTCCCAAACATGGTATTCAAAGCAGCGGTAATGGAAACGCCACACATCTTCGCGCATATCTACAGCACATGCCTTACAGAAGGAACTTTCCCATCTCGGTGGAAACTTCAGCGACTGGTGCTGTTGCTGAAACCCGGCAAGCAACCCGACCAACCATCTTCCTACAGACCGTTGTGTATGCTGGATACAGTTGGTAAAGTTTTTGAACGCGTGATCTGCGATCGCCTGCAGGAGTATTTAGAATGCCCTACTGGGCTCTCAAATACTCAGTTTGGCTTTCGACGAGCAAGGTCAACGGTGGATGCTATCAGGACAGTGACAGACATCGCACAGAATGCCATAAGTGGAGGACACCGGCATATGAGTTACTGTGCAGTTATCACACTCGACGTAAAGAATGCGTTCAATTCGGCTAACTGGTCCAGGATTCTGCTATCGCTTAGAAACCTGAGAGTACCGAGCTATCTACTCCGCATTATACGAAGCTATTTCCGTGACCGCATACTACAATATGAAACGGACACCGGCTCAAAAACTTGTAGAGTAACAGGTGGTGTACCACAAGGATCTGTCCTCGGACCAACGTTGTGGAATGCTATGTACGACGGGGTACTGAGGCTGAAACTCCCGGACAAGGCGAACATCGTGGGATATGCAGACGACATTGCGCTTGTAGTAGTGGACAAAAGGCTGGACCTGTTAGAGGCGAAATGCACGGACGCCGCATCACGGATACAAAGATGGCTCAGGAACGCTGGGTTAGAGCTAGCAGCACAGAAGACGGAAGCAGTACTGATAAGTGCACGCAGAAAAAAGGAGAAAATGATAATTGCTATTGATGGTCATGAAATAGTTTCCCAAGAAGCCATTAAATATCTTGGAGTTCTGATCGACACGAGATTAAGCTTCAAGCAGCACCTAGTGGGAGTAAGCGGTAAGGCATCAGCGGTCACGAGAGCCTTGACAAGAATACTTCCCAACGTAGGAGGACCCCAAGGGCAACGAAGGGCATTATTGTCAACGGTTGCAGACTCCATCACTATGTACGCAGCACCGATCTGGGCAGGAGCCAAAAAGTCCCATCTGCGAGGGATAACACAGATATACAGACAAAGTGCTCTACGAATAGGCTGCGCATACAGAACGGTATCAAACGATGCAATCTGTGTCATCGCGGGAAAGCCACCAGTCGACCTGCTGGCAGAGGAGCTGTCTCGTCTGTACAGCAAGCAAGGAGTGAGGCCAACACGCGAACAAAAAGAGGCCGAAAGAGCGCGGTCCATACGAAAATGGCAGCAACGGTGGGACCAATCGGATGATGGACGCTGGACCTATAAACTTATACCACAAATAAGTGAGTGGATAAAAGGTGGACACGGCGATGTCGACTACTACACAACGCAGATCATCAGCGGTCACGGCTGTTTCCGCGGATACCTTCATCGTTTTCGGCTAGCAGACAGTCCATTTTGTCCCAACTGCCCCAACGAAATCGAAAGCGCAGAACATGTTGCTTTCCACTGCGATCGCTTCGAAGAAGAACGACGAACACTGGAGGCAGTACTTGGGCACTCTCCATCTGCTGAAATTATCACGCACGATATGTGCTCTTCCAGAGATAAATGGAAGGCAATGACAGCGTTCGCATACTCTGTGATGACAAGGCTCCAAGAACTGGAGCGGGAACAAAGGAGGACACCAGAACTGACGACGTTAACAGACGCCTGAGTTCATAGCTCATAACAGAACCAGACAGAAGACAAATCGATTGCGCTTGATCCCAGGCAAAATCGCTTCCGACGTTCCACTCATGTGGAACTATCGATGCGTATCGTCTCCATACGCCAAGGACAGGGGACCCGGACGCGGGTACCAGGCGTGCTAACAGCACAAAACGGCTCCACCCCGTAGTAATGTTTACTCGGTTCCGGGGTGGAATTCAGCCAGGGGAGGAGGATTGTTATAGGTTAGTGGGTGCAAGCCCCACACACCATTAGTGCGACCGCAGTTTTGACGGCGTCTTCAGGCATTGGATTTTAACCTCCTCCTCCAAAAAAAAAAAAAAAAAAAAAAAAAAAAAAAAAACCCCCAGCTAACGTTAAGGAGCTAAGGCAGTACTTAGGAATGGCATCGTGGTACCGACGCTTCGTACCCGACTTCGCAACGCTAGTCCAGCCACTAAATGCCCTACTACGGAAAAAGGTGAAGGAATGGACCGACGACCACCAGCAGGCATTCGAAGCAGTCAAAGGCAGGCTTGTCACAGACCCAATCCTGGCGTGCAATGACCTCACTAAAACATTCGTCTTGCAGACAGACGCCAGCGACTATGGGCTTGGCGCCATACTCAACCAACATTCAGAAAAAGGCGAGTGAGTAATTTCCTATTCAAGTCGCTCCCTAAATCGAGCGGAACGGAATTACTCCGCAACGGAGAAGGAATTCTTGACGATTGTGTGGGCCATAAGGAAGTTGCGCCCGTACCTAGAGGGGTACCATTTTAAAGTTATTACGGATCATATGGCACTGAAATAGCTCAATAGTATAGAGAGCCCGTCAGGAAGGATTGCAAGATGGGCGTTGGAACTCCAACAGTACGACTTCGGGGTATCCTACGGGAAAGGCCAGCTTAATGTCGTGGCGGACGCTCGGTCGAGGCAACCGTTGCCAGTGAAATGCCACCGAATGAAGTCAGCAAAGACAGGCCCAAAGATTAGAGAACAGGCACGTAACTGGATAGCGGAGATGAGGAGCAAGGTGGCGCAAAACCCGCAAAAATATCCGGACTACATGCTGGAGGACGATCATATACCCCACAGAGCGGGAAACGAGGACGTGGTCGCGTGGAAATAGTGCATACCCAGCGGATTGAGAAAGATGGTTATTGCAAAAAACCAACGGCCGGTCACTTAGGCAGCCGAAAAACAACTGCAAGGGTGGCTGCAGGGTACCACTGGCCGGGAAAACATAGAGACGTCAGGGCCTACGTACGTGACTGCATGAGCTGTATGAAGTATAAGGCAAACCAGCTGCAGGTGGCAGGCAAGATGTTGACGCAAAAAATTTCCGAGGAACCGTGGGCGAAAGTGTGTGCCGATTTCGTCGGGCCACTGCCGAGGTCAAAACACGGGAGTGCTGCTGCTCGTGCTGGTGGACCGATTCTAGAAGTGGACCAAGATAGTACCAATGCGGAAGGCGACCATGGAATCGCTGCAAAAGGCAATAAGGAAGAGAATCGTCTCAAGGTACGGTGTCCCTGAAGTCCTGATCACGGACAACGGGGTCCAGTTTACCAGCAGGTCGTTCAAAAGATTCCTGGAAGAGTTGGGTGTGCGACACCAATTCTAAATCTAAACTTGTCGTTTTCGTCACTAACATTATTGTTTCGAACAGTTGTTGAACCTAGCATGCTGAAGCTAGTTGCTCAGCTGTGCGATACAGCTTCACAACTAATTGCGGAAAGTCATTGCCAGTTTTATTCTTAATTTCCTCTTTATCATTCCTGGCCTTATAATTGCCTTCGGCCCTCCCTACGCTAAGCGACCACTCGTTGCACTACAGTGTGTCGCCTAATACGTGTGAATGACCGGATTGTGTAATTTATCCCTTCTGCTCATATACATCCTTTCCTTGTTCTACTCTCTCCACCTTCATGCTAAACGTAACAATGCGTCGTCTAATACATTCAAATGGATTAATACAATCGAAAGCCGAACCGAAATAAATCGTTTACTCACTAATTGAAATATTCTTCTCTTTGTTTAATTAACGTCTTATCGACAAAGTGCGCCGTTTTTATAATACTTATTAGTCGTTATTTACTTGTTTTGTTAACCCCAACCCCACTGTATAAGGTGCCCGAGCTTGTTCGATCAAACCGTTGCGCATCAACCATTGAACCGCAACCGTCGTCGACAGAACCGCTCGATCGGACCACTCGGTGCGCATCGAACCATCGACCCGCAGCCAACGCCGATTGAACTGCTCGACCCGTAACCGCCGTTGATCGCAATGCTCTACTTAACGTCGATCTGTTGGTACCCATGACTAAGTCAACGCTTAATAATTGCCGCTATTCAATTTGACCTCTTTTCACTTTTCGTATGCACCAACATTATTTAATTATCGTTCACAATCAATTACTTGTAATAACTCACACAGTTAACGACTACAATCGTCTTCTTTTTACTTATATTATTTCCTTTTCGATTACTACACCTCGAATTCGATATCATACCCTCCAGTTTTATTTTTTATCCTAACATCCTAACAAATTTCTTGATTATAAGGTTCTCATTTCTCCATTATTTTTGCTGTATTTTTACATTTCACACACTTCACTCTACTCACATTCTTACATAATATTGGTTAGGATCCTGTACATCCTTCCTGATCTTCGTCGTCTCGGATCCTCCTTGTCCTTGATTATCCAAAGGTCCTTGGTTGAATCCGTTCTACCGACTACCGACTGCGCCAGTTATAATCGGTTCGTTAATGTTATTTTTATCTTTGACTGGGAATCACTTTGACTTTAAAGAATTGGAATAAAACGTCTGGTTTGGTTAAGTTCAATATTCAGAATGATTCTGTATTTATCTTTTTGACAACTCGTTGGTTCTTATCCTAACATAAAATGCTGATCTAACAGAAAGTGCTTACTCTATGGATTTGAAGTGGGTCGTATAATTGGAGTAGTTAAGTGTTTTTTTTTTTGATAAGTTTGGAATTCGATGCATTGGTTATTAGTAGGGCGAACAGGTGACCGCTGAAGTGTTTGCTGAGGCGGCGTGACGATCGGGTGTACATGCTGACAGTGCAACAGTGCGATCAGCATGTCCTCCATACGGGTGCCCCATACTCAAGAAATGGTTGGACCAACGATATAAATAAAGTCTTGGTAACGTTAGGATCCTCAAATTCCTTCGACCATCGTTGAATAAATCCAAACATTCCCCTAGCTTTATTAATCATGTTCGAAATATGAAGAATTTAAGTTTAGGGTCCAAGAGGACTCCAAAATCGTCAACAAGCGTTATTCTTTCTAAGGTTCTCCCACTTAGCGAATAGGTGACATTAGGCGGATAGACCCGACAAAACGTCATCAGCTTGCACTTGGAGCTGTTTAAATTCAGTAAATTGTCGTGACACCAGTTTTGAAAATTGTTTAGGTCTGCTTGAAGCTTTAAATGACGGGAGTATTCATTATACTGCAGACACAGTTTTACATCATCCGCGTACATAAGTACGCGGGAATGTCCAATGACCAATGGAAGGTCATTAATGAAGAGGGTAAAAAGTAATGGTCCCAGGTGGCTTCCTTGTGGTACACCAGAGGTAACTCTGAGGGGACTTCTTAAGGACTTTTTGAAAAGCACTCTTTGTTTGCGGCCACTAAGATAACTAGAGATCTAACTTAAAAGATCTGCTGGAAACCCTATCATGTTAAGTTTGCGAATCAAAGGGAAGTGATTTACAGAGTCAAATGCTTTACTGAAATCTGTGTAAATGACATCAGTTTGAAAAAAATTTCTAAAGCCATTTATCAAAGGAGCTCTAAAAGATTTGTTGTAGTACACATGCGCTTCATAAATCCGTGCTGGCATGGAGATATGACTGATCTACAAAGGTGCTGCAAGTGAGGAGTTATTACTCGCTAAAAAAAGCTTTGGAATTGCTGACAATTTAGAAATACAGTAGAATCCTGTTATAACGACTTCGCTTATAGTGTCCGTCCGGGTATTGCGACGAAAATTCGATGGCTTGATTGGTCCCCAGACAGACTAATACACTTAAATCCTTCTGCTTAGTGCGTCTTCCGGGTATAACGACGAAAAATCGTCGGTCCCTTGAAAGTCGCTATAAGCGGAATCTACTGTACCTCTATAATTGCTAGCATCCAAATTGTTTCCCTTTTTATGAAGCGGAATAACAAATGAATCCTTCAAAACAAGGGGAAACTGAAAAGTTTATAGGGATAGGGTAAACAGCTTGGGAAGAGGTTTACACAATGCATGAAGATCCACAAGAAAGGAGCTTTCGTTTAAAGTGGGACGAAATATTAAGTTCGACTTAGGTATGGCGTATAAATATTGCTCACTTGAATGAGACACTGTGGAGTAAGTTGTTTGAAAGAATTGGGCAAACAGATCGGGTATTGCCTGATCAGTATTAGCCGTCATACTTTCAAAAGGAAGCGAATGCGGAAACGAACATGTTCTGCGCTTAGTGTTAACAAAATTATAAAACCGATTAGGATCCTGTAAAAACTGGGACTTGCAACGGACTAAATAATTTTTGTAACACTGAGCGTTAAGCACGGTAACGTTTGACTGAGCTCTTATGTATTTTCCAAAAACAGACTGACCAGACATACGGGCTGGACATCGACGAAATTCCAAGGGCGATGCCGGAACTCCTACATGGAAGAGCCCTCAAATGGTTCATCGCCGATAGCAGGTTCTGGGAGACCTGGAGCAAATTTATACAGAGCTTCCAAGAGTTCTTCTTGCCCTGGGTATTCATGTCCAAATTAGCGGATCAGGTTAGGCAGCTGAAGCAAGGCTACGTCGAGAGCTTCAAAGACTACATGGTAGATATGCAGACCTCGATGCGGCCCCTGGGCCTGAGCAAGGACGAGGTCTTGGAGAGGATTAAGGAGAACAGCACTCCGCCACAACGGCTGTTTATCCGCCCCTACAGATGCCAGAACTTGAACACCCTGATGGCATTGGCGGTAGAATTTGAGGAGCTCGACCTGTAAAGGGAGCAGCTCGAAAAGACAACGCCCCAAAAGCCCGATACGACGCACCGGTCCTGAGGAGGGAGCCAGCAGCAACATGCAGACACTGTCAAGAAGGGCCTGACGAGCGTAACGCTCAGTCAAGCGGAGCATCAAACATAGTCATACACAAGATTTCGATGAAGGATGACCAGCCAGTGAAGCAGCGGTACTACCCAAAGAACCCCAAAATGCAGGGGAGATTAACGAAAAGGTAGACGAGCTGCTGGAAAAGGGATGCATCGAGCCGTCAAGAAGACCGCTCTCCAATCGTCATGGTGAAAAAGAAGACGAGTTAAGGGAGGCAGGATATATTAGCAGCCTGGATCTAAAGGATGGATACTGGCCCACAGTATACCACTTTCACCGTCCCAGGAAAGGGATTGTTCCAATGGAAAGTTATGCCGTTCGGACTGTACTCAGCGTCGGCAGCGTTCCGAAAGGTGCTCGACCAGGTCATAGGGCCTGAGATGATGCCGCACACCTTTGCGTACCAGGACGATATCATCGTCATCGGACGCTGGAGAAGCACAAAAGAAACCTGAGGGAAGTGTTCCGAAGACTGCGGGCAGCAAACCTGAAGGTGAACGTGGACAAATGCAAGTTCTTCAGGAAAGAGCTGCAGTACTTGGGGCATCGCATCACGGACCAAGGAATTGGGACTGACCCGGAAAAGGTAGCGGCGATAGCGTTGCTGGAACCCCCAGCTAACGTTAAGGAGCTAAGGCAGTACTTAGGAATGGCATCGTGGTACCGACGCTTCGTACCCGACTTCGCCACGCTAGTCCAGCCACTAAATGCCCTACTACGGAAAAAGTTGAAGTGGGAATGGACCGACGACCACCAGCAGGCATTCGAAGCAGAAAAGGCAGGCTTGTCACAGACCCAATCCTGGCGTGCAATGACCTCACAAAAACATTCGTCTTGCAGACAGACGCCAGCGACTAGGGCTTGGCGCCATACTCAACCAACATTCAGAAAAAGGCGAGTGAGTAATTTCCTATTCAAGTCGCTCCCTAAATCGAGCGGAACGGAATTACTCCGCAACGGAGAAGGAATTCTTGACGATTGTGTGGGCCATAAGGAAGTTGCGCCCGTACCTAGAGGGGTACCATTTTAAAGTTATTATGGATCATATGGCACTGAAATAGCTCAATAGTATAGAGAGCCCGTCAGGAAGAATTGCAAGATGGGCGTTGGAACTCCAACAGTACGACTTCGGGGTATCCTACGGGAAAGGCCAGCTTAATGTCGTGGCGGACGCTCGGTCGAGGCAACCGTTGCCAGTGAAATGCCACCGAATGAAGTCAGCAAAGACAGGCCCAAAGATTAGAGAACAGGCACGTAACTGGATAGCGGAGATGAGGAGCAAGGTGGCGCAAAACCCGCAAAAATATCCGGACTACATGCTGGAGGACGATCATATACCCCACAGAGCGGGAAACGAGGACGTGGTCGCGTGGAAATAGTGCATACCCAGCGGATTGAGAAAGAGGGTTATTGCAAAAAACCAACGGCCGGTCACTTAGGCAGCCGAAAAACAATCGCAAGGATGGCTGCAGGGTACCACTGGCCGGGAAAACATAGAGACGTCAGGGCCTACGTACGTGACTGCATGAGCTGTATGAAGTATAAGGCAAACCAGCTGCAGGTGGCAGGCAAGATGTTGACGCAAAAAATTTCCGAGGAGCCGTGGGCGAAAGTGTGTGCCGATTTCGTCGGGCCACTGCAGAGGTCAAAACACGGGAGTGCTGCTGCTCGTGCTGGTGGACCGATTCTAGAAGTGGACCAAGATGGTACCAATGCGGAAGGCGACCATGGAATCGCTGCAAAAGGCAATAAGGGAGAGAATCGTCTCAAGGTACGGTGTCCCTGAAGTCCTGATCACGGACAACGGGATCCAGTTTACCAGCAGGTCGTTCAAAAGATTCCTGGAAGAGTTGGGTGTGCGACACCAATTCACTGCGCCATACACTCCCCAGGAGAACCCGACAGAGAGGGCAAACAGAACAGTGAAGACCAGAGGACGTGGGACGAGAAGTGGCCAGAATTACAACTGGCAGTAAATACCAGCGTGGCGGAGTCCACCGGATACTCGCCAGCGTTTATCACTCTGGGTCGAGAACCAAGGCTCCTAAAGGCTATCTGTGATGAGCAAACGATAGGGACTGGCAAGGCTACGCAAACACCAGCAGAAAACTCCCAGAAGCTGTCTGAAATAGGCGTAATATGGAAAAGGCAGCGCAGGATCAGGCGCGCCATTATAACCTGCGGAGGAGGCCATGGACCCCAAGGATTTGCGATAAGGTCTAGGACAAGTAGCACCACCTGTCCAAAGCGGTGGATGGCTTCGCGGCAAAATTGGCCCCCAAATATGACAGGCCCAGTCAGTAGCCCAGTCTTACAAAATTCAAAAAAATTTTTGAAACAGAGACAGGGTTTATTTTTTTCTGTTGGGGGTGACGAAAGACTACCTAAAACATCAAAAAAAGGGTTAGTTAGCCGTAGAAATTTCGCAGGTAGAGGCTATTTTTAATTTTTCGCCTTTCTTACAAGTATTAGCCACAATTTATATCCGATATAGTTTATTAATACTTTGTTTCAAAGGTAATACTTTTACGGAAATTTTAAGCCCATTTGCTATCACGAGTTATAGCCAAAAGTGTAGGAAATGTTATTCTCCAATCGTCATGGTGAAAAAGAAGACGAGTTAAGGGAGGCAGGATATATTAGCAGCCTGGATCTAAAGGATGGATACTGGCCCACAGTATACCACTTTCACCGTCCCAGGAAAGGGATTGTTCCAATGGAAAGTTATGCCGTTCGGACTGTACTCAGCGTCGGCAGCGTTCCGAAAGGTGCTCGACCAGGTCATAGGGCCTGAGATGATGCCGCACACCTTTGCGTACCAGGACGATATCATCGTCATCGGACGCTGGAGGAGCACAAAAGAAACCTGAGGGAAGTGTTCCGAAGACTGCGGGCAGCAAACCTGAAGGTGAACGTGGACAAATGAAAGTTCTTCAGGAAAGAGCTGCAGTACTTGGGGCATCGCATCACGGACCAAGGAATTGGGACTGACCCGGAAAAGGTAGCGGCGATAGCGTTGCTGGAACCCCCCAGCTAACGTTAAGGAGCTAAGGCAGTACTTAGGAATGGCATCGTGGTACCGACGCTTCGTACCCGACTTCGCCACGCTAGTCCAGCCACTAAATGCCCTACTACGGAAAAAGGTGAAGTGGGAATGGACCGACGACCACCAGCAGGCATTCGAAGCAGAAAAGGCAGGCTTGTCACAGACCCAATCCTGGCGTGCAATGACCTCACAAAAACATTCGTCTTGCAGACAGACGCCAGCGACTAGGGCTTGGCGCCATACTCAACCAACATTCAGAAAAAGGCGAGTGAGTAATTTCCTATTCAAGTCGCTCCCTAAATCGAGCGGAACGGAATTACTCCGCAACGGAGAAGGAATTCTTGACGATTGTGTGGGCCATAAGGAAGTTGCGCCCGTACCTAGAGGGGTACCATTTTAAAGTTATTACGGATCATATGGCACTGAAATAGCTCAATAGTATAGAGAGCCCGTCAGGAAGGATTGCAAGATGGGCGTTGGAACTCCAACAGTACGACTTCGGGGTATCCTACGGGAAAGGCCAGCTTAATGTCGTGGCGGACGCTCGGTCGAGGCAACCGTTGCCAGTGAAATGCCACCGAATGAAGTCAGCAAAGACAGGCCCAAAGATTAGAGAACAGGCACGTAACTGGATAGCGGAGATGAGGAGCAAGGTGGCGCAAAACCCGCAAAAATATCCGGACTACATGCTGGAGGACGATCATATACCCCACAGAGTGGGAAACGAGGACGTGGTCGCGTGGAAATAGTGCATACCCAGCGGATTGAGAAAGAGGGTTATTGCAAAAAACCAACGGCCGGTCACTTAGGCAGCCGAAAAACAATCGCAAGGATGGCTGCAGGGTACCACTGGCCGGGAAAACATAGAGACGTCAGGGCCTACGTACGTGACTGCATGAGCTGTATGAAGTATAAGGCAAACCAGCTGCAGGTGGCAGGCAAGATGTTGACGCAAAAAATTTCCGAGGAGCCGTGGGCGAAAGTGTGTGCCGATTTCGTCGGGCCACTGCAGAGGTCAAAACACGGGAGTGCTGCTGCTCGTGCTGGTGGACCGATTCTAGAAGTGGACCAAGATGGTACCAATGCGGAAGGCGACCATGGAATCGCTGCAAAAGGCAATAAGGGAGAGAATCGTCTCAAGGTACGGTGTCCCTGAAGTCCTGATCACGGACAACGGGATCCAGTTTACCAGCAGGTCGTTCAAAAGATTCCTGGAAGAGTTGGGTGTGCGACACCAATTCACTGCGCCATACACTCCCCAGGAGAACCCGACAGAGAGGGCAAACAGAACAGTGAAGACCAGAGGACGTGGGACGAGAAGTGGCCAGAATTACAACTGGCAGTAAATACCAGCGTGGCGGAGTCCACCGGATACTCGCCAGCGTTTATCACTCTGGGTCGAGAACCAAGGCTCCTAAAGGCTATCTGTGATGAGCAAACGATAGGGACTGGCAAGGCTACGCAAACACCAGCAGAAAACTCCCAGAAGCTGTCTGAAATAGGCGTAATATGGAAAAGGCAGCGCAGGATCAGGCGCGCCATTATAACCTGCGGAGGAGGCCATGGACCCCAAGGATTTGCGATAAGGTCTAGGACAAGTAGCACCACCTGTCCAAAGCGGTGGATGGCTTCGCGGCAAAATTGGCCCCCAAATATGACAGGCCCAGTCAGTAGCCCAGTCTTACAAAATTCAAAAAAATTTTTGAAACAGAGACAGGGTTTATTTTTTTTCTGTTGGGGGTGACGAAAGACTACCTAAAACAACAAAAAAAGGGTTAGTTAGCCGTAGAAATTTCGCAGGTAGAGGCTATTTTTAATTTTTCGCCTTTCTTACAAGTATTAGCCACAATTTTTATCCGATATAGTTTATTAATACTTTGTTTCAAAGGTAATACTTTTACGGAAATTTTAAGCCCATTTGCTATCACGAGTTATAGCCAAAAGTGTAGGAAATGTTATTCAATAAAATTGCATTTTTAGCATTTTCATTCACCTTTAACGTTGTAAAACGGTACCGTGGGGCAAGAAATGTAAAAAAATTCTTTTCTGGTGTCGTAGAGAATTCTATTACGAACATCCCCATATATCTCATTACGTATAATTATTCAATTATTACGTTCGTTTTTGTCAAAAAAGGGGGAAAATTTCGTCACCCCCAACACAAAAAAATACACCCCATCTCCGTTGCAAAATCTTTGTAAGACAGTGTAATTTGCAACTTACGGCACAGCCTGAGTGGCAAGGAAAAAGTCTCACATTAGTGAGCTAAAACCAGTCACGACCAAGGGGAAATAATAAGTAATGACCGCCATATTGTACGTGTGTTATGCGAGAAAGGGATAGAACGATACGGAGTGTCGATGCAGTGCCTCCCACACACACGTTCGTTGGAGCGCGAGCGCCAGGAGCGGGAGAAGCGGGTCAGAGGAGGTTACACGGGCCATGATTACTGTTACCGGGCCACCAACACAAACTCAGGGAAGAGAGAGTCTTTACCGGTCATTTTCATCGAGATGACTGGACTTTAGCAGCAACCACAGCAACAGAAGGCGGTGCAGTAGCAGCAGCGACTCCAGCAGCGGCTATCGCTTCAGCAGAAGCTGGTTCCCCGATAGGGCCTGCGATCCGAACGGGATACCGTCAGGTGAGGCCGGGCTACGGCCTCAGGCACCCGGATCCCGTTCGGATCGCAGGCCCTATCGGGGAACCAGGAGGAGGAGGCCGAGATTGCGGTACGCCACCGGGCCACCCTCGGCAGGATGGGGGGAGCAGCACAGGGAGTGGGTGGCAACAATGATGGTATGGCGTCAGAAGCTGGAACAGGCTGAGGCCGCGCTTTGGACACCGACGCCGTCGCCATCGGCATCCGCTCCAGTGAGGTTGAGGCGGCCGAGGATCGTCCGCGGGAGAGCGGCGGGACGCGCAGTCGGCGATGCGCAGGTTATCTGCAATTAAAGAAATAGAAGGTTAAGCACGCTCTAAGAGGGGTGAACGCATGGACTCACCTGGCCAGTGACCCCGCACTGCCAGTCCCGTGGCATGCCGCAGTGGATAGAGGGGGAGGAGGAGGCCTGTTCGCGTGTCGGGAAGTCGTCATCAATATTTATTTTTGCACCGGATAACAAAACAAAAAATATTGTTTATCACATCGCTCTCCAATGAATTCGAGTCAAAAAAGTTTCACAAAAAATTTGAACTACCAGTGTTCTATTACACTGTGCGACAAAAAAATGTTTAAGTTGATTTTTTTCTTATTTTTCACTTCTACTAATCAAAATAAGAATACAAGTTTGTGGATTTGTTAATATCAATAGCCAATCAGCTTCTACGCACACTCAAATGTCCCAAAAACGCGTGTTTTTGCATATTTCACAGCCTTATAATCACATATTGGGAAAATATTTTTTCACCGTTATAAGCGTTAATGCAAGTTCAATATCTATTAATTAAAATGTATTAAGCAAATATACCGTTAGGCTTTTATCACAATGCTTTAAAATTTTGTTCTCCCAGCTCTATACTCTGGGCGAATACGTATGGAACTTGTTACGCGAGGATACCTCTAAAAAAGACCAAAAAATCTGAAAAAAATTTCAGTTTTAAAAAAAATAATAGTTTATTGGAAGTAAAAAAAAAATAATATTTTGTGTTAAATATTTTCATAATAATAATTTCATAAAATTTATCATTAAAAAAGAAATCCTATCACTTAGAAGGTGGCATAAATATTTTTGTGCATAACTTATGCACCTTAACCGAAAACAATCAAAAAAGTAACTTAAACAAAGATTTTGTTAAATTTTGTCGCACAGTGTTATTACTCTGGGGTTATATGAAATCGTTAATTTGGGGCGAGACAAAGTTCGCCGGGTCCGCTAGTTTAATATAAATTGCATAAAAAAGTTTCTTTTAGATAATAATATTTTTTTTTATTAGGTGGCACTACAACCCGATTCGGGTTTTGGCCGACCTCAGCGTCTCCCTCCAGGCGCCTCTGCTCCTCGCGCGCCTCCTCCAATCGGAAATTCCCAGTGCAGTCAGGTTCTCCTCCACTTGGTCCTTCCAACGGAGCTTTGGTCGTCCCCTTCGTCGTCGCCCGTAGTCGACTCTCGCTTCAAACACCTTCTGAGCTGGAGATTCTTTATCCATACGCACAACGTGGCCGAGCCAGCGCAGACGTTGTATCGTGATGCGCCGGACCACGTCCACTTCGTCGTACAACTCGTACAGCTCGTGGTTCATCCGAATGCGAAAGTCGTCCCCAATCCGAACGGGACCAAAGATCTTGCGAAGAATTTTTCTCTCGAACACTCCAAGCGCTGCTGCATCCGTCAGTGATATTACCCATGCTTCTGCGCCATATAAAAGCACGGGTAGGATGAGTGTCTTGTAGAGTGTTAGTTTTGTTCGGCGAGAGAGGTCTCTATTGCACATTTGCTTACTCAGACAAGGTATAGCTGTCCGCTACCACATGGGAGTCTAGGCGCCGCGCCTCCCTGCTTGTAGACAGCATATACTTCGTCTTGCCCTCGTTTACCGCCAAACCCACTTTTGCCGACTCTTTTTCGATAGCCGAAAATGCAGCAGTGACATCACGCTTGCTGCGGCCAATGATGTCAATATCATCGGCATACGCAAGGAGCTGGACACTTTTATAAAAAATAGTGTCAGATCGATGTACACCGGCTTTCCGCAGTACCCCTTCCATCACGAAGTTGAAGAGATCGCACGACAGGGGGTCGCCTTGTCTGAAACCTCGAACGGTATTAAAAGGCTCGGAGAGGTTCGTTCCTACCTTGACAGAGCTAATAGTACTGCTCAATGTCATTCTGCAAAGCCGTATTAGCTTTGCAGTAATTGGCGTTCCCTCGTCGGGCTATCGAATGCAGCTTTATAATCGACAAAGAGATGGTGTGTGTCGATGTTATTCTCGTGGGTTTTTTCCAGGATTTGGCGTAATGTGAAGATCTGGTCTATGGTGGACTTACCAGGTCGGAAGACGCAATGATAAGGTCCAATCAGTGTGCTGGTATACGGCTTCAGTCGTTCACATATTACGCTCGATAGGACCTTGTATGAGATGGTAATCAGGCTGATTCCCCGGTAGTTGGCGCATATCGTCGGGTCACCTTTCTTCAGTACAGGACAAAGGACGCTGAGATTCCAATCGTTGGGCATGCTTTCTTCTAGCCATATTTTGCACAAGAGCTGATGCATGCACCTTATCAGCTCTTCGCCGCCGGCCTTAAACAACTCTGCAGGCAGTCCATCAGCACCAGCTGCTTTGTTGTTTTTGAGCCGCGTTATAGCAACTCGGACCTCGTCATGGCTAGGTAGTGGTATGTCCACATTGTCGTCGATTGGTGGTATCGGGCTGCTTCCTCCAATGGCGGGATTGGTGCCACCATCGCCTGCTAGCAGCTTGGAGAAATGCTCCCTCCATAACCTCAGCGTGCACTGCGTATCCGTAACGAGATTTCCATTTTCATCCCGACAGTTAGATGCTCCGGTCTTGAAACCTTGTGTCAGACGATTGACTTGTTGGTAGAATTTTCGAACATCATTCCTGTCTCGTAACACCTCAAGTTCCTCGCACTCTCGCTTTTCTTGCTCCCGTTTTTTCCGTCTGAAAAGTCGCCTCTCTTCCTTCCTTTTCTCCGTGTAACGTTCACACATAGCTCGCGTTGCGCCAGACTGCAGCGTTTTTCTGTGGGCGGCGTTTTTTGCTGCAGCTGCGACGCGACACTCCTCGTCATACCATTGGTTCCGTGTGGGTGGGCGCTTGAACCCAATGGTTGATTCAGCAGCAGCTCGCATGGAGTGGGAAATGTGCGCCCAGAGTCCGCCGGCGTCAACAGGGAGAGGGATAGGTTGGTGGAGCAGTTCCGAGAGGTGATTGGAGTAGGCCATTGCTGTCCGTTGTGATCGCAGCCTAGTGACGTCAAGCTTTCGTTGCGTGATGGGGCGTATGTTTTTCGCTCGGCATAGCCGCATGCGTATCTTGGCTGCGACAAGATAGTGGTCCGAGTCAATGTTGACTCCACGAAACGTACGCACGTCCATCACACTTGAGGCATGCCTTCCGTCTATACCAACGTGATCAATCTGGTTGCGCGTCTTTTGATCAGGGGACAGCCATGTGGCCTTGTGGATGTCGAGGTGCCGAAATCTGGTGCTACTCACTACCATGTTTCGCGCCGCGGCGAAGTCAATCAGCCTGAGACCGTTGTTCGAGGTGGTCTCATGGAGGCTGAGTTGACCGACGGTGGGGTAAAAGATGCGTTCGCGCCCGACCTTTGCGTTGAAGTCCCCGAGGATATTCTTCACGTCGTGGTCTGGGCAGCGGTCGTATGTGTCCTCGAGTCTCGCATAGAATGCATCCTTTACAGCATCGTCCTCTCCTCCGTCGGGGCGTGCGCGCAAATTATGCTTAGATTGAAAAACCTAGCTTTGACGCGGATTGTAGCCAGTCGTTCACTCACTGGGGTGAAGTTGGAGACGTGGTGGCGAAGTCTCCGGCTTACTACAAATCCGCATCCAAATTCGCGCCTCTCCGCATGGCAGCTGTAGTAGATATCGCAGTTTCCTCGCTTGGAGCAACCTTGTCCTGTCCATCTCATTTCCTGGATGGCGGTAATGTCAGCCTTTAATTTTTCGAGGGCATCCGCCAGTTGGATAGAGGCACCTTCCCAATTAAGGGTTCGGACATTCCAGGTGCATATCCTTAAATCGTAGTCCTTTTTCGTTTTGCGGTGGTCGTCAACATAAGGGGGGATCCTATCCGAGGCTTTCGCTTTGGTTTTCACTGGGCTTCTTTTTTTACGAGGCGGTTTCCAAACCCTGCGCTCAACCGTTTAATGTCCGGGTGAATTCGCTGCACACATTAGCTCACTATCTAGCGGATGCTACCCAGGAGGTGCCACGAGGAGGCTGTTTGTCAACTTGCAATCATTCGAAAACAGAGATCGCACTGGCGGCCACCAAGTTGACCGCGATCAGAAAACTTTACTCTGTACGACTGAAAGCCATCCCATCCATAGATAATAATATAGACATCTATTTTACGACACCGTATAAAAAAAACAGGGAACTCAGATCTTGAGAGACTACACTTGACATTAAATGAGCACATCCGACTTTTCAATGCAGACGAGAAAAACAATGATACGATTCAAAACAAAGTCTTTAAAGCAATGGTATGCTATAATAATACTATTCACTCTATTACAAAGATAAAACCAATCGATTTCCTAAACAACATCCTAAGTGCAGAACAACAACAAAACATTGCGGAAAAAATTAAATATAATAAGGAACTCTTAAATTTAAAAAATAATTATATTAATAGCGACAATTTTGAATATGATTATGTTAAAAATTATCAAATTGGTAAATCAAATCCTAAGTATAAGCTAGTTCAAAACTATCATCAAGATGGAAACTACCTAATATCAAATGAAGACGCAAACGCAAAAATATACAAAGGCCAAGTCAAAAGAAAATACACTTTGCAAAATTAAAATAAGTTTATAAGAGTTATACATGTAATTACAATTTATAAATTTCTACAAATAAGATTGCAGAAACTTGTCTTGAGGGAGTCACATATCCAATTATACCTATTTGTATACCCTTAATTGTAACCAACATGTATAAGCTTAGCCTAAGAATAAAGATAAGAAAGAAAGACATTGCAATAAAAGCTGGCAGTCGTGTACAGACCGCACAAGCAACAGCTCGCTTTAAAAATAACATCTCTTTGAGATTTCATTATTGGGACTTAATCTTTGCGGGACCTAACTAGCACTTAGACTTGTAAAAATGGTTCGATAGAAACCGGCAATTAAAATTGGCTAAGCATGCCTTTTTACCCAAGTCGATACCCTCGAGAAAGTCAACTGACGGTGTCGCGTATAATGGGCCAAGCCGCGATCAAACTATATAAATAATATAATACAGTTTTTCACAAATATTTCCACGCGCGATAAACTCAAATAAATGAGCGGCGAGCGAAATATTGCTCGGCCCTACTGGCCGTCGAAAGCACGAGCTCGTTGTCGATCTCCAGTCCTACTCTCAATGCCAGACCCCACCGCCACCGGCTTCTATGGGAGACGCACCAACAACAAGCTGTACTACAATTTATGCTACCTCAGCAAAAGTAACGCCAACAACTAAAACAACGACCAATATTGCAAAAACGGTGTCAACGGCTCCATCGCCAACTGCAACGGCAACAAAAACCGTAAGCTTTGATAAGGAACAAGCGGTTTCGGCCATAAAGACCGGAATGGATCGCTACATCCAGATTAAGCGTATGCTTAGTCCGCAAAACACAGTTGGTAACAAACCAAAGATAAACCGCACAAACCAAACCAAAGAAAAAACCAGGACTTCCAACAACAGCAAAAGATTTTCCCTCTTAGCAGATGGTGAGAGCCAAGCTGAGCCGGAGCAAGTGACCCAAAAGAAACCAAAGCCCCCACCTATTTACATTACGGAAAAAAGCTCAAACGCCCTGGTCAACAAAATTGTTGCGGTGGTCGGGGATGAAAATTTTCATGTTGTTTCTCTTATTAAAGGGAACATCAACAAGTATAAATACCTGGAGGAAACCAAAAATAACTTTTACACCTACCATCTAAAAAGCAGCAAAGGGCTACAAATAGTACTAAAAGGAATCGAACCCGACGTTGCCCCTCTGAGATAAGCCCTTAAAGACAAGGGATTCTCTGTTAGCAACATTATCAACAAAAACAAAAAGCCGCAACCACTCTTTTTTAGGTCAAGTTTCGAGCCAGATAGCAAAACCATAAAGAAAAATGAAGTGCACCCGATCTACAAGCTGCAGTTCTTGCTGCATCGGAGGGTCACCGTGGAAGAACCACATAAACGGAACGGCCCAGTGCAATGCACAAATTGCCAGGAGTTTGGACACACTACAGGACGTATTGCACACTTCGGTCAGTCTGCGTAGTCTGCGGAGATTTCCAAAATTCAACCTTTACAACCTTTACATCTGTACTGTCTACTGCCCACCTCGCTTTAAAATCTCTGAAGGTCAATTCATGGATTTCTACAACCCACTTGGGGATCGCTTCATAGCTGCTGGAGATTACAACGCAAAGCATACACACTGGGGATCACGCCTCGTTACTCCCAAGGGAAGGCAACTTTATAATGCACTTATAAACGAGAGAAATAAGTTGGACTACGTTTCTCCTGGTAGCCCCACATATTGGCCAGCAGATTCCAGAAAGATCCCAGATCTAATTGATTTCGCGGTTACAAAAAACATCCCACGCAACCTAATAAGCGCCAAGGCCCCACCGGATCTCTCATCAGACCACTCTCCATTGTTGATAACCTTTTTATAAAGCCCAGAAATTTCGAACTACACCTACAGACTAACATCGCACAGAACTGACTGGATGAAATACAGGAAGTACGTCAGTTCCCACATTGAGCTTAACATTGAGCTTAACATTGAGCTTAACATTGAGCTTAACATCGACTGCTCTACCGCCGCCATGGAAGAGGGAGAGAGATCCAGCCAGGATCTCAACACCACAACGACATGACGTGCAAATAAAGAAGTTCAAAACCAACCTGCAAACAGCTCGTTCTGAAAAAGAGGCGTCTGCGACGGGCGTGGAAAACCAGCAGATCGCCATGCTCAAATCAACGTCCAAATAAAGCCACCCACAAACTAAACCGGGCTCTGAAGTAAGATGCCAAAAACGCACAACTAAGATAAATCGAGAAACTCTCTCCAACTAGTGCAAAGCATCTTTTGCGCAGGGCTTATGCCAACCTAAGCTCTCCGGTGGAGAGCTCACGCAAACCTATGCTCTCCGGTTGAACCCGTCTCCCCGATAGAAAATTCTTCAGGTGGCTGGGCGCACAGCGACACAGACAGAGCCGAAACATTTGCCTCACATCTCAGGGGCGTCTTCCAACCGAATCCCGCTGCAAGTTCTTTTGTTCTGCCGCAAATCCAAACTGAAAGCGAATCTACAATAACATCGTTTCGACCGAACGAGGTCACCAAAGTCATCCGGGGGCTAAAACCGAAAAAGGCTTCCGGCGGTGACCAAATAACTCAAAAAATGATAATTGAACTTCCAAACTGTGCTATTGAGGTCATCTGTAAACTCTTCAATGGGATCATAAGTCTTGGCTACTACCCAAAAAAATGGAAAGAGTCAATAATCAAAATGATACAGGAGCCCGCAAAAGATCAGACTATTCCGTCCTCCTACAGACCAATAAGTCTATTATCATGCCTGTCCAAACTGTTTGAAAAATGCCCTCTAACACGCATATTACCATATATGGGAGCTCATAATATTATCCCAACCCATCAATTTGGCTTCAGAGAAAAACATGGAACTATCGAGCAAGTCAACAGAATAACATCAGAGATTTACACAGCCTTCGAATATAGAGAATACTGCAGCGCGATATTCCTCGACGTATTTCAAGCATTCTACCGCGTCTGGATCAACGGTCTCATACGTATAATTAAAACACACTTTCCCGGGTACACTCATAAATTACTTGAGTCGTATCTCTAAAACAGAGTCTTCACAGTAAGGTTCAACACAATAACCTCCGACAACTACAAAATCGAAGCTCGAGTCCCACAAGGACACGCACTTGGACCCACTCTATTCGTCCTTTACACTGCGGATATTCCCACGAAGGACCGACTACTAACATCCACCTTCGCCGACGATACGGAGATCCTCAGCCGCTCCACATGCCCAGTCCGTGCAACATCCCAATAAGCCAACCACCTCACGGTAGTAGAGAAGTGGCTATCCGACTGGAAAGCTCAAAATAAACGAGCAAAAGTGTAAACACATAACGTTTACTCTCAACAGACAAACATGCCCTCCGCTCTACTTGAATAGCACACAGATCCCCCAAGCCAACGAAGTAACGTATCTCGGCGTCCACCTCGATAGCTGTCAATCTCTTTTTTATAGTGCGAAGTCATTATTATGGTTACTTACATAATTTCTGTTATTAAGCAAATTTTTTTACTGGATGTTAGAAAATGTGTGAGTGTTGAAAGCTGTGGATGGTCGCAGAGATTAAGTAAAATGGTCAAGTGATCTGATGAATGATTTGTTAAGTAATCCACGTGAAAGTGTGCTCTAGGCACTCTTTTTGTGACGGTAAAATTAATGAAGTCGTTATTTTTATTGGGATCTGTAGGTTAACCTGGACAGAAAAGGTCAAGCTTGTTTTTTCTAGTTGTCTTCCTTTGGAGTTGGTGAAGCGAGATCCTTCATGCCGCCTTATAGGCCAAAGAACTGTACACTTTCATCTTTGGAAATGGAATAGCATGGTGAACAGTATACAGCGGATAGGTTTAAGAACTCGCTTCGGGTATCGATGTGTAATGATGTAGTTTGTATATAGGATGTTGCAAATGATGGCAACTCACAGTGTGTTTCTTGATCAGTTAGCCAGTACCTCAAAGAGCCTTGCCAACAGGATGGTTTGTTTCATTAAATGTAGAGCTCCTAGTCTCTTTAATATAAAAATTCACTTAGATGCCAAATTTTTAATGTTGTTTTTCGTCTTCTTCCTCTTCTTCGTCTCGCAAGTTTCCTTTTTAAGGTTGCATTAGCTCTACAAATTTTATTATCACATTTGTTGATTTTGTCATGATAGCTTAATTCGAAATAAACTTTATGTCAAGATTGTCTACTTTATGAATTTCTTTATTGGTTAAGTTCAGGCTTCCCTTACGATTCCTTCTTTAGTAAACGCGCACCTTCTTTACTTATTTATTTTTACTTTTTCTTATGTTTTTTAAAACTTTTACCGTATGGTATTAGTATGGGGAAACTACAAAGTACCTTGAGGGACCATAATGTTAGAAGCCTGTAGCTCGTTGTGTACTCGCGACATAGCAGACCTATAGGTAGCTGATTCATACGGCTTGAAGGCCCACAATGTATGAACAATCTTTATAAAGACATCTTCATTTGCTGAGTTAATATCTTAAATTGGTTTTATTTTGTATAAGTCCTTGCTTATATTGCCTTTCTGACATTACCTTTACTGAACGCTAATACTGTACCATCTAAGCTAATGGTTAGAAGTTTATGTTTTTTTTTTTGGCGCACCAAATTTTTGAATACAGCATCATTAATAAATCTTGAACTATAGCTTAAGTTGCAAAAACTTTTTATTTTTTTGAAATCGCAATATGCAACATTTTTGAGCAGAGCTCGCAAATATGGTAACAGGCGAGCGTTTTCTTCTAGCGTGCTCTTGCGAGCACAACCGAAGAACTGCAAACTCTCTCGTTCTCGTTCTGAGCAAGAGACTCTTGCTGTCTTCATTTATGTTTTCTGTTTAGCGCTTTTCGTTGAGCTATTTGAAATTAATAAGCAGTACGTAAAGAACGGATCGAGAAATGCTAGCACAATGAGAGCCAACAAAAGACCTGTTCACCAAAAACTCAAATTCAATTTCAAATTTCTAAGGGTTTTTCAAATAGTAGGCTGATAGTCCGAATTGAGGATGGTTGCATCTTATCCAGCTTTATGAATCATCGTGATGATAGACTTCTTAAACTGTTTCATTATGCTATTGAATATTTTTGTGAGTAATCCCAAATCCCAATGTTCGGCCATTCAGTAATCATTTTATTACTGATTAGATCATATCCCGGAGCCTTGCTTTGCTTTATATCTTGAACTTGTATTACTTCTGCAACATTTCGTATTTGGAAAGCGATTGGCATGGTAGCTTCCATTGTTGGGGGGTAGAAGAGAAAATCCATAAGTTTCTGGATTTGGCTTAAAAACTTTTTCGAGGTGGGGGCACATTTAAGCAGATTTTTGTTTAATCATAAACTCCAGAACAAGAGTTTGATGCCGCAAGAGTTTCCTGGATAGAAAGGTTGTTGAAGGGTCTGCCTACTCGACCGCTTCCACTGGTTCCACTCAAGTGCAATTCTTACTATGCTATTCTTATACTTTCGCAGTGCATGGCCTATCCATCTCCACCAGTCATAGCCCAGAGGTCTATGTTGGAGATTCTGTTTGGCCAGAAAATCCCGCATATTATTCTGAAACACTTGTTGGTGAAAGCCTGCAATTGCTGAATGGTTTTCTGCGTTGTGAGCCACGTCTCGCTTCCGTATAGTAGGACGGATTTTACGCATGAGTTGAAGATATTAAAGTTTTATTCGCTCAAGGAAAAACACTTTTTAAAGTAAATATCAATTTATTCAGTAAGCTTGATAATTGAGGCGTCAGTAGAATTTGTATGATGGGAACATCTTTAACCCTCTAAGCCCCAAGAGTGCCTTGAGGCACTCATTTCACATGCGTTTTTGTGGAAAGTGGCATTAGAGGGTTAAGTTTGACGATCCCTCTGAAGAGTCTGCTTAACCAAATCGCTTCCTTGGCTCCCTCGTTCGCTGCGATAATCTCTGCTTCGGTAGTTGAGGTCGCAACAACTGCTTGTCGTTGGCTAGTCCAGGAAACTGCGCCTCCTGCATACTTCACGACGACTCCAGAAGTCGAAGGCCCTGCCTTAATGCAACCGCCAAAGTCTGCATCACTGAACACTTGTAAAAGTCCCACTTCTACATTGCTTCGGTAAACGGTTCCCAGGTCCAGAGTCCCTGCTATAAATCGGAAGACTCTTTTGACTCACACGACATCCTCTTGAGTAGGATTTTCCAGTGTTCTCGAAATGAACCCCACACTGTATGCCAGATCTGGTCTCGTGCCAAGCATAAAGTACATCAGTGCTCCAACTGCCTGCCTGTAATTTGTTTGGCTCGTCAGCTTTCCGTCAGCTTGAAGTTTCTGTGCCCTTTAACATCGGAGTTGAAACTGGCTTGCACTCTGGAAAATTAAAAAGTTCTAAAATTTTCTGTGTGTATCTATTTTGACAAACCATAATGCACTTTTCTTCTTGTGCCATTTCAAGTCTCCATAAAACAATCTGCTTTCTTTGAGACGATTTTGAAATCCGATTTTAACTCTCCAATAAATGTTTCCATCTCGGTGAGATCTGTTGCTGCTAGAAGACCATCATCCACGTAGACCACAAGTATGAGTTTCTGTCCGTTCTTCTTTCGAATACAGGGTGGGCCACGTAGTGGTCACTTTTTGAACTAATAGTTATTTCGAGAACGTCACCACATAAGTCAGTTGCATATCGATAGTTGTTCAGTATATCAACTCCAGTTCACGCTGGGAAATGGTAAAATTTTACTTCCAAAGTAACGAATCAGTTGCCGAAACTGCAAGGAAATTGCGTACAAAGTATGGTCGCGAAATGCCACCTTCCCGATTTGTTTTGGAAAATTTTGAAACTGGTTCACTGAACAACAAAACAACACGAAAACGTGAGTCAACTGTTCGTACTGCTGAAAACATTGCTGTTGTAGCCAAAGATATACGCGATCTTCCGACAACCTCCACTCGTCAACGAAGTCAACAATTGGACATCTCACGAACCTCTTTGAGGAGGATTTTGCATAAAGACCTCGGTATGACACCTTACAAGGTCCAATTGACTCAGCAGCTCAAGCCATATGACCATTTGGCTCGTTTTCGCTTCGCTAAATGGGCTCAAGAGCGTTTGGAAGCTGATGAAGGATTTGGACGAAAAATCATCTTCTCGGACGAGGCGCATTACCATCTTGGCGGCTATGTTAATAAGCAATACTGCCGTATCTGGGGAACGGAAAACCCTCATGTGATCGTGGAGAAACCAATGCATCCCGAACGAGTGACTGTTTGGTGCGGATTTTGGGCTGGTGGTATCATTGGGCCGTTTTTCTTCAAAGACAGTGCGGGAAGAGCCGTTACGGTCAATGGCGAGCGCTACCGAGCCATGATAACCGATTTTTTGTGGCCTATTATCGACCAAATGGACGTGGAGGACATTTGATTTCAACAGGATGGTGCACCGTGCCACACAAGCAATGCCACAATCGATCTTCTGCGTGAGAAGTTCGGCGAACGCGTTATTAGCCGGCGTGCCGAGGTCGCTTGGCCGCCTCGTAGCTGCGATTTGACTCCATTGGACTATTATCTCTGGGGTGCCGTTAAGGATAAGTGTTATGCCAAGAATCCACAAGCAATTGAGGACCTGAAAGCCGAAATCGGCGAAGTTATTGGCCAGATACAGCCCCACACGCTCGAGAATGTCGTCAAAAATTGGTCTGATCGCATCCGCTACTGCCACGCCAGCCGCGGCAGCCACATGAATGAATGAACGGATCCATCCTCATAATTTGCTGGTTGTCTCATAAATAGAGGTTTCTTCGAGTTGTCCATACAAGAAGGCTGTTGATACATCAAACTGCATCAAATACAGCTTCTCACTCGCTGAGATGCTGAGTATCGGTCTAACTGTTCCCATCTTTGCCACTGGACTGAAAGTTTCATTGTAGACAATGCCGTAACGTTGACTAAATCCTTTGATAACGAGTCTTGCTTTGAACTTATCAATGCTGCCATCAGGATTTTTCTTTAGCCGGAAGACCCACATGCATGGTATCGCCTTTGCACCTGGTTGAAGTTCGGTTAAAGTCCAAGTATGATTTTCTTTCAACGAGGCGATTTCTTGATCCATGGCTTTCTTCCAATCTGCTGAATCCTTGCTTCTTAGGGCATCTTCAAGCATCACAGGATGTTCAGTCATCTGATTTACGACCTCTTCTACTATCAAGGCATAATATTCAAGATGCTGGGGCAACTTTAGGGTTGAACGATCTCTCAGTACTCTCTTGTTTGTCTCTTCTTTAGTGTTGCACTCAAACTCTTCTTCAGTGAAGGACTCGTACTCTTCTTCAGTGTTGACTGATGGCTCATCAGGATCATTTTCTTTGGTCTTGATCTCTTCCTTATTATTGACATCGTCTTTGATCTCATCTTGACTATCATTCTCGATGTCTTTTAGTGGTAGCTTGACTTTACATTCACATTCTTTTGGTCTTTCTTCGAATTGAACATCTCTTGACACGATGACTTGATGAATGTCTGGAATGTAGATTCTGTAACGTTCGTCACCATCGTATCCTATGAGCACACCTTTAACTGCCTTCTTGTCCATTTTCTTCCTCTTTTCAGCTGGTACATGGACGTAGCAGGTGGATCCAACAATACGGAGATGTTTGATCCTGGGTTTCTACCCCATTCACAACTCGTAGGGACTGACTCCTTCCTTGGATGATTTTCCGGTTCTATTAAGAATGTAGACTCCTGTCGTCACTAGCTCTGCCCACATTGCATCTGGAAAATCAACTTCGCAGTTCGAATACTTCCATGTCCTTGCCATTTCCACAATTAGCCAGAAGCGATCTATCCTAGTGGTGGGGCTGCCACCTATCGCCATCTAGGAGAGGCGTGCGGTGGTTACACACTTTGTGTCGCCAATTTGGCGCATGTTTGCATCGCAGCGCCATCTGGCGAGGAATGCGAAGAATAGACCCAGTGAGGCCTGGGGAGCTTTTTTCTGCTTCTACTGGTGTGCCATCTTACGGCGGCGAGAATGATTAAGAAACGTCCTTTCTACTACTGAACTTGTTGTTTTTTCGAGTGTTTATACTAAGTAGCAACTTAGTGGACGGGGGTTGTGTGGCTTCGGGGAACCGAAATTTGTTAATAATGTTAAGTGAGCGGTAGAGCATAGAAATAATGAAGCTTCGGAAAAAAGACCATTTTTTTCTCGGGGAGCCTGGGATTCGAACCCGGGCCTTTCGGCTCGGAAACCAGCGCTCTACCTGCTGGGCTACCGAACCCCCATTAGAAACCACTATATTCAAAAAATTATGATTGTTTCTTAAAAACATCGATGTTGCCGTAGAATAGCGATACCATTTTCGAAAAAAAGTGATCTGAAAAAAAATCGGAAGGCCTGTCATAGGAACAATTAGAGAAATTATAAATATTGAGCAGAAAATTAGACATATCTTTTATGTTGTTGTGCTCGTTTTTAAGTAATTTGATACGATAATAGAATTTATGAATTTCTTATAAAGATTGAACTTTTTATCATACGAGTTCGCTTAGTTGCTGTCATATTATATTTTTTTTTATAAATAAAAAATTACATACCTACTGTTTGTTATAATCTCTAATTTTCAGAAGGATCGGTCAAAAAAGAGACAAGAAAACGTAAAATTAGTGAAGCCGTCTCAGTGGGTATCCGTGTACCAACGCAGCAAGAAATTCGAATTTCTAAAATTCGTCAGAGCTAGTTTCCATTCTTTTTTTTCCCTATTTTCTAAACCTAATAGTGTTTATGAGAAAGCATCCAAAGTAAAACAGCATTTTTAGATTTAATCGATTAACAAATTTTTGTTGGCGAGAAAACAATAGAAAATCTTGCTTAAAAGTGAAAAGGAAAAATGAATACTAATCTGCCTCAGATCAATATGTGCAGTCAGTTGTACATAAAACTTAAGTATAGTAGTATAGATAATAATTACAGTAGAATCCGGTTATAGCGACTTTCAAGGAACCGACGATTTTTCGTCGTTATACCCGGAAGATGCACTGAGCAAAAGAAACAAAAAAAACATTTTTTTTTGTTTATTTATGGTTGCTGTCTTCGTAATCGGTTTTTAAAATAAATCAAAATAGTTTTTTAATTAACACGGAAAATTTAATAAATTTAATTCAAAAGCATGTGTTTCTCATAATACTAAAAACTGAGTGAGCTTATTATTGATTACACTGTGCGACAAAAAAATGTTTAAGTTAATTTTTTTCTTATTTTTCACTTCTACTGATCAAAATAAGAATATAAGTTTGTGGATTTGTTAATATCAATAGCCAATCAGCTTTTACGCACACTCAAATGTCCCAAAAACGCGCGTTTTTGCATATTTCACAGCCTTATAATCACATATTGGGAAAATATTTTTTCACCGTTATAAGCGTTTATGCAAGTTCAATATCTATTAATAAAAATGTATTAAGCAAATATACCGTTAATGCTTTAAAATTTTTTTCTCCCAGCTCTATACTCTGGGCGACTATGTATGGAACTTGTTACGCGAGGATACCTCTGAAAAAGCCAAAAAAAATCTGGAAAAAAATTCACTTTTAAAAAATTAATAGTTTATTGAAAGTAAAAAAAAAAAATAATATTTCGTGTTAATTATTTTCATAATAATAATTTCATAAAATTTACCATGAAAAAAGAAATCGTATCACTTAAAAGGTGGCATAGATATTTTTGTGCATAATTTATGCACCTTAACCGAAAACAATCAAAAAGTAACTTAAACAAACATTTTGTTAAATCGCGCGATTTTTATGTAAAACAATTTTTGCTTGCGCTTTTAATAAAGTAAATTTAAACACAAAATTGTGCTAACATGTCATTTATTTCATTTAAACATTATTGATAAACTTTGATTTGGCTGTCTACTATTTGCCTGCAATATGGGCAGAGCAATAGAGACTTCGCCGCTTTCACTTTCATCACTTTGTAGCACTCAAAACATATTTTGAAGTGGCTACAAGGTAATAGTACCACATCACGCGGAGTGTCAAGGCAAATTATACATTTAAGAACTTCAACCATTTGACTAAAGTGTAAAGTATTGTCCTCATCTTCATCTTTAGTATTATCTAAGCATGACTGCTCTTCAAATGTGGTGTCCCACCTAATCAAATCATTTTTTTGATTAATTAGGCTGCCAAAAAACTCGTTTTGCAAGTTTTACTAAATTGAGGGCGTTATGACACAGGTTGCAAATGTCATAAGGCCCACGGGCGCTGTGACATTTTCGGTGCGGGCGATATGACACTTTTAGAAGTGTCAGAACGCCCGCGGGCGCTATGACACTGGGCGTTATGACATGCACCCGTTGTGGGCATAGTTTCGTTTTTGGCTTATAATTACCGAACTAGTGCATATTATTTGGACATATGGGTATCTGTGTAAAGCTAGAGACCTAAGCTAACTAATTATGAAGAAACATACTTGATTTTGTCATGCGAAAAAATTTCATATGGACTTTTGTAAAATCGCAATTTTCAGCTAAATTTTTTTTTTTTTTTTTTTTTTTTTTTTTTTTTCGCGCGTAGTCCCACGGCCCACAATCCCGCCCAACCGACCGAGGGGCGACCGCCGTGTAACGTACGGCACGATTCGCGATAAATTTTGACGCGATTTTTAAAAGAAAAAAATTTAAAAACGAAAGGTGATGAAAGAAAGTTAAATGTTATTTTAATTTTAAATTTAACGATCTAATTTTGTGCCAGAAATGTTAGTATTGATCTTTTTAGGAGTTCCAGAGAGTCAGAAGAAGATACTAAAGAATACAGTCTATTATAGTCTGAACAAAGTACCCTGAAAGGCTCATGCACGTCGTAATTAGATCTACAAAGATTTAAAATTAAAGGAGCGTAATTTCTAGTAAATCTACTTGGTACCGAGAAATTTAGTCTACTCAGCAAGTAAGGACAGTCAATTTCACCACGTATAAGGTTATGAATAAATACGGTACCAAGCATCGTTCTACGGTTAGTAAGGGAGGGCAAGTTTATGAGGAGCAATCTATGAGAATATGAGGGTAAGAATAGGTTTGCATTCCAGTTTAGGCGGCGTAGGGCAAAAATTAAAAAGTTTTTTTGTACTGATTCTATGCGATCAGCATGTACTCCGTATTGAGGACTCCAAACGGGTGCCCCATACTCAAGGATTGGCCGGACCAACGATATAAATAAAGCCTTGGTAACGTAAGGATCCTCAAATTCCTTCGACCATCGTTTAATAAATCCAAGCATTCCCCTAGCTTTACTAACCATGTTCGAAATATGAGCAGAGAATTTAAGTTTCGGGTCCAATTGGACGCCAAGATCGTCAACAAGCGCTATTCTTTCCAAGGCACCACCACTTAGTGAATAGGTGACATTTTGTGGATTGACCCGACAAAACGTCATCAGCTTGCATTTAGAGCTGTTTAATTTCAGTAAATTTTCGTTACACCAGTTTTGAAAATTGTTTAGGTCTGCTTGAAGGTTTAAGTGACGGGAGTAATCATTATACTGCAGACACAGTTTTACATCGTCCGCGTACATAAGTACGCGGGAATGCACAATGATCGATGGAAGATCATTGATAAACAAGGTAAAAAGTAATGGTCCCAGATGGCTTCCTTGTGGTACACCAGAGGTAACTCTGAGGATACTACTTAAGGAATTTTTGAAAAGGACTCTTTGCGTTCGGCCACTGAGATAACTAAAGATCCAACTTAAAAGATCTGCTGGAAACCCCATCATGTCAAGTTTGCTCAGAATCTCCATCCGCCGGCTCTTCAACAGAGCAAAAACGAGCGAGGATAACTGGAGACAATATAGACACAGCCTGACGCTCTACAACAAAGAGATCAGGAAGGCCAAACGGAAGAACTACAGAGACTTCTGTGAGGCAATCAGCACAGCCCATGAAGGGGCAAGATTGCACAAGGCTATGGCCAAAGTTGCACCAGAAAGTAACCTAGCCCTGAGGAAATGTGACAACGCTTACACTTCCGACGACAGGGATAAACTAGCTTTACTCTTTAAACACACTTCCCCGGGAGCTCACCCCTGGCGGAAGATACGTTCAACCCAATGGAGGCACCGTCCACTCCAAGACACTTCAGACCAAGCGCTGAGGACTGGGCAATTGCCAAGTCTCTAGTCTCTCCGGAGAGACTTAAATGGGCAATTGGGACCTTCCAGCCATTTAAGTCACCTGGTCTGGATGGTATCTCTCCATCATTCCTGTAGCAGGGACTGGATTTACTCCTAACCCGCTTAAGGAGACTGATGCTAAGCAGCCTAGCAATTGGACACATCCCAAATGCGTGGCGTAGAGCTAGGGTGGTCTTCATCCCCAAAGCAGGGAAGAAAGACATCACCAACCTTCAGACCTATCAGCTTAACCTCGTTTTGCCTTAAAACGTTGGAAAAGCTGGTAGACTACCACATTAGGAGCACAGTTCTTAAGGACTGTCCGCTGCAACCCAAGACACTGCACTGTACCAACTTTGTCACACTCTTGAAGGGGTAGTAGACAACAAAGAAGTTGCAATCTGCGCCTCTTTGGATATAGAGGGAGCCTTTGACAATGCGTCGCATGATGCTGTCTTAGCGGCCCTCGCCAGAAGGAATATAGACGCGACAACAAGATGGTGGACTGGAGCCTTGTTAAGCTCCAGGCAGGCAATGGCGACCATTGGCAACAGCACAATGACCGTTGCCACAAGCAGAGGATGTCCGTAAGGTGGAGTCTTGTCTCCTTTACTGTGGAGCCTACTAGTAGATGAACTACTAAAGAAACTCGCCGACAGAGGAATACAATGTCAGGGCTATGCCGATGACATAGTAATAGTAGCCAAAGGGAAATTTGAAGAAACGCTTTGCGATATTGTCCAACTCGGACTCAAGATAACGCTCGACTGGTGCAGGGAAGTTGGGCTTAACCTCAACCCCGCAAAAACAGTCATTGTTCCTTTTACAAAGAAGTACAAACTGAAGAAGATGAGACAAATCATACTACTAGGTACTCCCGTAGCAATAAGCCGGGAAGTTAAGTACCTCGGAGTTACCTTCGACAGAAGGCTAACGTTTGCAACCCATATGCAAAAGACAGTGGATAAGTGCCTCAGGGCTCTCATCACCTGTCGGAAAATTGCAGGGAAATCTTGGGGGACCTCACCCCAAATTATCAGATGGTTATTCCTTATAATTGTGAGGCCAATGCTCACATATGGGTCAGTAGCCTGGGGTAAACGAGCTAAGCTCGTTACCGCACAGAAACAGCTCCAAAGGCTGCAAAGACTGGCATGCATATGTATGACAGGAGCAATGAGAAACTGCCCCACTGCGGCACTGGAAGTTCTCATGGAACTCACTCCGCTACACTGCGTAGTAGAGTTACAGCGGAAGGCCACCCTACTAAGAATCACTTCTTGTGGGAATGGCAGTGACCGCATCCTCAGTTCTAGGGATGCAGCAAAACTACTAGTCGAACTTCCCCTGAGCTCACACCCCAGGGACGAAATGACAGTAGAATTCATCTTTGAAAAGAATTTCTCTGCTCATCTGAGCAACAAGAAAGAATGGACCGCCATGAAGGAAGTACACTCCATGGCGAGTCACACTATAGCATGGTATACGGACGGGTCTTTAACACACCAAGGCACTGGCCTTGGAGTAGTAGGACCACGAATCAAATACCATGAATCGTTAGGCCAATACACCAGCATATTCCAAGCTGAAGTTTGCGCCATAGGACGGTGTGCAGAGCTCAATATGAAGCGTGGGTACACAAACAAGGACATTGCGCTCGGACAGTCGAGAGGCAATTACTGCACTATGAAGCAATAGGATCACTTCGAAGCTGGTACGAGAAATAAGGACAAAGCTGAACCTTCTGGGCAGCAACAACAGGCTGTCATTAAGATGGATTCCAGGACACAAAGACATATCCGGGAATGAACTAGCCGACAGGCTAGCAAAACTAGGGGCGGAAAGACCCCTTATAGGACCCGAGCCTTACTGTGGCATAGGCAGACACACAGTCAAAGATTACCTAAGAACAGAAGAGGTACATATGAGGCAAGCCTGCTGGGTAGACACCACAGGCCAAAGACAAGCCAAAACCCTCATCGTCAATTATGACATGAAGAGGTTTAAGAAACTTATACTACTAGGGAAGAGATCACTTAGGATAGTTACCGGCTTACTAACCGGACACTGTAAACTAAGGAGACACCTATTTAATATAGGGATTACAAACAGGAAAACATGCAGATTCTGTGATAACGAGGATGAAACCTCAATACACATAATATCAGATTGCCCAGCACTAAGTAGCCTGAGGAGCAGAACCCTCGGGTCCAGGTTCCTTACACTTGGGACCTCTGGAAGCATCGACCCGATAAAGCTCCTTAACCTTATCGAAGGAGCCGGGTTGATGGGTGAGCTCTAAGCTCAGATAGGGGGTACAATAGATTCAGTTGGGTCGAGGTAACCTTCCCCCCCCTAATAATATAATATAATATATAAGTTTGCGAATCATTAGGAAGTGATTTACAGAGTCAAATGCTTTACTGAAGTCTGTGTAAATGACATCAGTTTGGAAATTATTTTTAATGCCATCTATCACGAAGGATGTGAGCTCTAAAAGATTTGTTGTGGTAGACCTGCGTTTCATAAATCCGTGTTGGCATGGAGATATGATTGATCTACAAAGGTGCTTTAAGTGGGGGGTTACTGCACGTTCGAAAAGCTTTGGAATTGCTGACAATTTAGAAATACCTCTATAATTGCAAGCATCCGACTTGCTTCCCTTTTTATGAAGGGGAATAACAAATGACTCTTTCCAAACAAGGGGAAACTGACAAGTTTGTAGGGATAGGGTAAACAGCTTGAGAAGGGGTTTACACAATGCATTTGCACAGTGTTTAAGAACACACCCAGGAATCCCGTCAGGACCTGGGGAGTAAACTGGTGTAACACGTTGAAGATCCGAAAGTAGGGAGCTTTCGTTTAAGGTGGGACGAAATATAAGGTTCGACTTAGGTATTGAGTATAAATACTGCTCACTTGAATGAGACACTGTGGAGTAAGTTGTTTGAAAGAATTGGGCAAACAGATCAGCTATTGCCTGATCAGTGTTAGCCGTCCTACTTTCAAACGAGAGCGAAGGCGGAAAGGAACATGATCTGCGCTTAGTGTTGACAAAATTATACAACTGTTTGGGATCCCGTAAAAACTGGGACCTGCAACGGACTAAATAATTCTTGTAACACTGAGCGTTAAGCACGGTAAAGTTTGACCGAGCTCTTATGTATTTTCCAAAAACAGACTGACAACCTGAAATTTTATATTTTTTATAAAGTCTGGACTTTAAATTCCTAAGGTGTGTCAACTCTTTGCTAAACCAAGGTGGTTTATGGGATGTTGACGGGTTATATAGCGGAACACATGAGTTAAAAAACAGTTTGATTGCCGAATAAAAAATTGTAATGGCGTCTTCCATATTATTGCAGGAATAGAGATCGGACCAGTCATTGCCAGATATAAGATGATTAAGTCTCAGAAAGTTTGCCTTGCGAAAACAATGAATTCGCTTGGCTGGCTTTATAGCATTATTTTTAACTGTTATACCAGTGTCGATAGTCACCTCGAAAGCAGGGTGATATGGATCTTCAGGCAGCGTAAGTGGAGTTGCTCTAGAAAGAACAACACTTTCAGGATTTGAGACGAGGCACAAATCAAGTAAGCGATCTAAAGAATTTCGAACATGGTTTACCTGACACAGAGGTATGTCAAGTAGACCGTCAATGAATTCATTTTGGCCTATGGGGTGTAAAGCATTGGAATTATCATCCGAGGACCAAGTAGTTCCAGGTATATTAAAATCCCCTTTGTGGGCACCCTGGGAAAAAATGCTGCAAATGGAATAGTATGAAAAAAAAAACCGCAACCAATATCAACAAAATGACAATTTATTTATTTCAAAGACTACATAGGCGTTATTCATCGTCGGAAACACAATTTTGACATGTATAATGACTGCCCCGCATGTCCACACATTTCGGATGAAAAGCTCGATCGCAGATGTCACAATTAATGGAGTTGGCTGCGGGTTCCAAACAAATTTTGAAAACAATTTTACAAGAAATTGTAGGTAATAAAAAAATTTGACAAAAAAAAACGGGTGCCCACAACCCACCCAATTTTGGTGCCCACAACCAACTTTCGCAGACATTTTAAGAAGTAATTAAAAAATGTGTTTGCATAAATTTTTTGATTCAAATCGATATTGTTCCATTTAGTATAATGCTTTGACTAAATAAAAATGCATTACACTTACCTTTTTAGTCGATTCACTTTAATTGATACACTATTGAAAATCTTTGCATAAAGTTTCACCACCTTTTTCAATCACAAAAAAAAAACAAATTAGTTCATTTCAAAAAGCAAACGCGTTCGTTTACTTTGATATTTGGCATAAAAAATACATAGGGTAATTGCTTGCGAATGACATTACCAACAAAAGTCAATCTTCATTTTGTGAAAATATACGTAGGGGTGCCCACAACCGACCAAATTATGAAAATAATTAACACAAAATATTATTTTTTACTTCCAATAAACTATTATTTTTTTTAAAGTGAATTTTTTTCGTTATTTTTTTTTGGTTTTTTCAGAGGTATCCTCGCGTAATAAGTTCCATACGTAGTCGCCCAGAGTATAGAGCTGGGAGAACAAAATTTTAAAGCATTGTGATAAAAGCCTAACGGTATATTTGCCTAATACATTTTAATTAATAGATATTGAACTTGCATGAACGCTTATAACGGTGAAAAAATATTTTCCCAATTATAAGGCTGTGAAAAATGCAAAAACGCGCGTTTTTGGGACATTTAAGTGTGCGTAAAAGCTGATTGGCTATTGATATTAACAAATCCACAAACTTATATTCTTATTTTGATTATTAGAAGTGAAAAATAAGAAAAAATCAACTTAAACATTTTTTTGTCGCACAGTGTAATAGATCACTTTAAGCTCACTCGATTTTTTTGTTTAAATATTTTTTTACCGACTTCATCGATACACAATATCAACGCAGCTATGATCTTTGTAGGGTGTTTTAAATTTTTACGTACAACATTGTGTACATCTGTTGAGCCGCTAGCGACTTTTCCAGAAGGTTTTCCAAAAATTTTCTTATGCTATAACCTTCTTCTGGCAGGTACAAATAACTGGAAAAAAATTTGAGCCAGATCCGCACATTTTTATACCCTTGCAGAGCAAAGGGTATTATAATTTCAGTCAGAAGTTTGCAACGCAGTGAAGGAGAGACCTCAGACCCCATAAAGTATATATATTCTTGATCAGCATCACAAGTAGAATCAGAATACGTCTGTACATCTGTCCGTCTGTCCGTCTGTCTGTTTCTCTTCAAACTAGTCTCTCAGTTTTAAAGATATCTTGCTGAAACTTTCGCAAAAGGTGTGTAGTTATTGCACGCAGTATATAAGTCTGAACGAGCCGGATCGGCCGACTTTATCGGATAGCTCCCATACGAGAGAATGAAATAAAAAATTCTCAGGCCGTTGTATTTGATCAGATCGACTTGAATTCTTCCAGATGGCGTTTTCTAACTACTATTGAATTTCGGATTAAATTTGATCAAAATCGGATAACTCTATTAAAAAATATATATAGAATTAATGGAAATAAATTGATAACATCGTTGTTTTTTATCCCAAGAGCATGATTTTTTGAATATCAAGTTTTTTAACAACTCTTATATTGAGAAAAAAGTTTCATAAAAATCGGACAACTATATCTTATAGCTGCCATAGAAAAGATCGAAAAATCTATATAGAAATAACGGAAGTAAAATTTTAACATCGTAGTTTTTCATCAGACAAGTATGATTTTTGAAAATAAGAGTTTTCTTACGACTCTTAAATTACGAATTAAATTTTATCAAAATCGGACAACTATATCATATAGCTCCCATATGATCTATAGTCGGAAATATGGAAAATGAATAGAAAAATCGTTATAGCTTCGATGTTGTTTAGCCTTCATGCATTTTGTTCGACATATTTGATGACTGCAAGGGTATATAAGCTTCGGCTTATCGAAGCTAGCTTCCTTTCTTGTTTGTCTCCATTTTTATATACAATATATAGATTATACCCTTGCAGAGCAAAGGGTATTATAATTTCAGTCAGAAGTTTGCAACACAGTGAAGGAGACACCTTAGACCCCATAAAGTATATATATATTTGAGATCAGCATCACGATCAGAATCCAAATACGTCTGCACGTCTGTCCGTCTGTACGTCTGTCCGTCTGTACGTCTGTACGTCTGTCCGTCTGTACGTTTGTCCGTCTGTCCGTTTGTCGGTGTCTATGTAAACTAGTCTCTCAGTTTTAAAGATATCTTGCTGAAACTTTCGCAAAAGGTGTGTAGTTATTACACGCAGTATATAAGTCGGAACGGGCCGGATCGGCCGACTATATCGGATAGCTCCCATACGAGAGAATGAATTAAAAAATTCTCAGGCAGCTGTTTTTGATCAGATCGACTTGATTTCTTCCAGATTTCAAACTGCTATTGAATTTCAAATTATATTTTATCAAAATCGGATAACTCTATCTATCATATAGTTGCCATAGATAAAAAAAATATATATAAATAATGGAAAAAAAATTAGAATGTCGTTGTTTTAAATCCCATGAGCATGATTTTTGGAACATCAAGTTTTTTAAATACTTTTAAATCGAGAAAAAAATTTCGCAAGAATCTGAGTACTATATCATATAGCTGTCATAGATCGAAAAATCTGTATAGAAATAACGGAAATAAAATGAATATCTCGTTGTTTTTCATCAGACAATCATTATTTTTGGAACATAGAGTTTTCTAATGAGTCTTGAGTTTCAAAATAAATTTCATCAAAATCGGACGACTATATCGTATAGCCGTCATATGAACAATATGGAAAATTAATAGAAAAATCGTCACAGCTTCGATGTTGTTTAGCCTTTATGTATTTTGTTCGACATATTTAATGTATGCAAGGGTATATAAGCTTCGGCTTGCCGAAGCTAGCTTCCTTTCTTGTTAAATAATTTAAAAATAATTAAAAATATCTCTTTTTCATAGCATTGGCCCTGTGCGACTGGTCACAATTACAACAAAGACGGAGAAACCTGGCAAGACGACATTGTTCTCCTCGGGAAGCTTCCCCTATTTTTCAAAGATGTCTTTTATCGGAGTCCTTGAAATCAATTACTTACTGAACCAGCTCAAAAATACTTTACCCGGAAACTCATTCGATATAAAACCTTTAATTCTTAAAGCCAGCGCCAATATGTTTTGTAAATATATGTGTTCAGTTCGGTTTAATTACAACGATAAGGATTTTAAAAAAGTCATAGAGTATTTTGATGAAATCTTTTGGGAAATTAACCAAGGATATTCCTTCGATTTTCTACCGTGGCTAACGCCGTTTTATGATCATCACATAAACAAAATAGTTCATTGGTCAACTACTATACGTAGATTTATTTTAGACAGAATTATATGTCGCCGGGAAAAAAATATTAATTTAGATGAGCCTGACCAAGATTTTACTGATGCTCTACTAAAAAGCCTAAGTGAGGACAAAAATGTGTCGCGTAATACAATAATTTTTATGTTGGAAGATTTTATTGGCGGGCACTCAGCAGTTGGAAATTTAGTCATGTTGGCACTGGCATATATTGCTAAAAACCCTACGATTGGTGAGCAAATTAAGCAGGAGGTAGATATAGTTTCCAACAAGGGCGAAAGATATATAACCCTATATGATATGAATGATATGCCCTACACTATGGCATCGATCTTAGAGGTTTTGAGATGTTCATCGTCTCCCATTGTTCCTCATGTGGCAATGGAAGACACAGTGATATCTGGATTTGGCGTTACTAAAGGCACAATCGTTTTTGTAAATACATTTATTTTAAATATGAACGAAAAGATCTGGAGCTATCCCGATCACTTTGAGCCAGAAAGATTTTTAGAAAAAATCATATAAAAATCAAAGAAGCGACCCCGAATTGAAATACAGCCAAGATGAAAACAAAAAGAATTTGTTTCACAAACAGAAATTTCAGCTTAAAAAAAATATTCCACATTTCCTTCCGTTTAGTGTAGGCAAGCGCACATGCATTGGACAAAATTTGGTCAAAGGATTTGGGTTTCTATTACTTGCAAATATTATACAGAATTATAATGTTAATTGTGTGGACCTATCAAAAATAAAGATAGAAAAATCGACTGTGGCTTTACCTCCAAAATGTTTTGATATATTATTACGACGAAGAACTTAACTTCTTTCAGCAATTTAAGGTATATTGTATCTATAAAGTATGAATTTTATATGAAGGAAACTCACTAATTAATACTTTTGCTACTTTGAAACGAACATAAAAGTTTTTGCACTGTCTAATAAATAATTTAATGAAATTAATTACCATTATAAATTTTAAGGAGACTGAATTCCTACAGATAAATATACGTTTTTATAATATATAATTTTGAGTTTTTTATTCGGATAGGGAACTTACAATGCACACACCTACATTATAACGGACCACAAGCTAGGTGTTTTTAATAAACAAAGTGAACGGTGAAATAAAGAGAGTTTTTCTTAAATAAAAGCTTTTTAATTTATTAAAATTGGCTAATACCATTTTCTCGCCTACGTTGAGAAAGACACTTTTATGATTATAATTTTTTTTTTTTTATACTGTGCTTTATTATATTGAATCTTCTCGTTTAGGGAACTAACAATATGTTTACAAATCTTATTAAACTACAGTGTTACTTTTTATTTTTGGGTGATGCCCCTTAGGCCTTACGGACAGTCTATTGTGGTATTTTTTCAATTATTTCAGCTATTTCATAGGTAACAGGTGGTATACACAGATCTCTCTGAATATTTTCGGTTCGGACGTACCACGGTGCCCCGGTGATAGTTCTCAGGATCTTTGATTGGGCTCTCTGTATGATGTCTATACTGCCATTACTGGCGTTTCCCCACAGCTGGGAACCATAGGTCCAGATAGGTTTCAAAATCGAGGTGTACAGCAGGACCTTAAGATCCAGTCTTAAAGGTGATTTTGCGTTTATCAGCCAATGAAGACTACTGGCTTTAAGCTTCATGTGTGTTTTTTTTAGCTTTAATATGTCTGCGCCATGTGAGTCGTCTGTCGAGGTTTTTTTTTTTATTTTTATTTTTTTTTATTTTTTCTATTTCATTAGTGCTCTAGGATAAACTACAGTATAATTTAATTATGCTAATCTAAACTTTGGGATGAGCCCATGCGGTACGACCGCGAAGTATTGCTTCGCAGGGGCAAAGCCCAAAGTTAGGCACCTCTTCTTATGCGCTCAAGTCTACGCAATTCTTTGGTAACTTGACCAGCAAAGGCCGTTATCAGCGCCCAGTTTGCCTCGCTCGACAGCATGATTGCGATCAGGGTGTCCGGAGAGAGGGCTCCACCAACTTGTACGCCGACTTCTTGCCTTGCCGCTGCAAATCTGTTGCAAAGAAAGAAGGCATGTTCGGCGTCCTCTTCGATGCCTGCTCCACACAGCGTGCAGTCGCTGTCGGTTTCGTGGCCAAACCTTTTTAGGTAGCCGCGGAAGCACCCATGCCCGCTGAGGATCTGCGTCAGGTCGAAGTTAACCTGGCCGTGCTTCCTGTCCATCCAGGATGTCAGATCTGGGATCAGCCGGTGGGTCCACCTGCCCTTCGTCGAGGCATTCCACCTCTGTCGAGGTGTATACCCAGGTACGTAATTTCATTTGCTTTGGGAAGAACGGAGTTGTTTAATTATAGCGAAGAGCAATCTTACCTATTCAGGGTAAGCGTTATGTGCCTACATTTATGTTCGTTCACTTTAATTCGCCAGTCTGATAACCATTTCTCCACTGATACTAGATGAGAGGCTAGCTGATTTAATGCCTGGATCGGGCATCTGGCACGACTCAAGATAGCTGTGTCGTCGGCAAATGTTAATGTTGTCAGTTGTGTACTAGTGGGAATGTCCGCTGTGTAAATAAGGTATAGGGTTGGACCAAGTACACTACCTTGAGGGACTCCGGCTTTGATTGGGTGGTCGCCGGACAAGGCTGTACTGCATCTTACAGCAAATACTCCCTCGTAGAGGTATGACTTCAGAAAATTATGCGTGTTGGGTGAAAGCATAGTTAGGATTTTATACATTAAACCATCTTGCCAAACTCTGTCGAATCCTTGTGAAATGTTCAAAAATATTGCAGTGCAGTACTCTCGGCGCTCGAACGCAGTACGTATTTCTGCTGCTATACGATTGACCTGCTCGATGGTTCCATGTTTTGCACGAAACCCAAACTGATGTGATGGAATTTTATATATCAAGTGAGGGGTGATGTAGGCCAAAGGGCATTTTTCGTATAGCTTGGAAAGGCATGAAAGTAAGCTAATGGGCCTATATGATGAAGGATCAGTATCAGCGTTGCCAGTTTTTTTTTTGCCAAGTCGGGACTTAGGAACTTTTTTAGTGAAAAAAGCGGGACTCTTACGTCGAAAGCGGGACATAATTAAAAACGTATATAACCAGAAGTTTTTAAAATATTTATCTTTTTATTTCCATCCAAATTAAGTTAAAGTACAATAGATAGTAAAATTAGCTATAGAAAATATATTTTAACAAAAATATAATATTTCCAATGATATTTACTTTTTCGTTAAATATTTGGGTTTTATTATTTTATAATAATAAACAGAAATTCATAAGAACCATATGGCGTTTTAAACAATAGTCTGAGGAGTGAATGTTTCAAATTTTAACTTACAATAAGAGAATAACTATTTATAACAATCACTTATTCATGATATTTCTGTGAAGATTTCACTTCTTTTAAAGTTCACGAACAAAAACACGTGAAAAACTTACTTTTGTTTGCTTAATGAAATCAAACTAAATTGCGCATGCAATGCAACTCACTAAAAGATCACTGCTTCACTGCACTAAAACAAACGGTAATCGTTATTCTTTCGTTGATAATCGTACGTTTTCGTGAAACAGAAAATTATAAGCAAATGAAAATAAGGAAAGAGCGAAGAGAAAGAGAGGAAGTCGCTGTCGCAGGCGCCTCTCACTCCTGAACGCTTCATCAGCCCGCACGTTCGAATTATATGTCCCGCGCGGGACATTTCATTTTTATTTAAAAAGACGTCGGGACGTCTGGCAACGCTGATCAGTATGGTCTTTACCAGGCTTAGGTATCATTATGATTATGGACTTTTTCCATCCCTTTGGAAAGTGGCCAAGTCTACTGATTCCATTGAATAGCTGGCAAATTATGCAAACGGCACAATACGGAAGTTCAATAATCATTTCAGGTGTTATTAGATCGGTGCCTGGAGACTTTTATGGCTTGAGTTGCTCTTTTATGATATTGGCAAGCTCATCCGGTCGGAACTGTATTGGATCTTGAGGTTCTCGAGCTTCATCTGCTGGTAGAGTAAACGTGTTTGTTACTGGGTTTGGGAGTAAAAAGTGTTGAAGATGAGCGGCAAATGTCTGCATGGTTCTTTATTGGCGTTACAGTATCTTTTGGCGAACTTAGAGTTGGGTGTGCCCTCCATAATGGATGCTTGGAGCTACACGGGGATAATTGCTCGATATAACGACGTTGATTAAGTTCTTCTTCTTGTTTTAGTGCTTTTGTTCACTGTCGTGTGGCTTCTTTGAGTCTTTGCTTTGCCCCCTGGGACCTGTTCGTCTGCCAATCTCGTCTTAGTCGGCGCTTTACAAGCACAAGCCGCTCAATCTCTGCGTTAGTTCTGCAAGTATTTGGCTGGAAAGGCGCATCTAATGTTTTTGGGGTTGAGGACAGATTGCAATTTGTTGGTGAAGTTTTCAATATCAGCCCCGTTGTTAAATTGTGGATTCAACTCGATATGCGAACTCACATATTTTTTGTACTTCAGCCAGTTGGTTTTGCAAGAAGTTATTTTTTGGGGCTGTTCTTCTGTCTTTGGCCGTTGGTGAAGAGTAAATAGCATCGGTGAGTGGTCTGATGATAATTCCGGAAGGGTTGCAGATTTTATCAAACTGCGTGGAATATTTTTAGTTACTGCGAAGTCAATCAGATCTGGCAGCTTCCTTGGATCAGCCGGCCAGTATGTAGGCCTACCCGGAGAAACATATTCGAGTTTGTTTTTAACTTTTATAAGTGCGTTATACAGCTGTCTTCCTTTTGGGTTTACAAGACGTGACCCCCAGTGCGTGTGGTTAGCGTTGTAGTCTCCCTCTGATACGAAGCATTTACCTAGTGAATTGTAAAATTCCATGAATTGGTCCCTTGATAGTGTATAGCGAGGAGGGCAGTAGACAGCGGTTACTTTTCCGCTGTCCGATTCTACTTGTATGGAAGTGGCTTGTAGTTGGTTTCTAGCAGTTTCCTTATAAAGGTAATGTTTTAGTCGATTTCTGACTCCATGGGCTTTGCCATCTGGGTGGTTAGTACCATGGAAAAGATAGCCTTTTATTTGGAAGTTATATTTATTTGAGGTGGGTTTCTGCCAGAAGCATTATGTCGATTTGTTTCTCATTGAGGAATTGTGTCAAGTCCAGTTTGTGTCGTGAGACGCCATTAGCATTCCACAGGGCAATGCGTAGGGATGCCATTGGTTATTTGGGTTGTGACGATGCAAGCATCTGCACTATGATATTTGGGTTCGTACCATTTCCTGGATGGACTGTTGAATTAAAGTCATCAGATCCATCATTTGCTGTTGAATTTTGTATAGCATTGATTCCGAGATAAATAGTGGCTGATCTGTGCTAGGGACAGGTGACCCATTTTTAGAGCCCTTAAAAAATGATATTTTTATTGGTTGTCGCAGCTTCAAGAAAAGATCTGGCTGCGGTAGCAAGGTAAACGTCAGGGTGTGATTTGGAGGCTACAAAAGCGTTTGGCTGACTGCGTGAGTGCACTGATGTCAGACTCTGGCTTAGCCGATTTTTGAGCTCCTTGTATACAGGACAGCCTCCATAGTTTGCTGTGTGATTCCCTCCACTGTTGGCGCACTTTTTAACGTTTGGATCGTTCCTATTTGACGTGCAGTTGGCGGAGCCATGTAGGTCTCCACAGGCGACACAAACGGGTCGAAGGGTGCAATAGGATCTTGTGTGGCCGTATTCTTGGCAGTTTGTGCACTGTACTAGCCCCTTCCTCTTATGCGGTTCCTCTACAGTAATTCTACGATGCAATAAAAATTGTAATTTGTAGATAGGGTGAACTTCATTTTTCTTTAATGCCGTAGTGTTTGGTACAAGTTCAACCTTAAATAAGGGCTGCGGCTTTCTGTCCTTGTTTAGGATATTCATAACTGATTTGGCTGTGAAGCCATGCTCTTGAAGTGCCTCAGAGACCTCGGCAGGTGTCACACCTGCCTTTGAGTACAACTTGCAGGCCCCTGCTGCTTTTTAGTTGGTACGAGTAGAAATTTGTTTTGTTGTCGTTAAGGTACTTGGCCAGCAGTCTGTAGCTGTGCTCAGTTTTAGTTTGCGCTTTGGTCTCGTGGATATTTCCTTTTACTAAAGGGACAATATGAAAGTTATCTTTTTAAATAAGATTAACTATATTGTTTACAAGTAGACTCGATCTTTTCTCCCGGATATAGATAGGGTGCGGTTTAAAGTAAAGAGGGCTGATCTTCTGATGTGTCCGCCAGGATTGCGAATCTATTACCATTTATGCTGGTCTCGGTTGAGGTTTGACCTAGGTTGCTACAGCTCATTTTGGATTTATTTCCCGTTACTGAGTTTTGTGGGCTAAGTTTCCGCTTAATTTGAATGTAGCGGTCAATGCCTGTCTGTATGGTCGGTTTAGTTTTGTGAGCTACTTTTGAGTCAGAAACACCAACAATTGCCGTCAATGGTAAAGAACAAATGGATGACACCGTTGCAGTTGTGTTGTCATTGCTGTGGATGTTGAGAGCGACGGGATAGTGCTCGTAACTGAAGTCAAGCAGTTTTTTGCTTGCACTTGTTGCTGATTAAGGCAGGTTCTCACCTTGTGGCAAAAAAAAAATGGATTTTTTTTTGTCTAATCGTATAGATATATGTTCCGAAAATGTTCTCAAAAAATTTCAGATCCAAATTTGAAAGATTAAAAAAGTTACAGGCCCTTACATGGAGCACATGTCGAGCACCGACCATTGGAAGCCAGAACTTCAAACGCGTTTATCTCAGAAACACGTTTTCGGACCTTGCGGAAGTAATTGAAGGCGTTGGGGTTAACCAATCGTCATCAAATTTTTTTAAATGTTCCTAATTGTTTCATTTAACTAGGATTATCCAAAAAAATTGAAAACTGTTTAATTGAGAAAATAATTAGTGAGAAAAAAAGCGCGAAAATCGAAATTTTTTTTCAAAAGCTAATAACTTTTGCAGTTAGCAATTTTCATTTTTTTTCTGATCTTACAGGCAGGCTCCGGTTTTTACTTTCACAAGATTCTCTCGTTTTCGTTTTCAAAAACGAAAATTGGTGCTCCCGTTTTCACTTTCACAAGATTTTTTCGTTTTCAAAAACGGGCAAGTTTTTTTGTCGAAATGAAGAGTAAATGCCTTTTTTACATCAAAACGGTTCTTAATTGCAAAAGGAAAACAAGAAAGGAAGCTAGCTTCGGCAAGCCGAAGCTTATATACCCTTGCAGTCATTAAATATGTCTAACAAAATACAAAAAGGCTAAACAGCATCAAATCTATGACAATTTTTCTATTAATTTTCCATATTGTTCATATGACAGCTATATGATATAGTCGTCCGATTTTGATAAAATTTAATTTGTAACTCAAGACTCATAAGAAAACTCTATATTCCAAAAATCATGATTGTCTGATGAAAAACATCGAGGTAATAATTTTATTTCCGTTATTTCTATATAGCTTTTTCGATCTTTCCTATAGCAGCTATATGATATATTACTCCGATTTTTATGAAATTTTTTTTCTCGATTTAAGGGTATTTGAAAAACTTGATGTTCCAAAAATCATGCTCGTGGGATTAAAAACAACGACGTTATAATTTTTTTCCATTATTTATATATATATTTTCTGATCTCTCCTATGGCAGCTATATGATAGAGTTATCCGATTTTGATAAAATTTAATCCGAAATTCAATAGTGGTTAGAAAATGCCATCTGGAAGGAATCAAGTCGATCTGATCAAAAACAACGAAGTAAGAATTTTTAATTTCACTCTCTCGTATGGGAGCTATCCGATATAGTCGGCCGATCCGGCTCGTTCCGACCTATATACTGCGTGCAACAACTAGACAACTTTTGGGAAAGTTTCAGCACGATAGCTTTAAAACTGAGAGAGTAGTTTACATAGAAACCGACAGGAGGACAGACGGACAGACAGACAGACGGACAGACGTACAGACGGATTTGGATTCAGATGGTGATGCTGATCAAGAATATATATACTTTATGGGTTCTGAGGTGTCTCCTTCACTGCGTTGCAAACTTCTGACTGAAATTATAATACCCTTTTGCTCTGCAAGGGTATAAAAAATAGATGACTCCTTGGTCTATTGATGTTCATTTCACATCATCAGTAGGTCAATCTAATTCGTATTTATTTTTTAAATAATTATTTTCTGACCCCATCTTGATTTCATACATAAAATATTTGCCGTCGGCAACAACAACTTTCGTTTTGCTGAGGGGCCGATAAATCTATTGCCAAAAGTTATCGTCAATGCTGCCGTACTTGTAGTGGAACGAAACAACCACTTAAAAATACTTATAAAATGAAAACGAAGAAAAAAATATTTGTGAAGAAAAGTTAAATAAGCTTTTTATAAATAAATATGATTAATTTAGTTTCTTAAATGGCAAAAGTGCAGTAAAAAAGTGGTTGAGAATAGTGGAATGAAAGCTGCAAAAAAGGTGGCAGCCTCTTATTGTGGGAAACAGCTGATTTCTGATGGAGGCTTATTTGAACTTTTAAAAATGTAAGTAATTTACCGATCGTCAGACATATTAAAAACACATGTGCTGCATCTAAAATGTCTCGATTTTCTTAAATCAATCAATTTCTGCCTTCTTTTGGCTTCAAAACAGGCAATTGAAAATATAAAAGGCATTTTTTCGCGTTGTTTACTTTTGACCAAAAAAAGTCAGCTGTTTGAACCATTCCGATAACGAAACGATGACAAAAAGTTTGTAAAAACCGGAGCACCTAAAACGAAAACGTACGTTTTCGCCCAAAACGAAAACGAGAAAAAAAGTGAAAACCGGAGCCTGCCTGTTAGTTCATTTTATGCACAGTACTGTACACTTTAAGAATCTTTTCGGTTTTTGTGTTTCCGATAACCCGTTTTAGCAGAATCACTTCCGTAAGCCGGACTCCTTTTTGCCGAAATGTTGCAACTGAGGAACGCCCCCTCCCGCCCTTTTTTGATTTTTCAATTTTTAAATTTTTTCGCAAAATAAATATGTTTTCAAATAAAGTTACAAATTTCAGATTTTTATCTTTAACCGTTTTCTAAAAACAATTTTTTTTTTAAATGTCAATTTTTCGGCCCTACAAGGTGAGAACCTGCCTTAAGCATAGATGGAGAGCGCGTTTCGTTGTTTGACTTTGGTACAGCAGTCAGCATTGACGGAGAGCAAGAGCGCGCTCTGTCGTCAGCTGGAGGCAGTAGTTCGCTGGTTGGATTCGGGGACCATGCTCGATCGTCGGTTGCGGGCTGTTGTTTTCGCTGTATAGAAAGCCGACGTTTATCTTGCTCACGTTGACGCTGAGCCCGAACACCGTTTTGGCTCATTACAATTGCTTGTTTAAATTAACTTAATAAACCAATTAATTTACAATTAATAATTTATAAAATTAATCTATAGTGTCCACAGCGCGCTTGGCGACTGTTCGCTTGCTATTAGATAGTTGGACCTTGCCAACTGCACTTTATGTTTCTTTAATAATTCCCGGAGCACAAATAAAAATACGTCTACACTCGGCGACGTCTGAACTAAAATTTCTGAAACTTATGATTATGAAGATTAATTAATTTAATAGTTTTAAATAAATTATTTCTTGACTTCGCGGAGTAATAATAAATTCGCTTTCTGAATTTATATATGTGTTGGAGATATGGGGTCGGATTCTTCGGCCATTATTGCCCACTATTTCACTATTTTTCTTTAACTGGAACGAAGCGAGCCACAATGATTTTACTTGTGTCTGTTCACTCTCGAAGGCTAACTTTGACTGCCCTTCCCCTATACTTCACTAAGTACACTTCTTTTCCCATCATTGCCCCACGCTCAGTAAGGATTTCTCTCTCCTTCTCTACCGAGCTCTCAATCTAAAGCTTCTTTATGTGTCATTCTCTTCATGTTATTTCTTTTGATCTTTATTTATTTCTTATATCGATACGTTGTGAGACTTACTATTATTGATTAAACCTGATTATAAACTCCGGCACGGCCTTCCTGACTATAACACGTCCTCGTGTTAGTTATTCTAACTAACTTAGTTATTCTAACTAAAGATGGCATTCAACTTCATTTTACTCAGCTTTCACTCTTCAAAACCATTTTGCACACTCTTCCACTTGTCTTTGAATGTTAATTTGGCGGGTTAATCTTTAACTCTTCAAAACCATTTTGCACATACTTTCTCTTGTCTTCGAATGTTTATTTGGTGGGATAATCTTTCTTACTTTCCTTTAGAATATCAGCTCTCTTCTACACAAGCCAAACAACTCGGATATCCACTTTACACTCCATCAGACATTGACTTATTATTATTATTATTATTAATAGGGGGGGAATTGGCTACCTCGACCCAACTGGATCTATTGTACCCCCTATCTGAGGGGGTCTCTGTCTGCCTATGCTACAATAAGGCAAAAGGTTTAACTTTTTTTTTACTTTTCGAACCAGCTTCGAGATGATTCTATTACTACAGAGTGCAATAATTGCCGCTCGACTGTCCGAGAGGATTCCAATGTCCTTGTTTGTGTACCGGGCTTCATATTGAGCTCTGCACACCGTCCTATGGTGCTTACTTCAGCTTGGAATATGCTGGTGTATTGGCCTAAAGATTCATGGTACTTGATTCGTGGTCCTATCACTCCCAAGCCAGTGCATTGATGTCTTAGGGACCCGTCCGTATACCACGCTATGGTGTGACTTGCCATGGAGTGTACTTCCTTCTTGGTGGTCCATTCCTTCTTGTTGCTCAAATGAGCAGAGAAATTATTTTCCAAGATGAATTCTACTATCATTTCGTCCCTAGGGAGTAAACTCATGGGAAGTTCGACTAGTAGTTTTGCTGCATGCCTAAAGCTGACGATGCGGTCACTGCCATTACCAGAAGAAGTGATTCTTAACAGGGTGGCTTTCCCCTGCAACGCTACTACGCAGTGGAGCGGAGTGAGTTCCAGGAGAACTTCCTGTGCCGTAGTGGGACAGGTCCTCATTGCTCCTGTCATACATATGCACGCCAATCTTTGCAGTATTTTTTAGCTGTTTCTTTGCGGTGACGAACTGAACCATATGTGAGTATTGGCCTCACAATTATAAGGTAGGTAAGGCCATCTGATGATTTGGGGTGAGGTCCCCCATGATATCCCTGCAATTTTCCGACAGGTGAAGAGAGCCTTGAGGCATTTGTCAACTGTCTTTTGAATGTGGGTTGCAAACGTTAGTTTCCTGTCGAAGGTAACGCCGAGGTACTTAACTTTCCGGCTTACTGCTATGGGAGTACCTAGTAGCATGATTTGTCTCACTTTCTGTAACTTATACTTGAAAGGAACAATGACTGTTTTTGAGGGGTAGAGGTTAAGCCCAACTTCCCTGCACCAGTCAAGCGTTATCTTAAGTCCGAGTTGGACAATATCTCAAAGCGTTTCTTCAAATTTCCCTCTGGCTACTATTACTATGTCATAGGCATAGCTCTGGCATTGTATTCCTCTATCGAAGAGTTTCCTTAGTAGTTCATCTACTAGTAGGCTCCACAGTAGAGGAGATAAAACTCCACGTTGCGGACATTCTCTGCTTGTGACAACGGTCATTGTGCTATTGCCAATGGTCGCCATTGCCGGTCTGGAGCTTAACAAAGCTCCCAAGAAGGACTTGGGGTTGGCGAAGTCTTTCTTCCCTACTTTGGGGATGAAGACCCTAGCAGCATCAGTCTTCCTAAGCGGGTTAGGGGTAAATCCAGTCCCTGCTGCAGCAATGATTGTTAGATACCATCCAGACCTAGTGACTTAAATGGTAGGAAGGTCCCAATTGCCCATTTAAGTCTCTCCGGAGCGACTAGGGTCTTGGTAATTGCCCAGTTCTCTGCGCTCGGTCTGGGGTGTCTCGGAGTGGACACAACTTCCACTGGGGTGGACGTATCCTCCACCAGGGGTAAGCCCCCAGGAAAGTATGTTCCAAAGAGGAATGCTAATTTATCCCTGTCGTCGGAAGTGTGGGTGGTTTTACATTTCCTCAGGGCAAGGTTACTTTTTGGTGCAGCTTTGGCCATAACCTTGTGCAGTCTTGCCCCTTCATGGGCTGTGCTGATTGCCTCACAGAAGTCTCTATAGTTCTTCCGTTTGGCCTTCCTGATCTCTTTGTTGTAGAGCGTCAGGCTTTGTTTATATATTCCCCAGTTATCCTCGCTCGTTTTCGCTCTGTTGAAGAGCCGGCGGGTGGAGATGCGGAACCGTTCTAGGCTGGCGTTCCACCATGGGGCGTCTCTTTCTGCTTTCCGTCCGCCAAGAGGGCAACTGTCCTCAAATGCATTGGTTATCTTCTTGCAGAGGTTATCCACTGCCTGATCTAATTCTAAAGAATGTCTGGGTATACCTGACGGTTCGTTAGAGAGATTGAGCTCAAGAGAGGACTTGAACCAATCCCAGTTTGTTTTCTTGGGATTCCTTTTGGGGGCGTCCCTAGCGGTGTTGAAGTCTACTTCAAATCTAATGATTCGGTGATCCGACATTGATTCCTCTGACGACACATGCCAGTTCTTGATAAGTGGTCCCAGAGACCTGCTCATCATAGTTACGTCTAGGACCTCTTCTCTTACTCTAGTAATGAATGTCGGTGTGGACCCGACATTACCGATTTCTAGGTTACTATTTACAATAAACTCTATTAGTTGCTCACCTCTGTTGTTGACGTCGGTGCTTCCCCATATCACGTGATGTGCATTGGCGTCACATCCAACGATCAGGGCATCTTCTTCTTCCTGCAGCCTTCCACGAGTCCGATGATTTCCGGTGGTGGGCATGCATCCCCAGCAAAATACGCCGACGCTATGGCGATCGCTGGTAACTTTCCTGTGCCGCTCACTGTTACCGCGGCACAGTCATTGCTTAGAAACTCTGAAAAGATATTATAATTGATATCTTTCCTTATTAATATGCATGGGTGTACACCCCGTTGGTCGGATATTACCTTTGATTCCTTGGTGTACAGGCCTTTAATGCCCTGATCGCACCAAGGCTCCTGTATGAGAGCTAGCCTGAGATGTTGAGTGGTGAATAGCCTGGCCAGGACGGCTGATGCCGCCTTCGCTCCGCGCTTCTCCGTGTTGCCCTCGCCTTTGAGGTGCAAGGCTCCTAAGGCCTTGGACGGGAGGGAGGTCCCTTTGCCTCTTTATGGGCCTCTGACTTCGACCTTTTGGGGTGTTCGTCGGAGGGGGTGAGGGTGCTGTTTCCCCGCTTACTGGCAGGATCACTACTTTGGGCCGCTGGTCGTGGCTCCTTAGCCTTCCTCAGTGCCTCGTTAGGTGTCATGCCCTGCTGAAGGTATCTGAGGTACCACTTGATTTTGGACCCCGGCATGCCTCTCCTGTTGGGGTCGTCTAGGCCTCCAGGTTTTCCTCTGGCTGGAAGGACATCCTCCTTTGTGACAGGCCTGGTCCTCTGTCCAGCCACGGTGTGTGGGCAAACCATCCGCGATGGTCCTGCTAGTCGCGCACGTTCCCGGACTGAGACAGTTGACCATTGTGGGGTCTGTTCCACATTCTGCGTCCGTGATGCACTCCTGGCGGTGGCTGCGCTCCTGGGTGGGGATGGTCCCACCTGGGGTCGCTCTCCGTCGAGGAGTTGATTTTCGAAATGCCTTGCGACTCTCGAGGCAGGGATGTCCTGCGGTAATTTGTTACTTGTATGCTTTTTCAAATTCTACTCCCACAAGTTGCAGAGAATATACGGTCCGCCCGGGCAGAGATTCGCCATACCCGGGTAAGGCATAGTTAGGACAGGCGGTCGCCACTTGCCGGGCCCCCAGCCAGGCTGACTATCGGCACGGGTCGGATGACACCTTAGTCCGGCACCGGAGTGAGATTGTGGGAAGGGAAGTTGGTAGGTAATTGTGAGGGAAGAGGGGTGTGGGAGGCTACAATTTGAAGACGGCCAGACAAACGTCTTATCAGTACATCGACTTCGGTGTACCCGCTGTTTGTCCGGGTTGCTTATTAGTTTGCGCTTATTCACAACTAACCTTATAAAAAAGGCCGTTCGCTATCCGCAACCTGCGACCCGCCTGGTGGCCCCAGCTAAGCCCCCTCTTGAACATCTTACTAGTTCTCGAAGAACAGGATCGTTCTTACATATATGTATATAAATTGCTTACTCGTTGACATTTATTATTATAGTAATAGATTTCTTCGTTATTCATTGCCACATATTCTGGCGTTATTAGAAATTCTGTCTTACTTACAGGTAATGCTATTATTCTATGTTAAGAATATGTTCCATTTTTAAAAATTGGTAGTTTTGCTGCAAATATCAGGTCTGTTTCATTCATTATTGCTTTAAATTCTAGGAACTCATACATGTTTTCTTCTGATGTTATCTCTACGCCCTGTTTCTCTAACTCTTGTATGCATTTGGTTGATTCTTGTTTGTCGAATATAAATTTTGAAATCAATCCCATTTTTGCCAATAATAAACTTTCAGCAATGTCATTTAAGTTTAATGCAAGCATATCTATTGTTACTGAAATCCTCTCTATGTATTCTAACCTATAAATACTCTTATCATCTTCTAAAAACGTCTCACTTATTCCATTTTTGTAATTGTTAAAAAACGTGGCTACCCTGCTTTGTTCTTCATGAATATATTTCGTCAAATTTTTAAAAATTATGCCGAACTTGTTACCTGTTTTTTCCTGTGAGGTCACGGCCTCTCGCAATCTTTCCTCTTCGTTCTGTATTTTCCTTATTTCTTGTTCCAATTTTTCTGCATCTTCTGCATCCAGATTTCCTGTTATGAACTTAACAACTGATCCTAACCCATTAATTAGTTAATTCGGCTTCATTTTCTTAGGGCATATTCCCTCTAGTCTTGTTTTAATAATCTGTAACGTGTTCTGCAATGCTCTCACAAGATCCTTTCGTTTCTGCATCGTCAGCTACCTCTCTGAGTGTCTTTCCTATGTTCTCTATTACTTCCTGATATTCTTGTTACCTTAACACGTGTATCAGTTCTTATATGTCTGTATTATTTTTGCAGGGCTTAAGTTTATTTGTGCTAAAGGCTCGTCGCCCGAATATCGAAACTCCTTCCTTCGGCCATGGTCATTGACCACATGTAATTATTATTGTTCATTTGGTTTGGTTAGTCTTCTGATTTTTTCTTTGTTATGTGCGGCGAATAAAAAAAAATAATAAAATTTAGAACCAAACAAAAATGTAAACAATGTTTGTTTACCAACTGCCTGCCGATAACAAATTATCGATTCTGCGTGAGTCCAGGCAGGGTTGCGACTTCTTAAGCCTCAGGAACTGGTTCCCCAGGAATAACTCTCAAGTGAACCAAAAAGGTGAATTTTAAAAACTTTAATTATTTTTTTGGGCGAAGAGAGAACAAGAAAAAAAAGTGCAGGTTGTTGAAGAGGTTACGCAAGGTGATCAAGGAGGCATAAAATTTTCAAAATTTAATAAGATTTTTCATGAAAAGTGAGTAAAATAATAATAAAAAAAAAAAACACAAAAAAAAAAAGTGTTCAAAGTAAAGAGTAATAAATTGGTGTTTAGATTCAATCCCGAAGAAGACATCGGATCTATTTTTCTTGGACAAGTTGAAGGAGGAGCAACACCCAAATTAAGAGGACAAATTTTCTTTAAAAAAAAATTTGGCCACTCATCGCTGGGTGGCCCTCAGGTTTTTGTTTAGCTTAACTATTTATTTATTACTAGAGGTCCTGTGTCCGCTTCGCTGGTCAACACAATTTAACAACATAAAAGTCAATGTTGCCACATTTTTCAAATATATGGAAGTATAGAAAGATGGTGATTTAACACTTTTCCAGTTGACTTTTCCACTTGCGCAGCACAAACCAGCCGTTTCTCTTTTAAACTTTAACGCACTGCAATATCGGTATATAGTCGCCATTGGTCCAATATCTAAATTTTCATTATCACTGCAGTTCGCAGTGGGGTCATATTGGAATGCCAAGCGATTGAATGATGCCAATGATCTCCATGTGCTCATTTGTCTCTCTTCGCTTAAGTTTTGTGAATATACTTGTTGCTGGCTTGGATGTCTGCGGCCAATGTTTGCACGTCGTCCTCTAAGCATTTTGGACTATGGACAGAGTGGTGAATTTATCCTCAAATGCACGATACACATAATTTTCACAGTTCAACTTAAATTGAATAAAAATTCTTTTTTTTCACAATTTCACAGTGAACACAAAAATTGAGATAAATTGCTATGGGAGCGTGTTTGTCAGTGTGATGAGGTAGCAACTCACTTTATATGCGACAATATTGCAATTTTCTTACGGATCCCTAATTTTTTTCAAAATAAATTATAGCCTATTTAACTCCACGATAATATAGCTTTCTATCGGCGAAAGAATTTTTTAAATCGGACCAGTAGTTCCGGAGCCTATTCCCTGCAAACAAACAAACAAACAAACAAACAAACAAATTTTACCTCTTTATAATATTAGTATAGACAAACAAATTAGATTTAAGTTAAAATCAAAGACAAAATATGAAGTGAATATTAATGAAATAATCCAACAGTCCAAAAATTAATTTCAAAAAGAAGTAAAGCAAATGAAGTAGTTGAAACCTTGATATTAACATGTGATATACGCCGTACTTATTTATCATTTCTTATGCAATATTTATTTATTTATTATTTATTACACTCTATTTATTTATTATTTATTGCTTAATGTTTCGTGTAATTCGTCCCGCGGTACCGTGGTTAGGTGTTAGATGTAATACATGTTAATATTTAAGTACCAAAATATGAATTATAACGAGTTAAAGAAAAACATGAGTGAGTAGAGTTTGCAATAGGGGGGGTGAGATAAAAATAAATATTTCCACGAATATGATATTAGGGAGGTGCAATATAAGATGCACCCATGGTTGGGAGGCCCTCAGAAGACTCTAATTCAATCTTTTGAGTCCATATGTATCTGTCCCAAAATCCGTTGTTTTTAGTCCATGTTCAGATTGTAGTTTCAAAATTCCGTTTTGTTTATTTTTGTTGTGACTGCCGTGTAAGTGTTCGCCATGGTTGTTCCCCTCCCTGGGATATCGATGGCTAGTCGGCAAGCTGCACTACACACCCGAAAAAGGCAGGACATGACATCTTTATGAATTTTCTGGGGTTTGGCAAATGTTAGTGTTAACCCGTTGTCTTCCAGCACCTTGTGTTTCGAAAATCTAGGAGTAAGTTTGTCCCTCCTGTTCTCCTTCCTAAATATTGTATCTCCTGGTTCTACTGGGTTGGGGTTCTCCCTGTTTGCATTTGCTGACTCTATTCTTTTATTTTTCTGCTGTTTTACCATTTCCTTGATTTTTGGGTATAATTCGGCCTGGAACGCATTGACTTTCTGTAAATAATCATGTTTGTTGTTAAATGATATGTTATTTAGAAAATTATGCGTTCTACCCGTAAACAGTTCCTGTGATGTCAACTTTTTAGCCGAATCAATAGCATTGTTGTATGTTATGAATGCTTCGTCTAGTACCTCCTGATGTTTGATTTCCATTCTTTTTGTTTTCTTTGCCTCGATTATTAGTCTGAATATTTCTGTCGATTGTTTCGATTGCGGAATTACTTGACGACTGTTGGAAGGAGGTTGTATGTAGTTCTAATTTGTACCGCTTGCAAACGTCCTTAAACAGGTTGGAAGAGAATTCCACTCCCTGATCACATACTATCTTTTTGGGTATCCCGAACAAAGCCATGAAATTTTTTATCGCTTTCACTATGTTTATACTTTTTTTGCTGGAATCGTTTTTTTCCCAATCGTATCTTAAGAACTTGTCTATTATGGTTAATACATTTTTCTTGTTAATAAAATACAAATCTATATGCACTACTTTCATGGGTCTCTGTGGAGTTTCTGTCAAGCTGTATTTAATTTTGTGTGGGTTCCAATCATATTTCTGTATTTGACAACTATCGCAATTATTAATGGTTTGTTCAATAGTCTGTCTCATATGCGGAAAAAAAAACACCTTTCTTTTTAGGTGGGCCAAAGTTTCATTCATTCCCCTATGATTATTCTTTTCATAATAATCCTTAATGATTTGTTGTTGTTGGATTTTCTCTGTAATGTCCGGTAATAATATTGTACATCTTATCGCTTTATATAGCTTACAATATGCAAAATACGTGTAATATATTTGATTTGATTGTTATCTGGTATTAATAATGCTACTGTCCTCTTTGGTTTTACAATTCAATTTAATCTACGGGCCATAGTTTCCTCATTAAACATATTTTCTGCCCAGGTTATTCTTAGTTTATTTCTAAATGGAATTTGTTTCTATATCCTTGATTTTTACCTTCCTCAGTAACTACCTAAATATTAAATTCATTCAATGGCTTTTCCGATATAAGAAACCCAAGCTGTAGGTCTTCCCCTGCGGAGTGAATCGTTTCCCCGTTCGGTGAGGCATTTTCTAGTACATTAACCTCTGGCTGGATTCTGCTCAACGCGACTGCCACTACATTCAAGGATCCTTTTTTATACACTACAATCTTACTAGCTTAGAATCAAGTTCTTTGATGCTCATAAGCCAGGTTAATGGCCTATGATCCGTCACTATTTTGAACTTGGTGCCAAATAGGTAGTGTCTAAAGTGTTTAATCGCCCAAATAATGGCCAACATTTCTTGTTCTATAGTCGCGCAATTTACTGCTGCTCCTGATAATGTTCTACTACCAGTTCGTTGTCAGTTCAAAAAGGAGACAACTGAGCTGTCAATTGAAGAGGAAAAATACTTTAGGGAAAAAAATACATCAACTCAAGCCGACAGAATTTTTGATTTATAATAAAATAATAATAATAATAATAAAATATGTCGGAGCGTAGTTAATTAATTAAATTGCTTGCTCAACTGTTTAAGCGAATGGCTAAGTGTTTCAAGGTGAGACGACTGTATATGCAGTCGTCAGTGTGGCTCAGTGTTGCGTTGAAAAAAGAGATAACGATGGTGTCAAATCGTAGTTAAAAAAAGTCTTTTTTGAATTGTAATTTTTGAAAAGAACGCACGCGCTGAGGCTCGCTTCGCTCGAAAAATGTCAGACAACGGTATGAATCTTCAAGGAAATAAGACCGCTCCGTCATCAGAAGTGGGATGTAACTCCCGATCTATAACTTTAGAAGAACAATTTCGCGTTTTGCTAGAGCAGCAGAACCAAAATTGTTTACAACTTGCTGGAGCGCTGCGAGCTACGTCTGGCGAGCCCCAACAAAAGGCCGACATTGTGTTACCAAAATTTAATACAGATACAGCCGGAGTGGATGCAGTGCAGTGGTGCGCGACCGTAGACATAATTTTGAGCGAGACCTCGCTGCAAGGTAATGCATTAATTTTGGCCTTAACGAAGCCTCTAGAAGAAATGGCATCACAGTGGTTATCGCAGGTGTGTTATGCCGGAATCACGTGGCCTCAATTCAGACAATTGTTTGAGCAACGATTTGAAATTACCGAGACTTGCATGAGTGTCGCCGTTTATGCGAGCCGTAAAACTTCGTCACTCGTCACAAAATGGCGTGATATTGACAAAGAAGAGATTGCGGCATCGGTAGTACTTGGACATCTGGCAAGTCATGACCGTCGATTGCATCGAGTTGCGTACACAGCTAGGATTCACAACAGACACGAGGTGCAATCAGAGTTACAAGTGTATGCGTTGGACTCAAAACGATGCAACTACTCGCACGAGGAACCAAGTGCTAAACGCTTTAAGTCATTTGGAATTACTTGTCACTCCTGTGGTCAACTTGGACACAAAAAGGCGCAATGCCGAATGAAGAAGCAGCCATCATCTGAATAAAAACGTGGAGCGGATCAAGGAATGGCCCAGCGCACTAAGACACACATCACTTGGTAGCGTTGTAACGAAATAGGGCATATCGCAACCAAATGTCCTAAGAGAGCTGCTGGAGAAGGATCTGGATCGGAAACACGCATCCCTAAGCGAATAGAGATTTGTATAGTGAAAGAACCAAAAGCATCCATTCTGCATCTATGTGAGAAATTCGTGTATACTTTTGATTCCGGAGCTGAGTGCTCCTTGGTTAAAAAGAGTCTAGCGTCTAAGCTGAGTGGAAAGAGATTTAATAACGTCATATCGTTAAGTGGAATAGGACCTAGTGAGTACAATACAAATTTTAAGTAACGTAATGATTAATGAAAATTGCATCGAAATAATGTTTCACGTAGCCGATGACGCTTGTATGAAAAACGAAAGACCTAGCACCTACTCTACCGCTAATATAAAAAAAAAATTACATTCTTTAACTCCATCCGGGTGATTAGCCAGTAGCGACTAATCCTAGCATTGGGGTTGCCACCTGACGCCATCTAGGAGTGACGAAAAGTTCTATGTTTGTGTCCATAGTAACGTGGACGAGGGGGTGTGCGGGTCCGAAATTTGTTACTAATGTTAAGTGAGCGATTGAGCATAGAAATGGTGGAGATTTGGAAAAAGAGACCGTTTCTTTTTCTCTGGGAGCCTGGGATTCGAACCCGGGCCTTTCGGGCCGGAGACCAGCGTTCTACCTGTAATTCTACTCGTAATTCTTACTTATAATACTTAGCTTAATACTTTAATGTTGTATTATAGTTAATAGTTAAGCATTATGTGTGTTTTTATTTACTACGTGTTTTGCTGGTTAGTTATCTCATTGGTATAATTATCTTCTGTTGTTGTTATAGTGTAGTGGCTTCGTGAGTTTCCGTGTGGAGACCTGGAGTTCTGTAATTAATTGGAGTAGGTAACTCTTCTCTTAGTTTTCAAAAAAAAATATAGCAGCAATGGACTTCATATTTATCATTATTTATTGTTATCAAATCTAAACTTGTCGATTTCGTCACTAACATTATTGTTTCGAACAGTTGTTGAACCTAGCATGCTGAAGCTAGTTGCTCAGCTGTGCGATACAGCTTCACAACTAATTGCGGAAAGTCATTGCAAGTTTTCTTCTTAACAATGCGTCGTCTTATACATGCGAATGGATTAATACAATCGAAAGCCCAACCGAAATAAATCGTTTACTCACTAATTGAAACATTCTTCTCTTTGTTTAATTAACGTCTTATCGACAAAGTGCGCCGTTTTTATAATATTTATTAGTCGTTATTTACTTGTTTTGTTAACCCCAACCCCACTGTATAAGGTGCCCGAGCTTGTTCGATCAAACCGTTGCGCATCAACCATTGAAACGCAACCGTCGTCGACAGAACCGCTCGACCGGACCACTCGGTGCGCATCGAACCATCGACCCGCAGCCAACGCCGATTGAACTGCTCGACCCGTAACCGCCGTTGATCGCAATGCCCTACTTAACGTCGATCTGTTGGTACCCATGACTAAGTCAACGCTTAATAATTGCCGCTATTCAATTTGACCTCTTTTCACTTTTCGTATGCACCAACATTATTTAATTATCGTTCACAATCAATTACTTGTAATAACTCACACAGTTAACGACTACAATCGTCTTCTTTTTACTTATATTATTTCCTTTTCGATTACTACACCTCGAACTTGATATCATACCCTCCAGTTTTATTTTTTATACTAACATCCTAACAAATTTCTTGATTATAAGGTTCTCATTTCTCCATTATTTTTGCTGTATTTTTACATTTCACACACTTCACTCTACTCACATTCTTACATAATATTGGTTAGGATCCTGACATCCTTCTTGATCTTCGTCGTCTCGGATCCTCCTTGTCCTTGATTATCCAAAGGTCCGTGGTTGAATCCGTTCTACCGACTACCGACTGCGCCAGTTATAATCGGTTCGTTGATGTTATTTTTATCGTTGACTGGGAATCAATTTGACTTTAAAGAATTGGAATAAAACGTCTGGTTTGGTTAAGTTCAATATTCAGAATGATTCTGTAATTATCTTTTTGTTAACTCGTTGGTTCTTATTCTAACATAAAATGCTGATCTAACAGAAAGTGCTTACTCTATGGATTTGAAGTGGGTCGTATAATTGGAGTAGTTAAGTGGAGTGGATAAGTGGAGCGGATGCTATTGTATTGATAAGTTTGGGATTCGATGCATTGGATATTAGTAGGGCGAACAGGTGGCCGCTGAAGTGTTTGCTGAGGCGGCGTGACGACTGGGTGTACATGCTGACAGTGCAACAGTGCGATCAGCATGTACTCCATACGGGTGCCCCATACTCAAGAATTGGTCGGACCAACGATATAAATAAAGTCTTGGTAACGTAAGGATCCTCAAATTCCTTCGATCATCATTTAATAAATCCAAGCATTCCCCTAGCTTTATTAACCATGTTCGAAATATGGAGAGAGAATTTATGTTTAGGGTCCAAGAGGACGCCAAGATCGTTAACAAGCGTTATTCTTTCCAAGGTTCTCCCACTTAGCGAATAGGTGACATTAGGCGGATAGACCCGACAAAACGTCATCAGCTTGCACTTGGAGCTGTTTAAATTCAGTAAATTGTCGTGACACCAGTTTTGAAAATTGTTTAGGTCTGCTTGAAGCTTTAAATGACAGTTCTGCAAATTGCTCAAGATAAGTACGAAGATCTATATTAATTTGCCGGTCTGCAGTCAGCCACTCGAAAACACTGTTTCGTTTGACTTTCTGCATGATTTTTTCTAAAATCCAAGTCCGATTTAATCCGAAAACGGTAAATCTTAAGATCTCCACCATTTTCCGTTTTTCTTTGATCGTGCCGCCATATTCTTCCAATTCCTCTTTGCACCGTACATCAAAGTAAAACCGTACACATATGTACATACAAGTATACATCAAAGAGCAAAAAATTCCAAACTTTAATAAAGAGCAAAAAATTCCAAACTTTAATAAAGAGCTAAAATTGCAAACTTTAATAAAAAGTGAAAATTCCAAAATATAACGAAAAGTGTAAAGTGTGCAAAATATTGCAAGTGATCAGTGAAAAAATAATTTCTGTGAAAAAATTCCAAGTGTTCTGCCGAAAAAGGGCCCCCAATTTCAAAGTGTTTTTTTTCACTGTACTCCTACGCTAAATATTTTGCACACCTTTTCTTCTAATACAGTCCACCAAATAAAAATCGAAAGCTCAACACATACCCGCCGGCAATATTTTTTAATAAATTTTCCGCCAAAAAAATACATACATATATATCCAAATATATTCCATATACATACATATTTTCTACTTCCTACAGCGAAAATATACCAACATTAAAAGTTTTCCGTCGGCCTCCGTGTAGAATAAAATAAATAATTACAATCCACCACCGACTCGGAAAACTTTGTTTGTTTCAGTGTGTTTTTATTTCCAACATTTTTTGGCGTGAGCGCGAACTGCACGAACGCACATACGTACATGTCGGGTCATAAATTATGGTAGTCAGTGTATAAGGAATCAAATCAAGTGTAACGATTCTTCTCGCTGCACTCTAACGATTGTTTGTCAGTGCGCTTTAGTCTACCTTTTCGCCAGGTGTTCAGAATAGTTCGGTGTGAACATCTTGCGTGAGGTTATAGGTTTGAAAAAGGGTTACGCACTAGGCGATTGTCGTGCGTGTATGCTTGAGCCACTGGGAGAGACAGAGATGCCAGTCTGTGCACTAGAACATTGGTGACAGTGCAGTTTTTCGAGATTCTAAGTCAGTCTAAAACAGGCAGTGGTGCGCTTAAGTCTATTCGCCATCTACAACCGTCAAATAATTTAACAAGACATGGACAAGGAGAATCTTAACCCGACATCAGAAGTGGGATCAGTGCCAACTCCTGCGTTTTCTGAAGACCAGTGGCGTGCTATTGTGGAACTACAGAATCGCAATTTCCTCGAAATGTGTAAAGTCATGCAAGCGTCTGGGCATCCACAAAATCCCGTGGTTTTGCCAAAATTTAATCCAGATTTAACTGGGACTGATGCGACTCAATGGTGTGCAACTGCAAGCATTATTATGGACGAACAGAAGATTGATAGCAGCGCACTTATCATGCTGTTAAGTAGTTGCATGCAGGGTAGTGCTTCGGCGTGGCTTGCACAGGTCTGCTATCCAGGCATCAATTGGGAGCAGTTTAAAGAACTATTTATACAGCGTTTTGAAATTAAAGAAACGCCGGCAGCTATGTTTTTGAATCTGGTGAATAGTCGTCCAGCCCACAACGAGTGCCTTGCAGTATGCGCAAGCCGTATGGTGACGTCATTGACCACAAAATGGCGAAATATGAGCACCGAAGAAATTGCAGTGTCATCGGTACTTGGGCATATGGCCAATTTTGACAACCGTTTGCAGCGCATAGTGTTTTCGTCAAATGTACAAACAAGAAGTCAACTACAAATGGAACTGAAAGCATTTACATTTGATAAAAAAGCGGAATGCTGGATTAATTGATGGTAATAGCGGGGACTGCAAACGAGCTAAAATTGTGTGTCACTTATGCAAGGAAACAGGACATAAAATGGCGGAGTGTAAATTCAAACGGTCTGGATCGGAAGACAAACAGCGTCGGGACTTGCAGAATGTAACCTGTTACCGGTGTGGACATCTTGCGAATCGGTGCACAAACAATGCCAATAAATCTGGAGCAGTTAGTGAGAAGAAATAAAATCAATGTCTTGTGCCTGAACCAAAAGGACTTTTGTCATACCAAGGTGAGATCTTTCCGATTTGCTTTGACTCTGGAACGGAATGTTCGTTAATTCGAAGAAGCGTTGCCGATAAACAAGCTTTTTAATAATGTTGTTGTAAAACGAGGTATTGGTGGTCCTCATATAATAAAGTATTTTAGTAAAACTACTTCCCTTCAGAGTCTAGATACCATTCATATCAATAGGAAACCTTGGCAGGAGTACAATCAGTTAAACAGTTCCGCCCTTATTTGGTTGGTCGTGAGTTTGTGGTTTATACTGATTGTGATTCTCTTAAATCATCTATTTCTTTGTTTAGCATACCGCACCCTATAATAGCTGATCAGGGTAGATGTTTTACTAGTGAGAAATTTTCAGAATTTCGTACATCACAAAAGGTTAAACTTCATCTTATAGCGACAGGAAGAAGCAGTGCGAACGGGCAAGTTGAACGTGTGATGAGCACACTTAAAAATTTATTGTCAGCAGTTGAGTGAAGTCATCGATCTTGGCAAGATGCTCTAGGTGAGGTACAACTTGCTTTAAATTGCACAGTTAGTAGTACAACCAACGCAAGTCCCCTAGAGTTGCTTGTCAGCAAAGAGACCTGATTTCACCGTATTATACAGAGATGGAAATAGATAAAGTAAATGCTAGAGATAGGGCAATTGTAAGTATGAACAACCGAGCCAGTTACGACAAAATTAGATTCGACGAAAATAAAGCAGCAGTTGAAATTGGAGATTTTGTTTTACTGAAAAATGAAGAACGTCATCAAACTAAATTGGATTCAAAGTTTAAAGTACCATTTTGGTTAGTGAAGTACTACAAGGAGATAGATATGTCTTAAAGTCATTGCATAATAAGAGAACCTACAAATATTGTCATGAAGATTTGAGAAAGATGCCAGATGGTTATGTTCCGAGTGAATTGGAGCACCCGCCTGAGACTTGTTGAAATTGTTATAATATATCCGTGTAAGAGGATATGTTATGTGAAGATATCCGTGTGAGAGGATATGTTATGTGAAGATGAAGTGTCCATATATAGTATGGAACGGTTGTAATGGAGTTGCAATAGACTTCGATAAGAAAATGTTTGTGAATGGCGGAAGACCATAGTGATGGTGTTTGAGAATTTGATTGGAAATAACCTGGCGGATGTAAAGCTTATGCGTTGTTGTTGTATGACAATATTTAATTGAAATGTATGGTTTGAAGATATGGTTTTGAGATTTGAGATAACTGCGTTATTGGGCAAGCACAAGTGAAAAACGAAAGTTGGAACATGGCGTGTGGCGCTCTTGACGGAACTATGCTCTTAATCAAAAGGAAATCATAGTCGGAATAACTAGAGTCGAATTTTGAATTGCTGAGATGCAAATGAATAAAATGTTAAAATTAATCTGATTATGCAATGATAGTAAGAATTGAAAATTATTTAAATCGTTGAGATAGATGAAAATAAAGAAAGACTTTGAAATAAAAGGAAAATGTGTAAGACTACAATACACGAGGACGTGTAAGTGTCAGAATGGCCGTGTCGGGTCATAAATTATGGTAGTCAGTGTATAAGGAATCAAATCAAGTGTAACGATTCTTCTCGCTGCACTCTAACGATTGTTTGTCAGTGCGCTTTAGTCTACCTTTTCGCCAGGTGTTCAGAATAGTTCGGTGTGAACATCTTGCGTGAGGTTATATGTAGGTTTGAAAAAGGGTTACGCACTAGGCGATTGTCGTGCGTGTATGCTTGAGCCACTGGGAGAGACAGAGATGCCAGTCTGTGCACTAGAACATTGGTGACAGTGCAGTTTTTCGAGATTCTAAGTCAGTCTAAAACAGGCAGTGGTGCGCTCAAGTCTATTTGCCATCTACAACCGTCAAATAATTTAACAAGACATGGACAAGGAGAATCTTAACCCGACATACATATATACATTTATATCCAAATCCAGCATCCCAACTGCATACACATACACACCCATACCCATTAGGGAGCCGTTGCACGACATCCAGTGCAAGGGCTTTATACACGACATATGGTCTTAAACATAGAAAATTTTTCCAAAGACAAAATAAATTATTTCTGAGCTGTAATAAATAAATTCCAATTCAAACAACAACACCAAATTAATACTACAATCAAATTAAATTAAAAATACCAAATTACTTGGAGATTAATTTTTTATTATTTGATTTGTTTTTTTTGTTGTCCAGCAACATAAAATAATTTTTTTTTTTTTAATTTATTTCTTTGTCTGGTTCCATAAAATTTAAGTGTGAACGTCACTCCGTACGGCACACCATTGTTGATCGCTCATAAATTAAATTTTTGCAAATAACTTATTTTTAGAATAAATAATTAACATCCATTCTCCGCATAAACTAGCCTTTTTGGTTTTTTTTCTGTCTTATCCACAGTTGGTAATATTTTCTTTAATTCCTTTAGAGAAAATAATAAATACCAGCATACCAAAAAAAAAAATAATCCCGTTTTTTATTACATATCCGAAACATCAAGAGTAAATATTATTTAATTATTCTGGGGGTTTTTTTTTTGGCAATTAATATTCGCTCCTGTGCAATTTAAATATTCCCCGTTTCCACTGGGCATATATTTCTTTTTTTTCTATTTATCGTCGCTTCCATAGACCGTTTCCTTTTAGCGAGACAAATTCCTCAAGTCAGCTAAAGACAAATTTTTTCAAGAGTGCAACTCCAAGAGCAAAGGTCTAAAATTTGTTTCTTACAACCAACACACTCGTTTTCCAATCAGGGTTTCGTTTTTTGGCATGTCTGGTGAAGGTGTGAATAAGAAATCTCCCATTCCACCAGCAAAAACTCCAAAGATTCTTGTCAAGCCGCCCACACCTAAACCGTCCACTAAGACTCCCTCTCCCCAAGGAAGGCTCACCCGTTCCGACACAAAGATGGCTCTAGCTGCGTCCGATTTTGCGCTGAATCAGTTCATTGAGGTTTCAGATCGATTCAGTGAATTCGAAGCGAGATGCAACACTCCGGCACCGACTCCTCCGAGCATGTCCATGCTAAATATCCGACGCGAAGAGGTCCGAGCATTGTGGGAGCGCATCAAGAAAGAGTACGATGAGTGCAATGTACGCCTGATTTCCGCCGGAGACAGTGCAGCTGACAGCTTGCCAATTCTCCGAGCGAAATACAATTATTGCTACGGCGTCTACGAAAGGTGTGGTGCGAACATAGAGGATCTTATTGCGCAAGCTCCACGAACCCCCCAAACACAAGCTGATCCGTCCCAGACCTATGTTCCTTCAGGTTGTCGGCTACCTCCGTGCGATACCGAGGTCTTCACCGGCGATTATCTTTGCTGGCCGACGTTTAGGGACCTTTTCACGGCGATTTACATTAACACTCCAAGATTGACGCCGGTCGAGAAATTGTTCCACCTGAACTCTAAAACGAGTGGCGAAGCACACACAATTGTTGCAAAGGTTCCTTTGACTAACGATGGTTTTCGCTCAGCCTGGGATAACCTAACTAAGCGTTTCGAAAACAAACGGTTGTTAGTAAACAGTCATTTGAAAATACTGTTCAATGTGCAGTCCATCACTCAGGAATCTGGGCCAGCTTTGCGAGAGCTTCAAGACACCATCCAGAGTTGCCTAACCGCTTTAGAAACGAGCGATATTAGCACCGACAATTGGGATTGCCTATTGGTTTGTATGGTCTCCGCCAAACTTCCAAAGTTAACACTTTCCCTCTGGGAGCAGTCGCTCCACATCAAGGTCGATGTTCCCACTTGGCAGGAGTTAAATAATTTCCTCACTGAGCGTCACAGGACACTAGAGGCCATAGATGACGTCCGTCCGTCAGGCTCTAGTCAGCCTCAACCCAGAGCAGCAGCCTCTAATTCCACGGCGCGTAGGACCCATTCCTATGAAGCTAGGGTAGTACCCAGAGGTAGAGGGTGTGACTTGTGCAATAGAGAAAACCATCCAGTGCGGACATCCGCACGGTTTCTCCGGATGTCTGTAGATGAGCGGTCCGCATATATCAAAGGCAAAAAGCTGTGTCTGAACTGCTTCGCACGAGGACATCAGCTACGGGACTGTGACAGCACTCATAGTTGCTTCACATGCCGCGGCCGCCATCACACGCTACTTCATCGAGGTAACGCGTCTCCAACGCCCTCAACTCCAACTTCCGCGCCCAGATCAAGACCAACTACGAACGCTCTAGCGACTACCAGTGCCGCAACGTCCACGGTGCAAAATTATTTTGCCACGGGTCATAGATCCGTCTTGCTGGGCACCGCCATTATTGACATTTGTCATTTGGGATCAACCTTCAAGGCTCGTGCCTTGATCGACTCTGGATCGGAGGCGACATTCATGACTGAGAGGCTGTTCAACTTGATTAAGTTGCCTCATCAGCTCATTCGAGCCCAAGTCTCCGGCTTAAGCCAAACACTGGCAGCAGAATCCAAAAGACTCTGCCAGTTTTCAATTCGTTCTCCGACCAGGCCTGGCCTGCAACTAGACGCGACTGCCTATGTCCTTCCACAATTAGCTGGTCAACTTCCGTCCTGCTCAATTTCGCAGCATTTCCTACGGGAGCTTCCCGATTTTTCTTTGTCGGACCCGAAATTCTATGAGAGTGCCTTCCATACTCCTAAGCGGCACCCGAGCAAACATCTGTGGCTCTCTTCTTGGCCAAGAGACTATATTCGGATGGATCCTTACCGGACCAGTACCAGCTGCTAGGCAAAAGCAAATTTCCGCTTTCTCCACTCGAATCTCCGATATATTCGATTCAAACCTCAGACCTCAACTTCTCACCAAGTTTTGGGAGGTGGAGGATCTGCCAATAAAAATGGCAAAAGATTCCGATTTCGCTTGTGAGGAAAATTTCCTCCGGATAACCACGAGAGACGATAGTGGAAAATATATCGTAAGCCTTCCCTTCCGTGATCCGGAGAACGTTAAGTCCGCCCTGGGACACTCCAGATCCTTCGCGTTGGATCAATTCTTCAGAAACGAGCAGCGTTTGAAAAGGGACAGCCAACACAAAATGAAGTACGATACCGTCATTCAAGAATATCTTGATCTCAACCACATAAAAGAGGTCTTTCCTACCCATGATTCTGCGAGTTATTATCTTCCGCATCATGCCGTGCTCAAGCCGGAAAGTACGACCACCAAGCTTCGTGTGGTGTTCAATGCCTCCAGCCCTTCAGACAATGGGGTCAGTCTAAATGATATCCTTCATGCTGGCCCGGTCTTACAGTCCGATCTGACCATTCAAATTCTGAAGTGGCGATATTTCCGATACGTTTACAGTGCCGATATCGAGAAAATGTATCGACAGATCTGGGTAGACCCGAAGCATACCCCGTTCCAACGCATTTTAATCCGAAACAGCGAGGGGTACATTCGAGATTTTGAATTAAAGACGGTAACTTTCGGGATTAATTGTGCGCCCTTCCTGGCGATACGAGTCCTACAACAGCTGGCGTCTGACGAGCAGCTCACCCATCCAAGAGCGAGCAAGGTCATTCGTAGTGCATGTATGTAGACGATGTCCTTTCGGGAGCTGACTCTGCTGAAGATGCTCAGCTCACAATAAAAGAGTTACAGAGTGCCCTAGACTCCGCGGGCTTTCCGTTAAGGAAATGGACATCCAACAACAAAAAGGTGTTAGCTCATATCCAAGTCGATCATCTTCTGAACAGCGATTTCCTTGATCTCGACTCTGAAAGTACAGCCAAGACTTTCGGTGTACGGTGGAGAGCGACGTCCGATGAGTTTTTCTTCGTTCCACCAGATCTATCCACAGAAATCTCCCCCACAAAACGCCAGGTGCTTTCCCAAATCGCCAAACTGTTTGATCCAGCGGGCTGGCTCGCACCATTTGTTGTATGTGCCAAAATCTTTATGCAAGAGATTTGGCTTCAGGAGCTGGGGTGGATGGATTTTGTGATGCCTCGCAGAAAGCCTACGGCGCTGCGATCTACGTGCGCGTAGAGATGGGACATACCACGATGGTACACCTGCTCACCGCCAAAACGCGTGTTGCGCCAGTCAAAACTGTGTCGCTTCCTCGACTAGAGCTGTGCGGAGCTTTACTGCTAGCCGAAATGGCTGAAGCGATCCTTCCCAGCATGCCGATGCTGAATTCGAGTCTCCACTGCTGGACCGACTCCACCATTGTGTTGGCATGGTTAGCTAAGCCAGCTTGCCATTGGACTACTTTCGATGCCAACAGAGTGACGAAGATCACTCAGTCCACAGAGGCAGCCAACTGGTCACACGTTCAATCCGAACATAATCCCGCTGACTTGGCTAGTCGAGAGGTGGCCCTTCCAGAGCTTGTCGGTAGTTCTCTCTGGTGGCATGGACCCACTTGGTTGCAAAAACCACGTAGTCAATGGCCTAGCCAGGGGACCGAGCTACCCGTTACCGAGATCGAAAAGCGAGCAGTCAAAGCCCACGTAGCGTATATTCCGAACGAAGACATCCTTGATCGTTTTTCCAAGTTGTATAGATCGTTGCGGGTCCTCGCGTATGTCCAGCGATTTATCAGTCGGTGCAAAAAACAATCGCCGCTTTCAGAGATCCGTCTGGAGGCCAAGGAACTTGTCGCCGCCGAACGGCTCATGATTCTCTGCACTCAGCGCAGCAGGTATTTAACTAACGAGTATCGCTGTTTGAGTCAGAAGCTTCCGGTGCCCCCTTCCAGTTCGATCCTCTCCTTAAACCCTTTCCTAGATCAGGAGGGGCTGATAAGGGCATGTGGCCATGTCACAGCCTCTGAAAGTTTGCGTTACGATGAACGACATCCGATAATCCTCCCGTACGAATGTTCACTCTCTCGGCTTCTGGTAAAGTTCACGCATCTCATAACGCTACGCGGAGGTAATCAGTTGGTGGTACGTCTCACCCGGTCCAGATATTGGGTTCCGAGAATTAAAAACTTGGTGAAGGCAGTTATCAATGCCTGCAAGGTCTGCGTTATCTACAAAAAGAGATTGCAAGTTCAGATGATGGGAAATTTGCCAAGAGAACGAGTGTCATTCTCTCGTCCTTTCACGTACACGGGGATGGACTACGCAGGGCCCTTCGATATAAAGAATTACACTGGTAGAGCATGTCTTATTACAAAAGGGTATGTGTTGGCTTTCGTTTGTTTCTCCACCAAGGCTATCCATTTGGAGCCTACTTCAGATCTGACGACCGAGAAATTTCTTGCGGCGTTCGCTCGGTTCGTATCCAGAAGAGGGTGTCCTCGCCAAGTGCAGTCGGACAATGGGAAGACCTTTGTTGGCGCTGCCACATTACTGTCCCGAGATTTTCTCCAGGCCGTTAAAGAGTCTGTGACTGATGCGTATAGTCATCAGCAGCTCGACTGGCATTTCATTCCGCCAGGAGCACCCCATATGGGAGGCCTATGGGAAGCTGGTGTCAAGAGCTTCAAGGCGTTGTTCTATAAATGCACAGCTACGCGGAAGTCTACCTTTGAAGAACTTGCCACTCTGCTAGCGAAGATTGAAGCTTGTCTAAACTCCAGACCGCTATCTCCCATGACAGAGGATCCCACTGATCTTCTAGCGTTGACACCAGGGCACTTTCTTGTCAGCGGCCCTCTTCTATCCATAGTGGAGCCCCGAAGTAAAGGGGGGAATCCAAGACCATATTGAACCGGTGGCAACACTTGAAAGCTCTCCATCAGCAATTCCGCGCTCGATGGAAGGACGAGTACCTTAAAGAGCTCCACAGGCGCAACAAGTGGAAGTGTCTCACCGAGAATATGCGGGTCGGGGACATGCTCGTCATCAAAGACGACAATCTGCCCTCAAATGAGTGGCGACTCGGTAGATTCGACTCCGTCTTTCCTGGAGCCGATGGCAACGTCCGCGTAGTCGACATCCGGACGGCGCGCGGCATTGTCCGGCGTCCAGTAGCCAAAACTGTTCTCCTTCCCGGAGAGGCTTCCCGCACTTTTACCCAGTAATCCAAACGTCGTTATCCGTAGTCCGCAAGCCCCGAATCATTCCATTATAAAACATCTTCCTTTGCTTTTTTTCTTTTCCATATTCCACCGCCAAAACCCGTAGGCAAAGGCTCCGCGTAAGACCAACGCTCAGGCATTGGAGAGCAGGTGGACTCGAGGCACGCAGTCCTACCGGTGCCGAGTCTGCAGGGGGATCCACCCTCTAAAGAGGTGCCAGAGGTTCCTCAAGCTGAGCGCGGAGAAGCGGCTACGGGCAGTTCTTGTTAATAAGTACGCAAATTGCCTTGCCCACGAGCATTCGCAAGGGGACTGCCGTAGCGGTGACCGGTGCAGAACGTGCGATGAGGAGCATCACACGCTGCTCCACATCACCAAGCCCTCCGAGCCTTCCAAAAAGGGCTCTGCTTCTCAGCAGCGTTCGCGCCGGCAAGATCCGCCAACTCGCAGAGCGCTCGCGTCTCCACCGCGCTCAGCATCCTCGTCACCAGAGCCCTCGACTCGTGCAGCGCGCCCTGCTCCGAAGCTGGCGACTCTCCTTCAACACCACGTCGTCAACGTCCATCTAACAGCGTTCTACCGACTGCGCCAGTTATAATCGGTTCGTTGATGTTATTTTTATCCTTGACTGGGAATCACTTTGACTTTAAAGAATTGGAATAAAACGTCTGGTTTGATTAAGTTCAATATTCAGAATGATTCTGTAATTATCTTTTTGTTAACTCGCTGGTTCTTATTCTAACATAAAATGCTGATCTAACAGAAAGTGCTTACTCTATGGATTTGAAGTGGGTCGTATAATTGGAGTAGTTAAGTGGAGTGGATAAGTGGAGCGGATGCTATTGTTTTGATTCGATGCATTGGTTGTTAGTAGGGCGAACAGGTGGCCGCTGAAGTGTTTGCTGAGGCGGCGTGACGATCGGGTGTACATGCTGATCAGCATGTACTCCATACGGGTGCCCCATACTCAAGAATTGGTCGGACCAACGATTTAAATAAAGTCTTGGTAACTTAAGGATCCTCAAATTCCTTCGATCATCATTAAATAAATCCAAGCATTCCCCTAGCTTTATTAACCATGTTCGAAATATGAAGAGAGATTTTAAGTTTAGGGTCCAAGAGGACGCCAAGATCGTTAACAAGCGTAATTCTTTCCAAGTTTCTCCCACTTAGCGAATAGGTGACATTAGACGGATAGACCCGACAAAACGTCATCAGCTTGCACTTGGAGCTGTTTAAATTCAGTAAATTGTCGTGACACCAGTTTTGAAAATTGTTTAGGTCTGCTTGAAGCTTTAAATGACGGGAGTATTCATTATACTGCAGACACAGTTTTACATCATCAATGTGCAATGAAGAGGGTAAAAAGTAATGGTCCCAGGTGGCTTCCTTGTGGTACACCAGAGGTAACTCTGAGGGGACTACTTAAGGACTTTTTGAAAAACACTCTTTGTGTGCGGCCACTAAGATAACTAGAGATCCAATTTAAAAGATCTGCTGGAATCATGTCAAGTTTGCGAATCAAAAGGAAGTGATTTACAGAGTCAAATGCTTTACTGAAGTCTGTGTAAATGACATCAGTTTGAAAATGATTTTTAAAGCCATTTATCACACAAGGACGTGAGCTCTAAAAGATTTGTTGTAGTACACATGCGATTCATAAATCCGTGTTGGCATGGAGATATGACTGATCTACAAAGTTGCTGCAAGTGAGGAGTTATTACTCGCTCAAAAAGCTTTGGAATTTCTGACAATTTAGAAACACCTCTATAATTGCTAGCATCCGACTTGTTTCCCTTTTTATGAAGGGGAATAACAAATGACTCCTTCAAAACAAGGGGAAACTGAAAAGTTTATAGGGATAGGGTAAACAGCTTGGGAAGAGGTTTACACAATGCATTAGCACAGTGTTTAAGAACACACCCAGGAATCCCGTCAGGACCTGGGGAGTAAACTGGTGTAACACGTTGAAGATCCAAAAGAAGGGAGCTTTCGTTTAAAGAGGGACGAAATATTAAGTTCGACTTAGGTATGGCGTATAAATATTGCTCACTTGAATGAGACACTGTGGAGTAAGTTGTTTGAAAGAATTGGGAAAACAGATTGCCTGATCAGTATTAGCCGTCATACTTTCAAACGGAAGCGAAGGCGGAAACGGACATGTTCTGCGCTTAGTGTTAACAAAATTATAAAACCGTTTAGGATCCCGTAAAAACTGGGACTTGCAACGGACCAAATAATTTTTGTAACACTGAGCGTTAAGCACGGTAAAGTTTGACCGAGCTCTTATATATTTTCCAAAAACAGACTGACCAGACATACGGGCTGGACATCGACGAAATTCCAAGGGCGATGCCGGACCTCGTACAAAGAAGAGCCCTCAAATGGTTCATCGCCGATAGCAGGTTCTGGGAGACCTGGGGCAAATTTATACAGAGCTTCCAAGAGTTCTTCTTGCCCTGGGTATTCATGTCCAAATTAGTGGATCAGGTTAGGCAGCTGAAGCAAGGCTACGTCGAGAGCTTCAAAGACTACATGGTACCTAGATATGCAGACCTCGATGCGGCCCCTGGGCCTGAGCAAGGACGAGGTCTTGGAGAGGATTAAGGAGAACAGCACTCCGCCACAACGGCTGTTTATCCGCCCCTACAGATGCCAGAACTTGAACACCCTGATGGTATTGGCGGTAGAATTTGAGGAGCTCGACCTGTAAAGGGAGCAGTTCGAAAAAGACAACGCCCTAAAAGCCCGATACGACGCACCGGTCCTGAGGAGGGAGCCAGCAGCAACATGCAGGCACTATCAAGAAGGGCCTGACGAGCGTAACGCTCAGCCGGGATACGTCAGCAACCCATCCCAAACATACCGGAGGTGTGGAAGCCAAACCACTGGGCGAAGGACGAGCGGAAATCGCCGAGCGGAAAACGCCGAGCGACCTGAGATCGCAAAGTGCTGCCTCTCGAGATTAATGGGCGACCTGAAGGCGGGAGAGATGCAGCTGTCCACCACAGTGCTCATAAATCAAAGGAAAGTAAAGGCCACGGTGGTCACTGGCGCCACGGCGAGCTTTATAAGCGAAGAGTTGGCGGACAGGCTGCAGGGCTCCGGTAAGGTCGTGCCTACGAGAAGGCAGGTGCGCATGGCAGACGGATGGTGTAGGTGCATCAAATCACAGCTGGAGATTGAAGTTGGTCTCGGGACGAGAAAAGTGTTGGGGCAGTTGCTGATCCTCCCAAGGGTGATAGACGCCCTAGTGCTGTGATGGGATTTCCTCACGACAACTGCAGCGGAGGTAAAGTGCGCAGGACTCGAAGTGGCGATACCAGCAAGGAACCGCAGACAAGGAATGCTGGAGGAGAGACTGTCGGTGGCAGTTGTACGAACGCCAGAACAATTCTCGAAAGAGGACATCGCCAAATTCCTGAAGGAAAAGCTAAAAGCTCTGGAAGAGTCAAGCGGAGCATCAAACATAGCCATCCACAAGATTACGATGAAGGATGACCAGCCAGTGATGCAGCGGTACTACCCAAAGAACCCCAAAATGCAGGGGGAGATTAACGAAAAGGTAGCCGAGCTGCTGGAAAAGGGATGCATCGAGCCGTCAAGAAGACCAAGAAGACCAATCGTCATGGTGAAAAAGAAGACGAGTTAAGGGAGGCAGGATATATTAGCAGCCTGGATCTAAAGGATGGATACTGGCCCACAGTATACCACTTTCACCGTCCCAGGAAAGGGATTGTTCCAATGGAAAGTTATGCCGTTCGGACTGTACTCAGCGTCGGCAGCGTTCCGAAAGGTGCTCGACCAGGTCATAGGGCCTGAGATGATGCCGCACACCTTTGCCTACCAGGACGATATCATCGTCATCGGACGCTGAAGGAGCACAAAAGAAACCTGAGGGAAGTGTTCCGAAGACTGCGGGCAGCAAACCTGAAGGTGAACGTGGACAAATGCAAGTTCTTCAGGAAAGAGCTGCAGTACTTGGGGCATCGCATCACGGACCAAGGAATTGGGACTGACCCGGAAAAGGTAGCGGCGATAGCGTTGCTGGAACCCCCAGCTAACGTTAAGGAGCTGAGGCAGTACTTAGGAATGGCATCGTGGTACCGGCGCTTCGTACCCGACTTCGCCACGCTAGTCCAGCCACTAAATGCCCTACTACGGAAAATGGTGAAGTGGGAATGGACCGACGACCACCAGCAGGCAGTCAAAGGCAGGCTTGTCACAGACCCAATCCTGGCGTGCAATCACCTCACAAAAAAAATCGTCTTGCAGACAGACGCCAGCGACTATGGGCTTGGCGCCATACTCACTCAACATTCAGAAAAAGGCGAGTGAGTAATTTCCTATTCAAGTCGCTCCCTAAATCGAGCGGAACGGAATTACTCCGCAACGGAGAAGGAATTCTTGACGATTGTGTGGGCCATAAGGAAGTTGCGCCCGTACCTAGAGGGGTACCATTTTAAAGGTTTTACGGATCATATGGCACTGAAATAGCTCAATAGTATAGAGAGCCCGTCAGGAAGGATTGCGAGATGGGAGTTGGAACTCTAACAGTAAGACTTCGGGGTATCCTACCGAAAAGGCCAGCTTAATGTCGTGGCGGACGCTTGGTCGAGGCAACCGTTGCCAGTGAAATGCCACCGAAAGAAGTGAGCAAAGGCAGGCCCAAAGATTAGAGAACAGGCACGTGACTGGATAGCGGAGATGAGGAGCAAGGTGGCGCAAAACCCGCAAAAATATCCGGACTACATGCTGGAGGGCGATCATATACCCCACAGAGCGGGAAACGAGGACGTGGTCGCGTGGAAATAATGCATACCCAGCGGATTGAGAAAGAGGGTTATAGCAAAAAACCGTGACGCACCAACGGCCGGTCACTTAGGCAGCCGAAAAACAATCGCAAGGGTGGCTGCAGGGTACCACTGGCCGGGCAAACATAGAGACGTCAGGACCTACGTACGTGACTGCATGAGCTGTATGAAGTATAAGGCAAACCAGCTGCAGGTGGCAGGCAAGATGTTGACGGAAATTCCCGAGGAGCCGTGGGCGAAAGTGTGTGCCGATTTCGTCGGGCCACTGCCGAGGTCAAAACACGGGAGTGCTGCTCGTGCTGGTGGACCGATTCTAGAAGTGGACCGAGATAGTACCAATGCGGAAGGCGACCATGGAATCGCTGCAAAAGGCAATAAGGTTCGGTGTCTCTGAAGTCCTGATCACGGACAACGGGGTCCAGTTTACCAGCAGGTCGTTCAATAGATTCCTGGAAGAGTTGGGTCTGCGACACCAATTCACGTTTATCACTCTGGGTCGAGAACCAAGGCTCCCAAAGGCTATCTGTGATGAGCAAACGATAGGGACTGGCAAGGCTACGCAAATACCAGCAGAAAACGCCTAGAAGCTCTCTGAAATAGGCGTAATATGGAAAAGGCAGCTCAGGATCAGGCGCGCCATTATAACCTGCGGAGGAAGCCATGGACGCCAAGGATTTGCGATAAGGTCTAGGACAAGTAGCACCACCTGTCCAAAGCGGTGGATGGCTTCGCGGCAAAATTGGGCCCCAAATATGGCAGGCCATATACGATCTTAAACTTCGTTTCCCCGGTAGCACAGTCTTACAAAATTCAAAAAAATTTTTGAAACAGAGATAGGGTGTATTTTTTGTGTTGGGGGTGACGAAAGACTACATAAAACATCAAAAAAGGGTTAGTTAGCCGTAGAAATTTCGCAGGTAGGGGCTATTTTTAATTATTCTATTTTATTATTCTATTTGCCACAATTTTTATCCGATATAGTTTATTAATACTTTGTTTCAAAGGTAATACTTTTACGGAAATTTTAAGCCCATTTGACGTTGTCTTCCTCATTGCGATCACGAGTTATCGCCAAAAGTGTAGGAAATTTTATTCAATAAAATTCCATTTTTAGCATTTTCATTCACCTTTAACGTTGTAAAACGGTACCGTGGGGCAAGAAATGTAAAAAAATTCTTTTCTGGTGTCGTAGAGAATTCTATTACGAACACCCCCATATATCTCATTACGTATAATTATTCAATTATTACGTTCGTTTTTTTTCGAAAAAGGCGAAAAATTACAAATTGCCTCTACTGCGAAATTTCTACAACTAACTAACCCTTTTTTTTTATGTTTTATGCAGTCTTTCGTCACCCCAACACAAAAAAATACACCCCATCTCCGTTGCAAAATTTTTGTAAGACAGTGTAATTTGAAACTTACGGCACAGCCTGAGTGGCAAGGAAAAAAGTCTCACATTAGTGAGCTAAAACCAGTCACGATCAAGGGGAAATAATAAGTAATGCCCGCCATATTGTACGTGTGTTATGCGAGAAAGGGAAAGAACGATACGGAGTATCGATGCAGTGCCTCCCACACACACGTTCGTTGGAGCGCGAGCGCCAGGAGCACGAGAAGCGGGCCAGAGGAGGGTACACGGGCCGTGATTACCGTTACCGGGCCACCAACACAAGCTCAGGGAAGAGAGAGTCTTTACCGGTAATTTTCATCGAGATGACTGGACATCAGCAGCAACAACAGCAACAGAAGGCGGTGCAGCAGCAGCAGCGACTCCAGCAGCGGCTTGCGCTTCAGCAGAAGCTGAAGCGGTAGCAGCAACAACAACAGCAGCAACAACCGCAGCTGCAGCAACAACAACAGCAGCAACAACCGCAGCTGCAGCAACAACCGCAGCAGCAGCGGTAAACCGCGACCAGCCGCAACAGCCCTCCAGCTACTGCCGTCCCCACTGGTGTCGCGGTCCCCGTTGCCGGCCTGGCGAGACGCGTCGGAGAAGGAGGTATCCTCCGACGAGGAGGTCGACGATGGCGTCGCCGTCGAGATGGTGACCGTGGAGCTATGGAGGACAAGCGCGGCGAGGAGACGAGGTCCCCCGTTGTCTCCATGGACGAGGACGGCGACCGGCGGGCGGCTAAATCCCGAATGGGATACCGTCAGGTGAGGTGGGCTACGGCCTCAGGCACCCGGATCCCGTTCGGATCGCAGGCCCTATCGGGGAACCAGGAGGAGGAGGCCGAGATCGCGGTACGCCACCGGGCCACCCTCGGCAGGATGGGGGAGCAGCACAGGGAGTGGGTGGCGTCAGAAGCTGGAACATCGCCGCCATCGGCATCCCCTCCAGTGAGGGTGAGGCGGCCGAGGATCGTCCGCGGGAGAGCGGCGGGACGGGCAGTCGGCGATGCGCAAGTTATCTGCAATTAAAGAAATATAAGGTTAAGCACACTCTAAGAGGGATGAACGCATGGACTCACCTGGTCAGTGACCCCGCACTGCCAGTCCCGTGGCATGCCGCAGTGGATAGAGGGGGAGGAGGAGGGTCATCCGACCAAGGCCACCCCCCGAAACGCTCTGGGTCAAGGACGGCGTCCGGGGTATAATCATCATGGAGCGGCTGGCCATCTGAACGCACTGAAAAAAAGGAGACTTGGTAGAACAAGTTCGGCCAATGGAAACACACAAAACTTACTTGAAAGCAAAGCCGTGGAGAGAGGGAAGGGGAGGGTCGGCTGCCAAACAAATTGGCCTGCCGGGACGCGCTTGGCCATGGGTGGCGCCCCACCGCATGCATTAGAAGAAGGCTTTCGCGTCTCAGCCCAGCTCGAAGTGGCTGGAGGAAATATAATATAAAGTGGTAAAAAACAGCGTAAAAATGAATTGAAATCAAGCACTTACCCAAAACAAAACCACGAGCCCAGCAAAAATTGGGTTCAATAAGCTGAGACAAGCAAAGGCTGAGATCGGAGGAGCGCTCAGCCGTAACAGGATGAGGAGGTCGACGGAGGAGTGGTGTGTGGGAACAGCAGCGGCCACAAGGATCAAGGAAGGCGGTCTGCGCAAGGAGCAATGGGGGTCAAGATGCCACAGTCAAGATGCCGAACGACCAGGTAGGGTCTAATATGCTGAGACCATCCGGGTGAGATTCAGGAGGCCCTTGAACAGGACATTCCGGAACCCAAAATTTCAAAAGTTTCCAAAGCAGGGAAAGATGTAAGGAGTTGTAAAACTCACCACAATTTTAAGTGCAGGGGAGCGCTGCAAAGTAACAGCGGGAGGAGCTGCAGGCAGAGGAAGGTGGGAAATAACGCCTCTGAGGACTTTGGACTCGATGCAGCGGTGAGTCTGCAGACTTTGGACCCAAATAACGGTGAGTCAGCGGACTTTGGACCCACACAAAGAGGAGAGACCGTGAACTTACAGGACCGTTTCTGCACTTTGGACCCAATCACGCCACCAATCTGGAGGGAAGTTTCGGGACCAGGTTGCCGTATAAAAGGAGGCAGTGCGCACGCTGGAGGGACAGTCAAGTGAAAGTCGTGCAGAAGACCGTACCAACGCGAGTGGAAACCCAAGTGAATACCAAGTGTCAATATATCCGGATCAAAATCGCCGAGTCAAGAAGCCCAACGACGGGCACATCTACACAAACTGAGACTGCCAAGCTGAGATCCCGAGGGTGCAAGGTAAGTTTTAGGGCGCGTCTACAAGTCTCAAGACCGACGAAGTTGGTGGATTCTTAACAATGGATGTTATGGGAAAGGTACCCGGTGTCAGTCCACACGAGAGTGAGGACCTGCCGAGGGCCAGGCCTACGAAGTCCCGACCGAACTCCGGGGTGGAGCGAAGAGTGTTGACTGCACGCAGCGTTGCATAGCCCCGCAAGGGAGGTTCTGGTTAACATCCTCCAAGTTGTGAGAGACCAGTAGCGAGCCTATTACGCGAACGGTACCTGAAAGACTCGGTTCAGCAGAAAAGCTTCAAAACTGGAAGACTAGTTTAAAGAGAAACAGTCAGACCGACAGACGTATTTCGATTCAGGTCGTAATGCTGATCAAGAATATATGTGTATACCTTTTGTGGTCTGAGGTGTCTCCTTTACTGCGTTGCTAACTTCTGACTGAAATTATAATACCCTTTGCTCTGGATGGGTATTATAAACGAAACAATCAAAATCAAATTCTAATTGCCACACAAGCGACCGTATATTCATGTGTGCATCAACCGCTGATAAGGCACCAGGATCGCTTGTGAGGGACAGTTTACAACAATTATACCAACAAGTTGCTATGTGTGATGACCGTACTTCAATCGCTGAAAAGGCACCGGGACCATCTATACAAAGCAATTCTTAAAAAGAAAATAACCAAATATGGTAAGAAAATCAAAAATTCGACATCTCAAACTGCCGTATGTGGGGATCGTGAGAGTGTGCGGAAAGCACTTGGTGTACCTACTTATTTTTGGGCATTTCATCAGGACAGCAGATTCATCACTATGGTAATGTGGCACCGGCTTATAGCTGCATTGTGTATAGACAGCCTGGCGTCGATGTCATTGTGTGTGCTTTGAGAGGAGGTTTTTGTCGCGACGAAAGCTTGGCGTCGGAAAGCACTTGGTGTGTATGTAAGAAAATATTAAAAAAATACTATTCTTCAGAATAGTAACTTCATCACCATAGTAATTACCATATATGGCATAGTTGCATTGCGTATAGGCAGCTTTGTATGCTATAAATATATGAAAAGAAAAAAGAACAAGAAAATTTAGAGAAAACAACAAAAAAAGAAACGACTAAAGAAACAACAAACATTTTAACGCATATTGTTGTCACATGTTCATTAACCTCTAAAACACACTCTATTTAATATTTAATTAAATCACGGACATTACAGTTGAAATATCCATAAAAACCGGCAGAGGTGAAAGGAAACGCAGTAATACTACACGAAAGACAAACAACTAACACTAAACACAGGGAACCAAGAAAAAGGAAACTGCGTAGCGGATACACACATACAGGTTTTCTCTTATTTTAGAAAGAAAAGACAAACGCAAATAAAACCCACGTAAAATAAATATAAACATTAAATTCTCCTTGCACATCGAATGCGTACTATATTGCCAAACATATTTATATGTAAGTAGAACCCCCGTACATACAAATATACGAATTTTCTTGCACCCAAACATAGATACATACATAGTATCACATATTTTATTACACTTTATAATATTTCTATACTTCAAAAATTCATATATTATACATATTATTAATATACATATACCAGAGCTCGCAAATAACAGTTAACCGTTTTTCATCTAGTGCTCTCGGTGCGAGCACAACCGAAAAAGTTCATACTGTCTCGCACTCGCTCTGAGCAAGAGTTCCTTGCTGTCATCATTTGTGTTTTCTGTTGAGCACTTTTCGTTGAGCTCTTTGCATTTCGGTCTTTCAATGAGCAGTGCGTAAGGAGCAGATCGAGAAACGCTCGCACAATGAGAGTCACCAAAAGACCGATTGACCGAAAAACTCAATGCAAACGGTCTTGGCATTTACACACACACGTTCAATTCACGAAGACGATTAATATATTTCGTCCGCAAAACCGATGTTTAACGATTTGCTTGCCTATACGTGCACTGTATACCAATACATATGCAAAAGACCTTTTGCTTCACTGAAAACGACAAAACGGTCCTGGAGCAACCAGAACAAAACCGAATAGAAAAAAACGGTTTCGGTCTGAGCGCAACCGAACCCATTCACGAACCCATAAATCGGTCGTTCTCTGAGACTTTTCGTAGAGCTCTGACATATACACATAACTACAACTTAACATATTGTTACTTATATATACAAAGGTTATTCGCGATAGTTTGCAAACAACAATACAGATTTCTGTTCAATACACGTAAATGTTAAAAAAAAAACAAGAAAGGAAGCTAGCTTCGGCATGCCGAAAAAAATACATAGAGATCAAACAACTTCAAAGCTATGACGATTTTTCTATTATTTTCCATATTTCAACTATTGTTAATATCGCAGCTATATGATACAGTCGTCCGACTTTGGTGAATTTTAGTTTGTAATTCAAGAGTCACTAGACAACCAAAACGATGTTATAATTTTATTTTTGTTATTTCTGAAAAGATTTTTCGATCTTTCCTATGGCAGCTATGTATATGATAGAGTTTACCAATTTTGATCAAATTTAATCCGAAACTCAATAGTAGTTAAAAAACGCCATTTGGAAGAAATCAAGTCGATCTGATCAAAAACAACGGCATGAGAATTTTTCGTTTCATTCTCTCGTACGGGAGCTATTCGATATAGTCGGCCGATCCGGCCCGTTCTGGCTTATACTGCGTGCAATAACTACACAACTTTTTGGAAAGTTTTAGCAAGATAGCTTCAAAACTGAGACACTAGTTTGCGTAGAAACAGACAGGAGGACAGACAGACAGTCGAACAGACGTACAGACGTATTTCGATGTGTCTCCTTCACTGCGTTGCAAACTTCTGACTGAAATTATAATACCCTTTTGCTTCGCAAGGGTATAAAAAGCCGCCACTAATAATATAGTTAGGGGCAGACTAGGGCTAAGGAGCGGGTCCAGAGACTATCTGAGATAAGAGAAGCGGTAGAAACAAAAGAGAAAGATAAGTTCGATCAATCCCAAGCAATAATCCCACCAACGCTGTGGATTCCGGCGTATTAGCCATTCATCAATTCATCGTACTAGCCCTTGTACAGCAGCTACTTACCTACGAAGGACCGCCTGACAATCTTGATAGAATTATAGAAAGAGAAGAACCTGTTCCTTAAGAACTAGTGAGATGTTCAAGAGGGGGGCTGAAGACACCAGGCGGGTCGCAGGTTGTGGATAGCGAACGGCCTTTTTATAAGGTTAGTTGCGAATAAGAGCGAAGTCGGTGTTCTGACAAGACATTGGTCTGGCCGTCTTCAAAATTGTAGCCTTTCCCACCTCTCTTCCCTCACGACTACCTACCTTCTTCCCTCCTCACACAATCTCACTCCGGTGCAAGACTAAATTGTCATCCGACCCGTGCCGATAGTCAGCCTATCTGGCGGCTCGGATCAACAAATAAGCCCAGAATCTCACGAAGGGTTCAGACAAGTGGCGACCGCCTGTCCTAACCAGGCCTTACCCGGGTATGGCGTATCTCTACACGGGTGGATCATACTTTCTCCGCAACTCTTGGGATTCTATTATGAGAAAAAATATGAACACCAAACTGCCGCAGGATATTCCTACCTCAAGTGTCGCAAGGCACTTTGAAAATCGACTCCTTGACGGAGAGCGACCTCAGGTGGGACCTGCCAGAAGCGCAGCCACCGCAGAGTGCGGAACAACCCCCACAACGCTCAACTATCGCAGACCGGAAACGTGGGCTACCAGTACCATCCCGGCCGGCATGCCCTCCTCCCGCGGCCGGACAGAATATCAGGCTTGCCAAGAATGTGATGTCCTCCCAGCCAGAGGACAACCACGAGGCCTTGACGACCCCAACAGGAGAGGCCTACCGGGATCCAAGGTCAAATGGTACCTCAGGTTCTTTTAGCAGGGTATGACCCCTGATGAGGCACTGAAAAAGGTGAAGGAGCCACAACCAGTGGCCCAAAAACACTGCAACTGCCAGCAAGCGGGCGAATAGTACCCTCACCCCTCCTAAGGATACCCCGAAAAGGTCCAATTCAGAGGGCACCCCCTCCCGTCCCCCAAGGCCTGATGAGCCAAGCACATCGAAGGCGACGGCGAATAGGAGACTCCCCTGAGACATCTGCTGGCATACCCAGTGTGTCGGAGGCGGGTGGTAAAGGTGAAAAACAGCCACTCTCTACCTCTATTTCCCCTCTCACTGGCACACGTACCTCCAATGCGGAGGCCGCCTAGAGAGTCAGAGTTGCAGTAGTACCTGAGGACTACCAACAGGTGTACTTGAACAACGAAGAGCTTGCCGAGCTGGAAGAGGCCATCGTGGACGATGTAGTCACGTCGGCATGGGATTCAGCAGTCGCCTTCAGAGGTATCCACTTCAGGGTCGGATACCTCTTAATAGACTGCCTGGAACAAGACTCAGCGGTCTGGCTGAGAACTGTGACGCCCAAGCTAAGAACGTGGAAGGGCGTGCTCCTTGGTACTATGGTATCAAGGCCGTCCTGGCCAGGCTGTACACCACCCAACATCTTGGGCTAACTAGGGCATTAAAGGCCTGTACACCAAGAAATTAAAGAAAATTTAGCGACCAACGGGGTATATACCAAGAGCATGCCTATTAATAAGGAAAGATATCAATTATATTATCTTTACAGAATTTCTAAGCAGTGACTACGTCGCGGTAACGCTGAGCGGCACAGGCACGACACCAGCGATAGCCATAGCGTCGGCTTACTTCGCTGGGGACGCATCATGCCCATCACCGCAAATCATCGGACTCGTGGAGTGCTGCAGGCAGAAGAAGATGCCTCTGATCATAAGATGTGACGCAAATGCACATCATGTGATATGGGTAGCACCGACTTCAACAGCAGAGGTGAGCGTCTTATAGACCTTATTACAAATAGTAACCTAGAAATCGGCAATGTCGGTTCCATACCGACCTTTATTACTAGGGTAAGAGAGGAGGTCCTAGACTTAACTCTGATGAGCAGGTCGTTAGGACCATTCATCAAGAACTGGCATGTGTCGCCAGAGGAATCAATATCGGATCACCGAATCATTAGATTTGAATTAGACTTCAACGCCGCCCAAAAGGAACCCCAAGAAAACAAACTGGTATTGGTTCAGGACATTATAAGCAAGCCTGACGGTCTACAACAAAGACATCAGGAAGGCCAAACGGAAAAACTATAGAGACTTCTGTGAAGCAATCAGCACAGCCCATGAAGGGGCAAGATTGCACAAGGTTATGGCCAAAGCTGCACCAGAAAGTAACCTAGCCCTGAGGAAATTTAAAACCACCCACACTTCCGACGACAGGGATAAACTAGAGTTACTCTTTGAAACACACTTTCCTGGGGGCTCACCCCTGGTGGAGGATACGTCCACCCCAATGGAAGTAGTGTCCACTCCGAGACACCCCAGACCGAGCGCAGAGAACTGGGCAATTCCCTAAGTCCCTAGTCGCTCCGGAGAGACTTAAATGGGCAATTGGAACCTTCCTACCATTTAAGTCACTTTTTTTTTTTTTCTTTAAATTAGATTTTTATTATTGTCGCCGGAATCGTTCAGGACCACCTGAACATAACCGGGTACATATGAAATATGTGCCTAGACTATATACTGGGTTGGCAAGAAAGTCATGTCGTTTTTTTTAGTAATTTATTTACGACTAATCAAGCACCAGGGTCACACTTTTTAGTATCTTTTTAAAGCTTATTGTCTTACGTACTATCGACGAAAATTTGGTAATTATTCGATAACATTTGTGGAAGCTATAGCAAATTAAACATGGAGGACCAAAGTGAGCATTTTCGGCATTGACGCCGATCTAAATTCCAAGTGGAGTTGCCTTTAACACTCTTCACCGAAACGAGAAATACCAGATCCCGTAGCGTAACAACACATCAAATGGACAAGCATAAATGAGCGTGTATTATGAGTGCTGTGAGCGTTTTATTCTGTTGAGGAAAACATACAAACTTAACTTTAACCTCAACTTATAACTTCTACATACCGCAGTATTTCCTCCCTTCTCTCTTGGAATCGCCGATCGGAGTAACCGTGGCGCCAATCTTAGCGTAGCTTTTTAGCACATAATGTGACCAATCACAAACAAATATAAATCACTAACGAATACTGAACGTAGCGCGTAATTCAAAATACTGACTGACTATCGATACTTAACAGACATTCTCATTAACATTATCCGATCCGCGACATCCCGGCCCCCGTGAAGCGACCGCATTCACAACATCCAGCACAGCTAGTTTCGAAGCGGGGCGGATCATCCTGGCTCGATCGTCAGTCCTTACCGCCGCTCGTCTGGGCACTCCATCTACTCCAGTGAACACCTCCTCCACGATCCCTCGTTTCCATTCTCGACGTGGTATGGCCGGATCGCAGATGAACACTAAGTTTCCTCGACGCAGGGGCTCGACGTGCTTGCACCATTTCTCCCTGCGCACAAGAGTAGGCAAATACTCGTGTACCCATCGCTTCCAGAATCGGTCTCTCATCATCCTGGCCAGTCGCCACTGCTTCTTAGTGGCGCACTTCTCCAACGGCTGTCCATTCCCTCCGGGTAGATCCGGCAAATTGGGTACTCCTTTCAGCAAGTCGTTGGGTGTCAGTGGAGCTTCCTGGTCCACCGTGACTGGCAAGTGCGTTAGCGGGCGGGAATTGACTATGTTCTCCGCCTCGATCAACAGATTCTCCAGAACATGTTCCTTGGGAGCCAGCTCCCTCATCGTATGCGCCAGTACTTTCTTGACGCACTGAACCATTCTTTCCCAGGCGCCACCCTCAGCTGGGTTCGCCGGACAGTTGAAGATCCATTCCACTCCTTTGGACGACAGCTCGCCTTGGATCTTCTCTGGCTCGAAAACCTCGTCGAATCTTCTGGCCTCTCGGTTGGCTCCAACGAAGTTCTTCCCATTGTCGCTTCTTATCTTGACCACCGGTCCTCGCCGACTCATAAAGTTCCTCATGGCGATGATGCAGGAATCTGTGGATAAATCATGGGCCATCTCCAAGTGGATCGCCCTCGTGGTTAGACAGGTGAACAGTGCCACCCACCTCTTCTCAATGCGACGTCCGTTCGTCACGTGCAACGGTCCAAAATAATCCAGGCCTGTGTACTTAAATGGCCATCCGTTGGCCTCTAGTCGGTCCTCCGGCAGTGGTCCCATTATTGGCTGCATCGGTTGTGCCCTCCGCAACTTGCAAATGCGGCAGTCAGCCATCACCTTCCGTAGCAGCCTCCGTAAGCTCGTTATCCAGTACTTCTTCCGTATCTCGCCTATGGTCGCATCCTGGTTCTGATGCCCCATCTTCTCGTGGTAATGGCGTACTACCATCTCCGTCAGCGTGTGTCTGTGGGACAGTATAATTGGGCGCCGGGCACTGTATGGTGCACATGCAGCGGCGTCGATCCTTCCCCTTACACGCATGACTCCTTCGTCGTCGAGATACGGTGACAGCCCTCGCAGTTGGCTGCCTTCTTTCGGGATCTTTCCCGTCTCGTCTCTAGCTTCTCCAGAGAACGCTTCACTTTGCGCCCGCCGGATGAGTTCGCGCTCTGCCTTGGCGCACTCGTTTGCCGTGAGTCCATACTCCTCACTGTCGCTATACTGGCCGCGACATCGTCGGACGAATCTGAGAACCCAAGCCGTGGTCCTCACAAGACGGTTGTAGTTCGAGAACCTCTGAAAAGATATAAAAAACCCGTTTGCAGTCACCAGAGCAAACTCACATGGCATCTCTTCCTCGTCGCTCGCTTTCGTATGGTGACTACCACTCGAGGAACTCTTCGGCCAATTCTCCTCTGGTTCCCGTAGGAACGTCGGCCCGCATAACCATCGTGACCCTTGACTTAGGTCCACATGGCGTTGCGGCCTGGTTGCGTCGTCTGCCACGTTTTCGGCAGTTGGAACCCATCTCCATTGGGATACTTCCGTCGACTCCAGGATTTCTGCCACCCGGTTTCCGACGAATTGCTTATACCGCCGGTGGGTGCTGCTTATCCAGTGCAGCACGGTCTTTGAATCCGTCCATAGTATACATCCATTTATTTCCAAACTGTGTTCCTGTCTCACAGTGTTCATCAGCCGTGTCCCTAGCACGGCCGCTTGAAGTTCCAGTCTCGGGATGGACATTGTCCTCATCGGAGCACATTTCGTTTTGGCACACACGAAAATCGCCTGCACATCGTCGTTTGCGTAGGTGGCCCGCCAGTACGCCGTCGCAGCGAACGCCGACTGACTGGAGTCCACGAAGATGTGCAGCTGTAGTGCTCGTACTCGTCCTCTTCCAAAGTAATAACGTGGACATCGGAACTCTTTCACATAACTCATCTCTTGCCGCCAGCTCTCGAATGCGGCAGCTAGCTCGCCTGGCAACGGCTCATCCCAGGTGACTCCTCTTCGCCAAATCTCTCGCATCAGTAACTTGGCGGTTACCATGTAGCTGCTCAAAAAACCAATCGGGTCAAACGTGGACATCACTAGACTGAGGAACTCCCTTTTGGTGGGGACCCGTTCCCCGGTCATCACGCTGCTGGGCACCCGGTGGTATTTGACGCTGAATTGAAAGTCATCTGAAGCCGGATGCCAATACATGCCCAGTACTTTCTGCTCGGATTCGGTCCACTCGACGTTCTCGTTGGTCCCTTGCGGATTTAAGGCTCTGACCACTTTCGCCGAGCTGGAAGAGAACCGGCACAAATCGAACCCGGCACTTGCATGTATCTCTCTTACCCGTTTTGAAACGGCGATAGCTTCAACCTCATCTCCGAAGCTGTCTACGTAATCGTCCACGTAGTGGTACTCATTTATGGCCAGGACCGCCCGGGGATCGGTATCCACGTACCTTGAGGCGTTGACGGTCTTCACGTGCTGCGCTGAGCATGGCGAACACGCTGCTCCAAATGTCATCACCGTCATCTCGTAGATCTCCGGGTCCTTTTGGTCGTCTCCATGCCTCCACAGGAATCTCTGAGCGCATCTATCCTGTGGCTGTACCAATACCTGATGGAACATCTCCTTGATGTCTGCACAAACTCCCACGGCTCCTTCCCGAAAATGGAAGAGGACAGCCGGGAGTGACTTGTAGTTCTGAGGGCCTTTCAGTAGTGCTGAATTTAGGGATACGCCGTTCACTCTAGCTGCTGCGTCGAAAACTAGGCGGATCTTCCCAGGCTTGTTTGGGTTCTCGACCCCGAAGTGCGGCAGGTACCACAACTTGTCACCGTTACCATAAGTGACCTCCTGCTGCCCTAGTCGACGTGCGTATCCTTTCTTGACGTAGTCATCCATAATTCCATTGTAGGCCCGCGCGAAGTTCACGTCGCGCCTCATTTTCCTTTCGATGTTGACGAGTCTCTGCAGTGCCATGCTGTAACTATCTGGTAGTCTCACCTCGTCATCTTTCCATAGCAGCCCAGTCTGGTATCGTTGGCCTATCCGCTTAGTCGTTCCCTCCAAGATGCCCAGGGCCCGTTCATCGTCGCTTGCTGCGACCGGTGGCGCTGGCTTCACTCCGAAGTTTTCAATTTCGAAATAATCGCTGACCATCTTCTCCAGAGCGTCATCCTGAGTAACGGCTAGAAGGCACGATCTCTCCATCAGTGGACTCGCTTGACGTCGCACTGGTCCGTACACTACCCATCCAAGCTTGGTAGCTGCTGCGTATGGTCCTCCTGCCCCGAAACTTCTGGTCTGTAGGGGTATTCCTAGGTGCGCGTGATCCAGTCCAATAAGGATCCTTGGCGCTGCGTTGTTTTACGGCTTCACTGGTAGGCGCGCGCTTGGCCTTGCCGCCTTCACATCTTCCCGTCGTAAACTCTGCATCGGAAGATTTAGGTTGTTTACTGCGTACACGTTCCTTAATCCGTGTCGCTTCAGTTTGCCCGCTCCACTGATCTGCAGGCTAACCATCGTCGTAGGCTCTCTGGCAGACTTACCGCCGAACCACTGCACATTTAGTTGTCGATTCACACCATTTAGGCGTAGGCTTCGGACGAGCTCCTCGTCTATGAGCGTCACAGACGATCCCTCGTCGAGCAGTGCATATGTGTCCACCTGCTTGTTCTCCCCGTACAGCGTCACGGGCAGAATCCGGAATAGCAAATGACCTCCATCCGAATCGACACAACTAAGGTTCCGGTGCTGCATATCATGGCCGTTTGGACTCTCATTTTCCTTGCTCCCTGCGCTTCTCAGGCTTCTTGCATGGGACGTGGAAATGTTACTCGTTGTTGGATCCTCTAACTGCGGCATCCGCTTGCGTTGACTGATGACCTCGTGCAGCTCCCGTCTCTGGGTGCTCCGTAGCTCCCTCTTGTGGCCACCTTCTGACTGTGGTGTCCGTCTGGGGCTGCCGGCTTCGTCATGCAGCAAGTAATGATGCTTCCTCTGGCATCCGTAGACATTACACGTACGGCTTCTCTTGCAGAACCGTGCCATGTGCCCGGTTTCAAGGCACGCGAAACAGATCCGATGTTTCTTGATGAACTCCATCCGCATCCTGACCGTGGCGTGATGGAACTCCTTGCAATCCTTGATGCCGTGTTGCCCTTCACACATGAGGCAACCTCTGGGTTCTTCTCGATGATCACTTCGCATTGGATGATCCAAGTTCGCATTCGCATGTAACACCCTTCGCTTTGGGTATTTACTGCTCCCGTCCGTAATGGTACACACCAGCTTGGCGAGCTCACTTAGCCACTCGCTCAAGTGTGCTACCGTTGGATACGGTTTTATCATGGTCGCGTGTCTGGCCCAGTCCAACCTCTTACTTAGGGGCAATTTGGTGATCAGCTCCTCCATCAGGGTGGGATTTCCTAGGTGCTGGTCACCGCTGGCGGTTGACTGTAGAAACGCTGCGAGATTGCTCACCCTTGAGGCGAACGACACAATCCTTCCAATGTTGTGCTCCTGAATTGGCTGTAGCTCCTGTACGCTCTCCAGTTGACTCCGGATCAATTGCTCCGGACGTCCATAACGGAAGCGTAGCTGATCCATTACAGCTTCCACGTTGTTTGGATGAATAAGCAGTGATTTGACTGCCGTCCTCGCTTCACCCTTCAGAGCTTTCACTAGCCTCTGGTTGTTCTCTAATGGTGTACACTGATATGCTGCCGTCGTCTCCAAGAACGCACACTGGAATATTGGCCATTCCTCTGGCTGACCCTCAAACTCTGGAAGATAAAAAAACCCGTTTGCAGTCACCAGAGCAAACTCACATGGCATCTCTTCCTCGTCGCTCGCTTTCGTATGGTGACTACCACTCGAGGAACTCTTCGGCCAATTCTCCTCTGGTTCCCGTAGGAACGTCGGCCCGCATAACCATCGTGACCCTTGACTTAGGTCCACATGGCGTTGCGGCCTGGTTGCGTCGTCTGCCACGTTTTCGGCAGTTGGAACCCATCTCCATTGGGATACTTCCGTCGACTCCAGGATTTCTGCCACCCGGTTTCCGACGAATTGCTTATACCGCCGGTGGGTGCTGCTTATCCAGTGCAGCACGGTCTTTGAATCCGTCCATAGTATACATCCATTTATTTCCAAACTGTGTTCCTGTCTCACAGTGTTCATCAGCCGTGTCCCTAGCACGGCCGCTTGAAGTTCCAGTCTCGGGATGGACATTGTCCTCATCGGAGCACATTTCGTTTTGGCACACACGAAAATCGCCTGCACATCGTCGTTTGCGTAGGTGGCCCGCCAGTACGCCGTCGCAGCGAACGCCGACTGACTGGAGTCCACGAAGATGTGCAGCTGTAGTGCTCGTACTCGTCCTCTTCCAAAGTAATAACGTGGACATCGGAACTCTTTCACATAACTCATCTCTTGCCGCCAGCTCTCGAATGCGGCAGCTAGCTCGCCTGGCAACGGCTCATCCCAGGTGACTCCTCTTCGCCAAATCTCTCGCATCAGTAACTTGGCGGTTACCATGTAGCTGCTCAAAAAACCAATCGGGTCAAACGTGGACATCACTAGACTGAGGAACTCCCTTTTGGTGGGGACCCGTTCCCCGGTCATCACGCTGCTGGGCACCCGGTGGTATTTGACGCTGAATTGAAAGTCATCTGAAGCCGGATGCCAATACATGCCCAGTACTTTCTGCTCGGATTCGGTCCACTCGACGTTCTCGTTGGTCCCTTGCGGATTTAAGGCTCTGACCACTTTCGCCGAGCTGGAAGAGAACCGGCACAAATCGAACCCGGCACTTGCATGTATCTCTCTTACCCGTTTTGAAACGGCGATAGCTTCAACCTCATCTCCGAAGCTGTCTACGTAATCGTCCACGTAGTGGTACTCATTTATGGCCAGGACCGCCCGGGGATCGGTATCCACGTACCTTGAGGCGTTGACGGTCTTCACGTGCTGCGCTGAGCATGGCGAACACGCTGCTCCAAATGTCATCACCGTCATCTCGTAGATCTCCGGGTCCTTTTGGTCGTCTCCATGCCTCCACAGGAATCTCTGAGCGCATCTATCCTGTGGCTGTACCAATACCTGATGGAACATCTCCTTGATGTCTGCACAAACTCCCACGGCTCCTTCCCGAAAATGGAAGAGGACAGCCGGGAGTGACTTGTAGTTCTGAGGGCCTTTCAGTAGTGCTGAATTTAGGGATACGCCGTTCACTCTAGCTGCTGCGTCGAAAACTAGGCGGATCTTCCCAGGCTTGTTTGGGTTCTCGACCCCGAAGTGCGGCAGGTACCACAACTTGTCACCATTACCATAAGTGACCTCCTGCTGCCCTAGTCGACGTGCGTATCCTTTCTTGACGTAGTCATCCATAATTCCATTGTAGGCCCGCGCGAAGTTCACGTCGCGCCTCATTTTCCTTTCGATGTTGACGAGTCGCTGCAGTGCCATGCTGTAACTATCTGGTAGTCTCACCTCGTCATCTTTCCATAGCAGCCCAGTCTGGTATCGTTGGCCTATCCGCTTAGTCGTTCCCTCCAAGATGCCCAGGGCCCGTTCATCGTCGCTTGCTGCGACCGGTGGCGCTGGCTTCACTCCGAAGTTTTCAATTTCGAAATAATCGCTGACCATCTTCTCCAGAGCGTCATCCTGAGTAACGGCTAGAAGGCACGATCTCTCCATCAGTGGACTCGCTTGACGTCGCACTGGTCCGTACACTACCCATCCAAGCTTGGTAGCTGCTGCGTATGGTCCTCCTGCCCCGAAACTTCTGGTCTGTAGGGGTATTCCTAGGTGCGCGTGATCCAGTCCAATAAGGATCCTTGGCGCTGCGTTGTTGTACGGCTTCACTGGTAGGCGCGCGCTTGGCCTTGCCGCCTTCACATCTTCCCGACGTAAACTCTGCATCGGAAGATTTAGGTTGTTTACTGCGTACACATTCCTTAATCCGTGTCGCTTCAGTTTGCCCGCTCCACTGATCTGCAGGCTAACCATCGTCGTAGGCTCTCTGGCAGACTTACCGCCGAACCACTGCACATTTAGTTGTCGATTCACACCATTTAGGCGTAGGCTTCGGACGAGCTCCTCGTCTATGAGCGTCACAGACGATCCCTCGTCGAGCAGTGCATATGTGTCCACCTGCTTGTTCTCCCCGTACAGCGTCACGGGCAGAATCCGGAATAGCAAATGACCTCCATCCGAATCGACACAACTAAGGTTCCGGTGCTGCATATCATGGCCGTTTGGACTCTCATTTTCCTTGCTCCCTGCGCTTCTCAGGCTTCTTGCATGGGACGTGGAAATGTTACTCGTTGTTGGATCCTCTAACTGCGGCATCCGCTTGCGTTGACTGATGACCTCGTGCAGCTCCCGTCTCTGGCTGCTCCGTAGCTCCCTCTTGTGGCCACCTTCTGACTGTGGTGTCCGTCTGGGGCTGCCGGCTTCGTCATGCAGCAAGTAATGATGCTTCCTCTGGCATCCGTAGACATTACACGTACGGCTTCTCTTGCAGAACCGTGCCATGTGCCCGGTTTCAAGGCACGCGAAACAGATCCGATGTTTCTTGATGAACTCCATCCGCATCCTGACCATGGCGTGATGGAACTCCTTGCAATCCTTGATGCCGTGTTGCCCTTCACACATGAGGCAACCTCTGGGTTCTTCTCGATGATCACTTCGCATTGGATGATCCAAGTTCGCATTCGCATGTAACACCCTTCGCTTTGGGTATTTACTGCTCCCGTCCGTAATGGTACACACCAGCTTGGCGAGCTCACTTAGCCACTCGCTCAAGTGTGCTACCGTTGGATACGGTTTTATCATGGTCGCGTGTCTGGCCCAGTCCAACCTCTTACTTAGGGGCAATTTGGTGATCAGCTCCTCCATCAGGGTGGGATTTCCTAGGTGCTGGTCACCGCTGGCGGTTGACTGTAGAAACGCTGCGAGATTGCTCACCCTTGAGGCGAACGACACAATCCTTCCAATGTTCTGCTCCTGAATTGGCTGTAGCTCCTGTACGCTCTCCAGTTGACTCCGGATCAATTGCTCCGGACGTCCATAACGGAAGCGTAGCTGATCCATTACAGCTTCCACGTTGTTTGGATGAATAAGCTGTGATTTGACTGCCGTCCTCGCTTCACCCTTCAGAGCTTTCACTAGCCTCTGGTTGTTCTCTAATGGTGTACACTGATATGCTGCCGTCGTCTCCAAGAACGCACACTGGAATATTGGCCATTCCTCTGGCTGACCCTCAAACTCTGGAAGATCAGGCAATCTGCGTGGCGTCCATCCATTGACTAAGCCCGCTGTTCCATAGGAACCGGGTGACGGCGTAGATATCGCGATGTTGTGCTGTGGCTCCCGTGATGCGTGGGCATAACCTCGTTCTGACTGCACCGTGGCTGTGACACAACATGGCGGCGAGTAGCTTACAGTTGTACAACCTGTGACTTGTTGCCCGATCGCCGCATTTCCACTCAAATATGGCGGCAAACTTCCACTCAATTGTGGCGGCGGATTTGCACTCAATTGTGCCGGCAACTGTCCATGGCAAGATGGCGTCACTGATCCCGTTGGCAGATTTTCACTCAAGAGCTGCCCTTCTGTTGCGCTCAAACATGGCGCCTTACCTAGCGGTGTATTCGCCGCACCGCTCACTCCGACGCCGCTCAACCCGATACTAACGGGATTCCTGGCGGCCGTCGCTTGTCCTTCATTTGCCCTTGCCTGTAGGAGCTCCTTCTCCAGACTTGCGATCCTTTCCATGAGCGTCGCAATCTGCGTAGTCGTAGGGTCCATAGCCTGTCCTGGTTGTTCCGCCTGGGCAGTGTCCATGGTGCGTTTTACCCCACTTTCCTTTGGAGTCCGTGGCCGCTGTCGTCCACCATCTGCATTCGCCAAGCCGGCCGGTGTGCCAGATGCTGCAGATGTGGTCCTTGTAGCTGCGGTAGCCTCAGATTGGTTTATTCTGGGGCTCCGTCTGGGCGAATGTGTAGTCGGCATGTCGCACATGAATCTGTGTATGTACGCTTCCAAATGCCGCTAGAGTTCCAACTCCAAGACTCCGAATAACGGAATGCGAATAAAAGAAATGACGCCGATCTAAATTCCAAGTGGAGTTGCCTTTAACACTCTTCACCGAAACGAGAAATACCAGATCCCGTAGCGTAACAACACATCAAATGGACAAGCATAAATGAGCGTGTATTATGAGCGCTGTGAGCGTTTTATTCTGTTGAGGAAAACATACAAACTTAACTTTAACCTCAACTTATAACTTCTACATACCGCAGTATTTCCTCCCTTCTCTCTTGGAATCGCCGATCGGAGTAACCGTGGCGCCAATCTTAGCGTAGCTTTTTAGCACATAATGTGACCAATCACAAACAAATATAAATCACTAACGAATACTGAACGTAGCGCGTAATTCAAAATACTGACTGACTATCGATACTTAACAGACATTCTCATTAACATTATCCGATCCGCGACAGGCATATTTTGCTTTTTTACTTCCAAAAAGGAAAACAGCGGTCGAAGCTCGCGAAAAAATGTGCGAAGTGTATGGTAAAGATGCCATGAGTGATCGCCAATGTCAGCGCTGGTTTGCCAAATTCAGGCTTGGAGATTTTGGAGTTAAAGACGCCCCACGTTCTGGTCGACCATCGGACGTTTTTGACGAACAAATTCAGGCTTTGCTGGATGAAAACCGGCGTTATTCAACGCGGGAGATGTCAGAGAAGCTCAAAGTGTCGCATACAACGGTTGAAAACCATTTGAAGAAACTTGGCTACGTAAGCAAGCTCGATGTTTGGGTTCCGCATAACTTAAAGAAAATTTACCTAACTAAGCGTATCAACATCTGCTATTCTCTGCTGCAACGGATTAAAAACGATCCTTTTTTGAAGCGGATCATTACTGGCGACGAAAAGTGGGTTGTTTACAATAATGTCAACGAAAAAGATCATGGAGCAAGAGAGATGAGCCAGCCCAAGCCACATCAAAGGCCGATATCCATCAGAGGAAAGTTATGCTGTTTGTTTGGTGGAATTGGAAGGGTGTAGTGCACTTTGAGCTGCTGGGACGGAATGAAACCATCAATTCAGATGTGTACTGTCGCCAGCTATTCAATTTGGAGGAAAAAATTAAAGAAAAGGAGCCGGCACTAGCTAATCGCAAGGGTATAGTCTTTCACCATGACAACGCTAGGCCCCACACATCTTTAGTCACTCGGCAAAAATTAACGGAGCTGAATTGGGAAGTGCTACCACATCCACCTTATAGTCCGGACTTAGCACCTTCAGATTACCATTTGTTTCGCTCTCTTCAAAACTCTTTGAATGGTAAAAACTTTGATTCAGATGAGGCTGTCGAAAACCACTTGTCTCGATTCTTTGCCGGAAAAGACCAAAAGTTCTTCGAGCGCGGAATTATGCAGCTGTCCTGATATAAATAAATAATCTTTGAAAATATTGAAAAAAAAACGACATGACTTTTTTGCCAACCCAATACAATAATTTACAAGTATTTACATATGTTCACAAAAATTAGTGTACAACACGGGAAGACAAATCGCTGGGGTGGAATCTCTTTAAACGTCTAAGAGTTTGCGGGTCGACCAGCCTGCTAGCCAGTGGATTTGGATGACTCGTTAGCCTATCCGAGTACCGTCGGCTGTGTTGATTTAGTAGGTCGCCCACAGGAACAAGGCGTAAGTCGTTTTGGATGGCCTGGTTTGTCACATACCAGGGAAGTCCGGATGCCCGTCGAGCAGCACGTGCCTGCACTACTCTCAGTCTGTTTAGCTGGTGCTTGGAAGCGGTGCCCCATACTTCGATCGCATACGTCCATGTTGGCGAAAGGATTGCTTTGATGAGCAAAACTTTAGTCGAAAGCTGGAGGCTTTTGGATCTCAGGAGCCAATCGAGCTTCTGGAGTTTGCGAACGCACTTAGCTCTTATCGCCGTGATGTGGGTGTTCCATATGAGCCAGTGATCTAAGTGTACACCCAAGTAGCAGTGAGAGGTGCCGTTTTTAATGGTGTCACCATTGAATGTATGCACGATGTCGATCGCAACTCTTAGAGAAAAAGTGACGCATGCCGACTTGCTGCAGTTTATAGCAATGTTCCATTGCTTGGTCCAGCGCTCCATCGCACTTAGCCAGTCCTGAACAGCAGCCGAAGCTGTCAGCTGAGACGAGTGGGATGCAAGCAGGGCCGTGTCGTCGGCGTAAGTAGCCAGAAGCATACGAGCGTCTGTGGTGGGCGACGGAACTGGCATATCGCTTGTGTACATCGTGTATAGAAATGGACCAAGTACACTTCCTTGGGGCACTCCTCCGTGAATATGTGCCAAGCTGGATCGTGAGTCCTTTACTGCTACAACGAAGGTTCGATCGGCAATAAAAGACCTCAGGATGGCAAAATAGGGTGCAGGGAGAAGTTCCTTAATTTTGTAAAGGAGGCAGCCATGGGTCTTTCTAAAGCCGAACTGGTGTTGAGGAATATGGCTTTCTACTTGTGGTAGTTCCAATAGTCGACTGAGTAGAATCCGCTCGAACACTTTCGACAAAGTGGATAGCAGGCTGATTGGGCGGTAGGAATCGATTTTAGAAAGTGGCTTGCTTGGCTTTGGGATCATGATAATTCGGGCTTGCTTCCACAGTCTTGGAAAATGTCCCAGGCTTAGCATGGCGTTAAAAATTTTCACCAGCGCTAGCACTCCTTTGGGTGGGAGAGCCTTTGCCGCTCGATTGTCAATGCCATCGGGTCCAGGAGTCTTTTTTAAATTAAGCGCCTTTAACTGCAGCATGACTTCTTGCGGCGTGGTGTGTTTAATATGGTGCGCTGGCTGAAAGGGAGCGCGTAAGAAGCTTGCAACTTCGTCGCGGTGTAAAGCGTCTGGAAGATCGAAAGGAGTAATGGTGGCAGACAGATGTTCTGCAAAAGCGTTAGCTTTGTCGGAGTCGCTCTTAAGCCAGCGGCCACTGTGGCTTTGTATTGGAGATTGGACAAGCGGCTGTCTTTTGATTCCTCTCGTTAGCTTCCATATTGAAAAATCGCTGCAATTGTCCGGACCAGCTCCGTCCAGCAGGGTATTAATGTTTTTTTGACGGGTTTTCGCTAGCAACCTGCGCAGTCTATTTGTAGTGTTAGATAGAAGCTGCTTAGTTGCAGGATCGCCTGACACAATGAAATGCCTTCTGAGGTGCCGTTTTCGATCCAGCAAAGGAACCTAATGTTGAGTAGCCTAGCAATTGGACACATCCCAAATGCGTGACGTAGAGCTAGGGTGGTCCCCAAAGTAGCGAAGAAAGACATAACCAACCCCAAGTCCTTCAGACCTATCAGCTTAACTTCATATTGTCTTAAAACATTGGAAAATCTGGTAGACTACCATATTAGGAGCACAGTTCTCAAGCACCGTTAGCTGCAATCCACGCAGCACGCATACAGGGCAGGTTGTTTTTTGTCGCACTCTTGAAGGGGCAGAAGACAACAAAGAAGTAGTAAGCTGCCCCCACTAGGAGGAATATTGATGAGACAGACAACAAGGTGGATTGGAGCTTTGCTAAACTCCAGACAGGCAATGACGACGATTGGCACTAGCACAATGACTGCCGTAACAAGCAGAGGATGTCCGTAAGGTGGAGTTTTATCTCCTCTACTGTGGAGCGTACTAGTAGATTAACTATTAAGGAAACTCGCCGATAGAGGAATACAACAGGGCTATGCCGATGACATAGTAATTGTAGTCAGAGGGAAATTTGAAAAGACCAAAAACTAAACTTTATTGGTGCAGGGAAGTTGGGCTTAACCTCAAACCTTCAAAAACAGTCATTGTTCCTGATAAGTTGTGTCCCCTCCTGCCGGCAGCTCGGAGTCATAGAAAATTAAGGGGGTTCCATCGTCGTACAAAACACTTTGGAAATGTAAACAATATAATAATTTCACTATTTAATCGTGCTTCAAATGGTTTATATATAACAAGCAAATCAAAAAGAATAGCGCAGCTCCGTTAGCGTCGCGATGCAGACTAATTTGTCTCTCTCCCTCCAGCAGCAGCGAGAGCTCCCTTTGCCTAAACTCTTCTTAGGTATTGGCACCGTGGGGCCAGATCGCGAATCTGAACATGCCGCCCGCCAATGCTAGCCCACCAAAGTGCTTTGGGGGAGACTATGTTCGAATCGGCAAGCGACAGATCTTCGCTACCGACCGCTTCAGCTGTCCTTGCTGAGTTTTTAACGTCACTACGCGAACCAAGCCATCCTAACCCGGGTGAAGCTCCACAATCCTTCCGAGCAGCCACTGTGATGGGGGAAATCTATCGTCCTTGACGAGTACAAGTTCATCCAACTTTAAGTTTTCTGAATTTTGAGACCATTTTGAACGCTGCTGCAAATGGCTAAGCCAATCCCTACTCCAGCCGTCCCAAAAATGTCGCAACATTGATTCCTGAAGCAGGAAGTGCTCCCTGAACTTAGCAGAAGCTGGTCGGTATTCCGGAGGCGCAAGCGTGGAGTCGCCGATTAGGAAGTGGGCCGTAGTGAGCACTTCTAAATCGTCCGCGTCCGCTGTGAGCGGGAAAAGCGGCCTTGAGTTAAGGCACGCTTCTATGCTGATTAGCACCGAGGACATCTCCTCGTAGGTAAGTTTCCGATCCGCGATCACGCGCTTGAGGTGGTGCTTGACCGACTTGACGTTGGCCACCCAAAGTCCCCCAAAGTTAGGCGACTGAGGCGGATGCCAAACCTTTAAGTAGACGGTCTGCTCCCACAAAGTTGGTGCCGTTATCGCTATAAAGGTGCTGAACCATCCCTCGACGCCCAGTAAAACGGTCGAAGGACAGCAGGAAGTGCTCCGTAGTGAGCCCGGTCACCAGCTCCAAATGAACAGCTTTTGTTGCAAGACAGATGAACACTGCAATGTAGCCCTTGTAGGTGTTCGACCCCCGAATCCGCGCCGCTCTGAGCTCAATGCCTCCGGTATAATCCACTCCTGTCGTGACGAAAGGCCTCTGTGGCGAGTTCACTCGGTGAAGAGGCAGGTCTCCCATGAGCTGCGACGAGATGGTTGGGTTGGCGCAAAAGCAGCGAACACATTTCCGTATTACTCGCTGCTGGCGCGTATGAGCCAAGGTCAGCTGGGCACCTCCGTGAAGCATGGATGAGAATATTTAATAATCAGATCGGGAAAATTATGGGTACTGGGCAAAATAATAGGGTGGCGCCTGACCGGAGGCAACGCAGAAAATCTAAGACGGCCTCTTACCCGTAAAATATCCTCCACCAGAATTGGGGATAGTCGCAACAGTTTGCTCTGGGAAGGAAGCGGCTTTGAGTCTCTTACGGATCGAAGGTCCGGCGCGAACTACTCCTTCTGAACCATCAGTACGATGCAAAACATGGCGTCGTCGAGCTCGGGTATGCTCCAGGCTCCTGAGCGTCGGCTCGGCTTATGCGAAGCGTTAAAGACAAAACGCCTTAGGTAGGCGACCACCCGAACGGCTCGACTATACGTGGAAAAACGGACGACAAATGAAGGGACTGGAGAGACGTAGTGAATTTGGAGCTTATCCGCTTTCGCTTCCAGCGCTGGCTCGGATGGTAAAATCGAGCTGGGAAACTGCTTCAGCCAAGAATTTCGCTCGCGCGACAACCAGCCTTGCCCTTTCCACCACAGGGTGAAGTTCTGCAACTCCTTAGGTGTCAATCCTCTGGTCGCGCAGTCCGCCGGGTTGTCTCTGGTACCCACGTGTCGCCATTGACTTGGGTCAGAGTGGTCCAGGATGAATCCGACTCGGTTGGCCACCAAGGTCGTCCACCTTTGTACGTCTCCATTCAGCCAGTGCAAAACGTGGCGTCCGTCCAAAAGAATGTCTCCACCGGAACTCCTCCAATTCGAAACGCGGTGGACAACCACCTGACAAGCTTGACTGCCTGTACTGCTCCGCTAAGTTCTGTCCTGGGTATGGTTAACGGTCTGACTGGACGATGGTCCCGTTAACGTGCTCGACTCGCAGGTAAACAACGGCTGCATACGACGACGACGACCCGTCGCAGAAGGCATGCAACTGCACAACGGCTACAGAGGCGGGAAACGTACTCCGTCCACCGACTGACGGCGATGTCCTCGATTCCTGAAGGCCGGAGCGAAACGCTCGCCAACGCTCCAGAATCGCTGCTGGCACCGGTGAGTCCCAGTCCAACGAAATCTGCACTCCCTCGCTGTTCACCTTGACCAAAGTCACTTCCTATAAAATGAGCTTCCCAACGATGATGACCGGAGCTATCAGACCTAAGGGATCGAAAAGACGCGCGATAGCGGCCAGCAAGGTACTCTTCGTCGTGCAATCTGGAAAATCAAAATTCATTTTAAACCGGAAATAGTCGGAGTCTGGGAGCCAATACATCCCCAACGCCTTAACAGGATCCTTTGTATCCCAATTTAAAAAGAGTCTGACAGCATCGATGTTCCTGCGGGACAGAAGCTAACAATCGCGGATCGTTGCTCGACCATTTGCGCAATTCCATCAGTGCGGATTTTATAGCTCCCACGACTTGCACCCGCTTCTCTTCCGCATCCTCCATGGTGTGCCCTCCAGTTAGTATGTCGTCCACATATATTTCTTCCTTCAAGGCCTCGGCGGCCCTTGGGAATGAATCGCCAACTGGTGTAAGACTCTTATGGCAGTGTATGGTGCGGATGCCGTTCCGAACGTTAGAGTCGAAAACGCGTATGCCTTGATGGTTCCATTCGCCGCCCGCCATAAAATCGGCTGATATTGCGTGTCCTCCGGGTGAACGTCAATGCAGCGATACATTTTCTGAATGTCAGCTGCAAAATCATAACGATATTTTCGCCAATTGAGAAGAACTGCAGACATGTCGTTTTGGAGAGGGGGTCCGGTGACTAGAACATAATTTAGGGATCTCCCGTTGCTCGTCTTCGCGGATGCGTCGAACACGATCCTCTGCTTCGTGGCAGGACTTTCTGCCTTGTAGACGGCATAGTGGGGTAGCATACAAGATGCATGATGCATTCCGGTCGGAGTGCGAACACACAAGCTGCTCTCGGATCCTTCCGCGACAGCGATTTGTCCCAAGGTGAAATACTCCTCAATCTCCTCAGCGTACTGTCTTTCTTGCATCCGGCGTGCCGCAAGCCGCCTCTCGAGCTGGAGAAACCTGTTAAGGGCCCCTTGGTGAAATCGTCCCAACACGATGTTGTGGTCCAGATACCTCCACGCACCACGTAGCGCCCATCCGCACGTCGGGAATGCGTTCTTTGAAAGAACGATTTGCACCAGCGATCCTCCTCCGTGCGAGCCGTCCGCTCTGGTACGGTCTCGATCTCGAAAAAGCCCTTCAGAAGCGACTCCGCCTCGGAGACTGCATGATGGCAACGGATCTGCGTGGAGCTGGTCGAGTCGGCGGCTTGACCTGAAAGAATCCAACCCAGCTGAGTCTGTTGAGCAATTGGCTCCGTAGGACTTCCTACCCGTGTACCAGAAAGCATGATCTGCGCGATTAGGTCCACTCCCAAAATAAAGTCAATCCTCTTCGAACGGTAGTACTCCGGATCTGCTAGTGGAAGTCCCTGATAATGGGTCCATCGTTGCGGCGAGAAGCTTGAGCAGGGCAGCAGCGAAGTGGCCGTGTCCAAAACGTATTATGATTATTACTACTTAGAGCCTTGAAATTAACCATGTACTTGCTCGTGGACTCAACCCCTTTGCCTGCTCCGACAATGGACGTCCTCGCCATAGTCCGCCTGAGATGCAGGGATTGCACCACATGTTCGGATACGATTGTCGCTTCGGAGCCCTGAACGATGAGCGCCATGATGACAGCTTGGAGACCGTTGTCTGGATTCTGGACCGTGATGCGTTTTGTAGCCAAAAGTACATGATCCAGTCGATTAGAGGGCGATGAGGAAGTATAACATCGATATTCGGAGGCGACTTCCCGTTGAGAGTGATCAGAATTATTAGCCGGCAGGCTAGCAAAACCTGGGGGCGGAACGTCCCATTTTAGGACCCGAGCCTTATTGTGGTATAGACAGACACACAATCAAAGACTATCTGAGAACGGAAGAGGTACACATGAGGCAAACCTGCTGGGAGAGCACCACAGGCCAAAGACAAGGCAAAATCCTCATCGTCAATTATGACATGAAAAGATTCAAGAAGCTTTTACCACTAGAGGAGAATTCACTTAGGGTAATTACCATTGCTTGACTTTATCGGAGGAGCCGGTTTAATGGGTGAGCTTTAAGCTCAGAGGGGGTACAATAGAGCCAGTTGGGTCGAGGTAGCCAATTACCCCTTAAAAATAATAATAATAATAGAGTACTGACTTGGAACTATCTGTGGAACTATCATCTGCAGAGCAGATGAAGCGCTTAATAATTGTGATGTACTCCTTAGTTGGGAAAACAGCAAAGCAACCCTCAAGCGACCATACTCTAGCAAAAAAACGGAAGAAATGCTTGCTAGAGAGCTACACAATCTTCCGGACGGACTGAGTATGGGAAAACTATATATCAAAGCTAAGAAAATAGGAAGCGAATGTCACTGGCCAGAGAAGCAGACCCTAGTGGACATTCCCTCACGGCTAAACGTGACCAATATAACAGATTCTGCCTGAATATATTCTAAGTTGCATTAAAGTGGGTCCTTAGGTCAGCCATCAGGAACCAAGGGCCAGAAATGATTGAAAAAGCGTGCGAGTCCGGACAGATCGAAAAAAAACTTATCTAAAAACCTGAATAAACACGAAGAAACCCGACAACGCGATAGCTCGATGTGCAGGTGTAACGAACTGTTTTTATTGCTTTTATGCTCGCTACTGGATTGTGCGGCTAGCTCAGTAATAGTTGATGTTCGTTCGTCCCACCAAATTTATATGTTGTGATTTCCCCACCAGTGAATAAGAAGACAGCGTTGATTTCTCGACTTTAAACTTGTTTATTCGACTTCTAAATTTGACTATTTAGTGAACTGTTCGCCTCGGTATGATTCCCTTGATGCCTCCTCTTGGTTTGACGCCCTCTCCAGTGCTCCCGCTCGATCGCTGCCGTTGATGTCGGGTATCTCACGTGATGGAGTTGGACTATCTGGGCTTCACCCTAGTCCCTACTACTCCGTGCTGGGGCTGTTCAATCCTTGCCTCTCGGGGTTCCGCTGCCCCAGGACTCTGGCAGACACAGCAGGGTTCTCGGCGTGCACGCCTTTAACACCCGTGCCGTTCAACTGCGCGTCCTTAGCGGCTTGTCGCACCGAAACGCAACCCTCGCCACGAGACGGACCAAGCGTACGCCGGATTACCGTCTGGTAGACTCTACGATATGCGTCTGGTTCTGGACCCTTCCCCACCGAGAACACGTTTACTCGAATAAGGACTCGTATGTGCCGACTTGGTCAGGACCCGCCGGGCAATACGCCAGGCTCAATGTCTCCAACCAGGGGTCGTTACCGGCGCCTAGTTCGATTCGTGTGCTGCCCACAGGACCTCAGCTACCTGTGTCTCAATTCGGAGACTTGCAACTTAAAGTCCCGAACGTCTCGACGTAGCGATTTTGCTCCTTGTAGACTGCTTGCTTGGGATCCTCGTGTCCTTCGTCCACGCCGTTGATCCTTTCTCGTCCCGCTCTTCGTGTTCGTCCTCGCTTGAATCCTTGCTTGACTTCTCGCTGTCTGATGTATACTTGTGTTTCACTTCTCTTTGACTGATCCCGGCTGAACTGCGGGCCCCGCTTATATAGGGCCCCTGGTCCCGTTAATCCTCGGCGTCTCCTTTTCATTCTGGTCCAAGGTCCAACGGCGATCCCGTTACTTCATCGGTTGGATCGCGTGACCGGGTCCAAGGTCCACCGCGATCCCGTTACTTCTTTGGCTGGATCGCGTGACCGGGACCAAGGTTCACCGCGATCCCGTTGCTTCTTTGGCTGGATCACGTGACCGGGTCCAAGGTCCACCGCGGCCACTCTATCCTTTTATCTAGCCCATTCCTATTTGTGAGGAGTTATCCAACTCCTCATACAGGAATCAGTCATTTGTGAAAGGATAACCAACCAATATTGACTTAAATAGCCGCATACTCAAATCTACCTCGGGAAACCTAGATGACAACGACTGACAAAAATTATTAGTGGAATTGAAAAATATCCAATCCAATTCCTAAGATCTAGCAGAAACATAAGATAGACAATCACTATTCACATAAAAACCCACATTAAAGAGAAACAAACGACGATAAAAAAATTCTTTGAAAGCGCACAAAACTCTTTCTTTAACGAACTTGATAGCTGGCAGCCCCTTAGCCAGTAAAGTAAACATTATCCTCAAATTGTTATTTAATAAAGAACAAATACAACATAGTGAAATAATAAGTAAACAAAATGTTATGTGGAGTTAACATGCCCCTAGTTAACATACCCCTCTCACTGGCCACAGAAAAACAAAGCAGACCCGGCAACTGCAAGCCTAGTGCTGAAGGACAACAACAAAAATCGCCAACATGCCAGAACTCTGACTAACACACACATTCTCGTATACTTCTAATTACTTTGCAATAAAGTATTCATTCTTATGTTGTACTTCAAGCAACACAGTCGTTTTTTTTACAAGCTTCCTTTTTAGCATTTTCCAAAGCGATACTCGCTAATAGGATAGCCCCCTCTACTGTAACTCGCGTCTTGAAATCTCAATTCGTTAATAGACATTTTGGTTTGCCCGCTGTCCGATGGTCTTAGTCGTTTGGTAACCGGGATATTAGTATTTTTAGATGTGGATGAGTGTTATAAATAGTATTCCTTTAAAATATGCTGTTTTAGGACTTTGAGTTTTATTGGAATGTTGTGGGAAGGGATTTTTGTGAATAATTGGTTGTGTGTATTGGTTGGGTCCGAAATGAATAGGTACGTGCCGCATATTTTGATTGTTAACAATTTGTTGTGTATAGGTGGTCTAAATGATTGCATGTATTGATTTAAATTAGGTTGGAATGGCTGAGAATATTGTGGGTAACTTGGTCGATATTAGGCTTGGGTATTTGTATTGAATTTGTTTAGTTTAGAATTGTAAGTAGGGCTTGCATTTTTTTTACGGTTTTCTGGTTTTTTTTTCAATTCAAAATTAATATGTTCTTCATATATTCCCTCATTTTGTGCAATAGTAATAATGGTCTTTAGTCTGTAAAATCATAATGAGCCAAAATAGTGAATAATTGTATTGGTATTTTCTGATCAATATTTTAATGGAATCTTTAATCGCCTGTACAAAAATAAGAAAATCTGGTTGGTTACCTTCCAAATGCATTTTGAAAATCAGTAGTTGACGTCGCCTTTCTGCTTCTTCGCAGATTGCTCTCAGATTTTCCTTATGAGGTGTCTCCCTGAAGTTCTGCAGTAGTATGTATTGTAGTTCGGTTTTTGTGGTTTAAGTTCTGCAACCAGTCTCGATCCTAAGGTAGGCCAATCTTCGATGTTCGGAAGGCCCAATGGTCGTGTTACTTGTCCGTCTAAATTTCTTTCGATGGCTCAAAGTAGAATACTCTGTTATCCCATGTCATTATTTTGGTAGAGTGAAATTACATAGTCCACTTTGCTGATGAATGTAAAGAGGGTTTCTGGATCACCCTTAAATAGTTGTTGTCGATTTGGGGTGCGCCGACAGTTGGTTGAGACATTCTTATTGTAAAGTTGTACTATAATTTCGTTCTTACAATAAAAATAAAAATTTTGTTTTATTTTTATTTTGATTTCACTTATTAAGGTATAGTGTTTGTTTAACTTATTTTCTTAAAATTTTAAATATTATTATTTTTATATTTTTTATTTATTTGTTTTTTTTTTTAACTGATTGGACTTATTGTGTTGATTTCTTTAAATATATTCCTTCAGTTTTTGTTGGACAACCGAATCGGAATTATAATCCAACTTGAAGGGTTTTTAAATGTGTCGCGTAATTTCGAGAACTGAATTATAAAATTTTATTTTATTTTTTACTCGAGGTTCTTTTTTTCGAATACTTTTTGTATCCTACCGACTGCGCCAGTAAAATTGTTTATTATTTAAATCAGTCGATCGAATGTCCTGTCAGTTGACTAAGAACAACGCTAAGAAGAATAAATGAACGAGGATTTAGGTTTACGTCGTTATTCGATTGATCTTAGCTTAAGACTAATTTCTTGTTACAAAAATCTTACTTATGCTGCCCTGTGTTTACAAAAGTTTGAAATCGAAATCGGCCGCTTGGGATTTTGATTGTATACAATAATTTGAGAGTAAAAGTCCCACTTAGGGTTCGGCACTTAGCGATTGAAAGATGTGAGTAGTTGCAAAACTCCACAATTGCAAGTGCAAAGCTCTGCATAACAACAACGGGAGGAGCTGCATGCAGAGGAAAAAGGGAAATAACGGCTCTGCGGACTTTGGACTCGATGTAGCGGTTACAATAAAATACAATACAATGACTCTGTAGACTTTGGACCCAACATAACGGTGAGTCTGCGGACTTTGGACCCGCGCAAAGAGAACAGACCGTGAAATAACGGTACCTCTGCGGACCCTGGACCCGTTATAACGGTGAAGAACTTCGGAGCCGCACAAAGACGAGAGACCGTGAACTAACGGAACCTTTTGTATTTTGGAAACGATCACGAGATCGGTCTGAAAGAAAGTTACGAGACCAAGTCTGCGTATAAAAGGAGGACGCACGCACGCTGGAGAGACAGTCAAGTGAAAGTCGTGCAAGAGATCGTACCAACGCGAGTTAAAATCCAGTGAAAACCAAAAGCCAAATTATCTGCATCAAGATCGCCGAGTCAAGAAGCCCAACGACAGTTACGTCCACATAAGTTGAGACTGCCAAGCTGAGATTCAGAGGGTGCAAGGTAAGTTGACGAAGTTGGTGAAGTCCAAAGCAGTGTATGTTGTGCGAAAGGTACCCAGCGTCGGTCCACACGCGAGTGAGGACCTGCCGAGGGCCAGGCCGACGAAGATCCAGTAGAGTTGTGCAAACCCGGTGTCGGTCCACAGGAGAGTTGGGACCTGCCGAGGGCCGAACTCCGGGGTGGAGCGAAGAGTGGTGACTGCAGGCATCGCTGCTTAGCCACGCTGGAGAGGTTTGCTTAACATCCCCCAAGTTGTGAAAGATTAGTAGCGAGCCTATTACGCAACAGGTACCCGAAAGACTCGGTAAGGTAGAGGACGCGAGATAGGCGTGTCGCCGTAGGAGTCGACGCGGGAGTCATCACCGGCTTCAACGAGGGCGATACCGTCCCCAAACAGCAGCATTTAAATCCAAATGAATTGTATAAATCGAAAACTAATAAACCGATCTCCCTATTGTTAAACCTACCCAATTCTGTGTACGGGATCACGCAACAATAAATTTGGTGGGGGGAACACATAAGCTCAGTTTAGCTAGCCGCGCGTTTACGTAGCGAGCAAATAGTGAAAAAGCAGTTCGTTACATCTGGCGCCCAAGCGTGATTCTCGGACCAAAGAAATCAGAGTTAGACTGCGAAAGTCGTGGTTATATAACCTTTATAAGGACGATTTCCCGGCAATAGCAAGTGTCCCAGGCATAGAACTAGATGAGATGAGATGGACGCTGGCCGAGTTCATCGACCAGTCCGCAAACGACCCAGAGGCAATGGCAATTCTGGCGGCCCTAGAAAGGGATTATGCCAAGTACCCGTCGATCGGCGTGAAAGTCACCGGACCCAACGGCCTGGTGCACAGCCCGGACGTAAGCAGCATGCAAAACGCCAGCAGCAGAAGCAACCGCGATGGACGGGAGAGTAACCGCGAATGCCAAAGTCACGAAGCAGGTAAGGAAATGGAGCTTCCGTTATGATGGAAACGAGAAACCTCTGGAGTTCCTCGAGCAGGTGGAGTGGTCGGCCATGACATACGAGGGGCGGCCTGGGATCGGCCTGGTGCTGCCTCTCGAGATTAATGGGCGACCTGAAGGCGGGAGAGATGCAGCTGACCGCCACAGTGCTCATAAACCAAAGGAAAGTAAAGGCCACGGTGAACACTGGCGCCACGGCGAGCTATATAAGCGAAGAGTTGGCAGACAGGCTGCAGGCCGCCGGTAAGGTCATGCCTACGAGAAGGTAGGTGCGCATGGCAGACGTGTGGGTGCATCAAATCACAATTGGAGATAGAGGTTGGTATCGGGACGAGAAAAGTGTTGATGCAATTGCTGATCCTCCCAAGGGTGCTGAGAGACTGTCGGAGGCAGTTGTTCGAACGCCAGAACAGTTCTCGAAGTTCCTGAAGGAGGAGCTAAAAGCACGATGAAGGATGACCAGCCAGTGAAGCAGCGGTTAGAGCTGGAAAACAATCGATGATTGGACCACCGATGTTTTCGATGTTTTGGAACGTAATCGATGTTTTTAGTTAAAACAAAAACAAGAAAGGAAGCTAGCTTAGGCAAGCCGAAGCTTATATACCCTTGCAGTCATCGAATATTTCAAACAGAATAAACAAAGGCTAAACAACATCTTAGCTTAGACGACTTTTCTATTAATTTTTCATATTTTTGACTATCGGTCATATGGCAGCTATATGATATAGTCGTCTGATTTTGATGAAAATTTATTTGTTATTCAAGAGTCGTTAGAAAATCATATTGCAAAACTCATGATTTTCTGATGAGAAATAACGATGTTATCATTTTATTTCCGTAAATTCTATATAGATTTTTCGATTTTTCCTATGGCAGCTATATGATATTGTTGTCCGATTTCTACGAAATTTTTTTATAAATCAAAGCTAGTTAAAAATTTGATACTCAAAAAATCAAAGTCGTGTGATGAAAAACAATGACGTTATCAATCAATTTCCATTAATTCTATATATATTTTTTGATCTCTCGTATGGCAGCTATATGATAGAGTTATCCGATTTCGATAAAATTTAAACCGAAATTCAATAGTAGTTATAAAACGCCATCTGGAAGAAATCAAGTCGATCTGATCAAAAACAACAGAGTGAGATTTTTTTTTAATCTCTCGTATGGGAGCTATTCGATAAAGTCGGCCGATCCGGCTCGTTCCGACTTATATACTGCGTGCAATAACTACACAACTTTTGGGAAAGTTTCAGCAAGATAGCTTCAAAACTGAGAGACTAGTTTACATAGAAACAGACAGACGGACAGACGGACAGACGGACCGACGGACCGACGGACAGACGGATTTCGATTCAGATCGTGATGCTGATCAAGAATATATATACTTTATAGGGTCTGAGGTGCCTCCTTCACTGCGTTGCAAATTTCTGACTGAAATTATAATACCTTTTGCTCTGCAAGGGTATAATAACAATTAACAAGTTGTTTAATAAGAGATCATGCTTCTTATTAAGAAACCAGAGCTTGCATGCTGTATTTTAATCGCATCTTCATTCTTCCTTTAGGGAGTTGACATTGATGTTACTAATATTATATAATAAAAAAAATAGCAGCATACTGAGTATATGCATAAATTTCTGTCTTTTCAATGCTTTTGCATACCAATAAATACGCATGTATACAATTTTACTTGTATGTATGCATATCGTCATTTGAAAACAAGACTTACTTTTCACAAATTTTTCCATTTTGTAGCACCACGCGTACAACCAACACCACCGTTCACTTCCAAGGTATACTAATTTCCCAACATGTGTTTAATGCAAGTTTAATAACCAGACACAAAAAAGAACCATCGATGCTTAAAAAAATTTAAAAAACATCGATAGTATCGATAGTGCCATCGATTGTTTTCCAGCTCTAGCAGCGGTACTATCCAAAGAACCCCCAAAATGCAGGGGGAGATTAACGAAAAGGTCGAGCTGCTGGAAAAAGGATGCCTCGAGTCGTCAAGAAGCCCTTACAGCTCTCCAATCGTCATGGTGAAAAAATACGGGAAAATGGAGGCTGTCCGTAGATTTCCGTCAAATAAGCCTATGATCAACTACACTCTAGATCAGTTAAGGGAGGAAAGATATATTAGCAGCCTGGATCTAAAGGACGGACACTGGCAAATACCGTTGAAGGAGAAGAGCCGGCAGTATACCGCCTTCACCCAGGAAAGGAATTTTTCCAATGGAAAATTCATAGGGCCCAAGTTGATGCCGCACGCCTTTGCGTACCAGGGCGATATTATCGTCATCGGACGGACGCTGGAGGAGCACAAAAGAAACCTGTAGCAACAAACACAACCGCTGTCTTTCGGTGCTCTCATTGAACTGATCTTTATTTGTCTCCTTTTTCGTAAAGAGTTGCTTATTACTAATACTTACAAAACTAGCTTATGTATATGTACAGGGTGACTAGAATATGTTACAGTTATATGTACAGGGTGACTAGAGTATACTACAACTCGGCCATTCTGACGATTAAGGATCTCCTGATCCTGGCCAATTGTTAACTTTTGTTTTTCGCTTTACTTCTTGTACAATACAGGTGTGTTTGTTCTTTTATACATTTCTTTTTCCTGTTTGCATTTGACATTTTTTCATTTGATTCTATCGTTTTATCGTTTTTCACCTCTGTTTTACATTTTTCATTTGTTTTACATTTTCCATTTGTTTTATTATTTTCATTAGGTCGATCATTTTCATTAGGTCTATCATTTTCATTAGGTCTATCATTTTCATTCATGTCTAAGATATCTGTTTTCTCAATTATTTCCCTATCATTCGAGCTTTCCAACCATGGTTTTATATTGGCTGCCGCCCATACTCCTGAGTATGGTATTCTTGCTTGTTGAAATCCATCAACATCTGAAACCACGTACCTGTCGTTATCTAAGACTTTAATTATTTTGAACGGACCCTTGTATTTAGGTACTAGTTTTTTCGAAACTCCAACATGAGCATCGAAATTTTTTACGACTACGTAGTCTCCTTGTTCATATTCTTTTGGCTTTTGACGTTTCAGATTTGTTTTAGCTTCGTTGTATAATTGTAAATTTCTTTCTTTTTCTTGAGCACTACTTCGAATATCTTCAATAGACCTAACATTGTTTCCTAACTCTTGCACACTTTCTTTGAGACAATCAATTAGTTTCCCTTTTTGTTCAACACCAAACAGCATAACGCTAGGGTGTTCATTTATTGTTCTATGCACTGTATTATTTAGAGCGAACTCTGTTGCTTCTAACACATCTTCAAAGTTTTTTTCTGAGTTCATAAGTTTAGCGATCATTGGTCCAATACTGCGATTTATTCTTTCCACCTGTCCATTTGCCTGAGGTGAACCAGTCGCGATTTTTATGTGCTGTATGTTTCTGTCTTCTAAAAAATTTTCAAATTCGCTAGATGTGAAGCACGTACCTCTATCTGAGATCAAACATTTTGGCCTGCTATATGCCCTACAATAGTTTTTGAGAGCTATTATAGCTTCTTTTGATTTAGTCGTTTTAGCTGAGAATAATCTTACGAATCTTGTAAACCCATCGATCACGACCAGAATGGCCTAATGCATTATGGTATTTGAACAAAACATGCGTCTCCAAATCTTTAGGCACATAGAATAAAATGGTTCCACTACTATGCTTTCTGTATACGATACCATTGCGCATTTCATAGAATTTATGCTCTGTATTTTCTAACATTTCTTTAAGTTTTACTATCTCTGGATCTTTCCCTTGACATATTATCAAATTTTCTTCAAACGAATTTGTATCAACCACCATAATATTCGTGCACCTACTTAAAGCATCCACATGCTGCATTCTTACGCCAGCTCTATGTTCCAGTTTGTAGTCATAATTTTCTAGTTCTAGCGCCCACCTTGCAATCCTCGGATTTATATCTTTTTTGTTCAACGTAAGTGCTAACGAATTGCAATCTGTCACAATTTTAAATTGTATTCCATGTAAATATACTCTAAAGCGTTTCAGGGCGTAGATTATAGCGAGTGTTTCAAGCTCGAAACTATGGTATCTCGACTCAACTTCAGTAGTTCGTTTGGAAAAGTAAAACACTGGATGGAATTTGCCATCTTCTTTCTTTTGCATTAAAATTGATCCGAAACCTAAAGCGCTAGCATCGCAGTGTAACTCCGTTTCATCATTGGGGCTATACAGAGCGAGTATTGGAGAGTCAATCAACTTCTGTTGGAGCTCTTCAAATGCCTCCCGTTCGTCCTTTCCAAAACTAAACTTTTTACTTTTCTTCGTTAAATCGTACAGGGGTTTTGCTATCGTTGAAAAATTTTCAATAAATCTACGGAAATAGGAACAGAGTCCTAGAAAACTTTGCTCTTCACTCGTTTTAGTTGGTATAGGAAAACCCTTGACTGCTGCAATACCTTTTTCATCTGGCTTTATACCACTTCCGTCAATAGTATACCCTAAGTATTTCGTATTCTTTTTTAAAAACTCACATTTGTCTATCCTTAGTTCCAGTTTGTTTTCTGTCATTCTGTGTAAAACTTCTTTTAAGATTTCTAAGTGCTCATCCAAATCTTTAGTAGCTATCATTATGTCGTCTAGATATACTATCACTTTGCCTTCTTTAATTAAATCTCTGAAAATTTTATTCACAAATCTTTGAAAAGTCGAAGGTGCGTTCCTTAACCCGAACGGCATCCTCAAAAATTCGAATTGCCCTAGTGGCGTGGTGAACGAAGTATATTTCACCGAATCTTCCTCCATAAAAACATGGTAAAAACCATTTTTAAGGTCAAGTTTAGTAAACCAGCCTTTACCAGCCAACTGGTCTAACAGATCATCTATTAATGGAATGGGGTAGCTATCCTTGGATGTCATTTTGTTTAACTTTCTGAAATCTATACACATTCGGAGTTCACCTGTAGCCTTCTTAACCAATACAATTGGTGACACAAATTCAGACTCGCTAGGCCTTATGTAACCTTTTTCCAGATACTCATCTAAAATCTTATGAAGCTCATTTTTCTCTGCATAGGACAACCGTCTTGGGCTACAGCTAAACGGCTTAGGATCATTTACTACTATTTTCATTTTACATTTTGTTTTGGGTTCTTTTGGTCTTTCTGGTTTGACATACCATTCAGAAAAAATTTGTTCAAGTCGATTTTTATACTTAAGGCTTAAACTTTCACAATTGATTGCAGTTGTTAGTTCATTCGGTTCATAATCAATCATTAGTAGTTTTTCCTCAAAATTATCAATATAATTTGTATCAGTTTCTATTTGCAATTCTTGTATTTGTTTGAATTCATTTCTTGGTTTTAATTCATTTTTAGTGCATACTAATTCTATGCTACTGACTTTAAGAAAATCTCTTCCCAACAAAACGGGGCTGCTCATAGATTCTGCGGAAACAACCAGCATTTCTATTCGTACGTTTTTATTAAAGACTTCAATGATTACAAAAATTTTTCCATAGACAATCAGTTTACTTTTATTTAAACCAAAATACTCGGCTTCGGGTGCAGAATTCAAATTGACACTGGCCGGAACAAAAGATCTTTTAATGATGCTTACTGGGCTTCCCGAATCTATGAGGCATTCTATGAAAAACTTAGCATTAGTGCTACCTTCAATTTGGAGACTTAAATAACTTACATAGCCAAGGCTTTTCAAATCTTTAGGGTCGTCCTTCTTCTTCTTCTTATGCTGCGCGCAGGCCGCTGCCAAATGGCCCATTTCTCCGCAAACATAACAGGCACCAGTCTCACGTTTGGGTTTGCGACAGTCCAGCGCCACATGGCCAACACAGTTGCAGTTATAACAGCGGACAGCTGGCTTCTCATCTCGAGTAGGGGCACTGGGGTGCGCCACCCTACGGGGCACCGGTAGGTCCACGTTCACCAACGCGGACAGCAAGTCATCTCTTGTTTTGAAGCGCATTATGTATGCACTCGTTCGAATCTGATCGTTAGGAATGCCATAGATTACGTACTCAATCAATTCATCTTCAGAAAGTTGTACTCCATCGGCGAGCATCATTTTGTCCTTGAAGTACTTGGAGAAAGGCTCTCCAACATACCATTTGCGGGCTTCGAACTTTTTGCGCATCCCAATAGCACTTTCCTTTGGAGCGAACATTTTTTCCATCGTCGCCAGCAGTATGTCCACTGGCTCACTCAAGCAATCTGTGTTTGTGTGTAACCAGACTTGTGCTGCTCCTTTTAGTTTATTAAAGACAAGCGCACGCCCTTTATTTTCGGTCAGATCGTATGTTGCTTTTAATACTCTTATGCGCGTGAGCCAGGCACGAACTCGGGTTGTTCCTGTTGCTTTTCTTTTGTGCCTTCGTTAGGTGATTTAAATTTAATGTTTTTTAAAACACTTTTTGGCGTTCGACTATTGTTTTTGGGACATTCTCCACGATTATGTTGATCAACTTCATTTATCCGTGCAGCTAAAGCACATTTGCTGCCGTGTGTGGGCAAATTTAACATTTTACACCACTCTCGAAGTTCATTTTGTGAATAATCACTGTGGCAAATCGTATCCATACTGAGTTTTTAGTTTTAAATTAAATTTTAAAATTTTACTTTGATGGCACGAGGGCTTGCGCCCACTTCTGACGCTGTAGCAACAAACACAACCGCTGTCTCTCGGTGCTCTCATTGAACTGATCTTTATTTGTCTCCTTTTTCGTAAAGAGTTGCTTATTACTAATACTTACAAAACTAGCTTATGTATATGTACAGGGTGACTAGAATATGTTACAGTTATATGTACAGGGTGACTAGAGTATACTACAAACCTGAGGGAAGTGTTTTGATTGATTGGAACTGATCACGAGAAGGTAGCGGCGATAGCGTTGCTGGAACACCCAGCTAACGTTAAGGAACTGAGGGAGTAACTAGGAGTGGTATCGTGGTATTGACGCTTCGTACCCAATTTTTCCACACTGGTCCAGCCACTGAACGCCCTACTGCGGAAAAAGGTGAAGTGGAAATGGACCGATGACCATCGGTCCGAGAAATTTTGTCTACTTAACAAGTAAGCACTGTCAATTTCACCACATATAAGGTTATGAATAAATATAGTACCACGCATCGTTCTATGATTAGTAAGGGAGGGCAAGTTAATAAGGAGCAATCTATTAGGATAGGAGGGTAGGAATAGGTTTACATTCCAGTTTAGGCTGCGTAAGGCAAAAATTAAAAAGCTATTTTGGACTGATTCTATACGATCAGCATGAACTCCGTATTGAGGACTCCATACGGGTGCCCCATACTCAAGGATTGGTCGGACCAACGATATAAATAAAGTCTTGGTAACGTAAAAATCCTCAAATTCCTTCGACCATCGTTTAATACATCCAAGCATTCCCCTAGTTTTATTAACCATGTTCAAAATATGAAGAGAGAATTTAAATTTAGGGTCCAAGAGGACGCCAAGATCGTCAACAAGCGTTATTCTTTCCAAGGCATTACCACTTAGCGAATAGGTGACATTATGCGGATTGACCCGACAAAACGTCATCAGCTTGCACTTAGAGCTGTTTAAATTCAGTAAATTGTCGTGACACCACTTTTGAAATTTGTTTAGGTCTGCTTGAAGGTTTGAATGACGGGAATATTCATTATACTGCAGACACAGTTTTACATCGTCCGCGTACATAAGTACTCGGGAATGCGCAATGATCGATGGAAGATTATTAATAAACAAGGTAAAAAGTAATGGTCCCAGATGACTTCCTTGTGGTACACCGGAGGTCACACAGAGGAGACTACTTAAGGAATTTTTGAAAAGGACTCTTTGTGTTCGGCTACTGAGATAACTAAAGATTCAACTTAAAAGATCTGCTGGAAACCCTATCATGTCAAGTTTGCGAATCAATAGGAAGTGATTTACAGAGTCAATTGCTTTACTGAAGTCTGTGTAAATGACATCAGTTTGAAAATGATTTTTAAAGCCATTTATCACACAGAGCTCACATCTCTAAAAGATTTGTTGTAGTAGACCTGCGCTTCATAAATCCGTGTCGGCATGGAGATATACAAAGATGCACGAACACACACGGTTTATTTCGGTGGCGTCGAGAGCCACACACACAAGGCACGGATAATCACAAAAAGTAAATTGAATCAAAAAAAAAAAAAAATAAATAAAATAAATCCAGCGGCGGCTCCATCAATCCAGGGAGGGCAGGTGGAGGTGGGCGATCCGCGGTGAGCAGGCGAGCGATCCGCGGTGAGCAGGCGGGCTAAAACAAAAGGAAGGGAAAAGTAAAGGTTAGGCACGTACGGCGTAAGGTAACGAAAGGACTCACCTGGGCAATGACCTCACGACCAGCCTGTGGCATGCCACAAGAGCGGGGAGCCGCGGGGTAGCGGAGAAGGGGGTGGACGTCCAGCAGAGGGCGGTCCAGCAGAACGCACGGATTGCGGTCGACGTTCATCATGAGTGCTCTGGAGCCAGCCGGAGTCTCTGGAGGACAGACGAGAATTTGGTAAAGCGAGTTTAGCAAAAATTTTTTTTTTGTTTTTTTTTTTTTTTTTTTGTTTTGAGCTTTAAATTTATTTATTGAATCTTCTCTTGAAGAGACTTACAATAAGAATTCAGATCTTAACCTATACTGTATATTATTAATTTATATTATTTATTTGTTATATTATGTTTATTAATTGGTCGACAGCTCTCAATTGGGCAGGAGTGGGCGGTCGTTGCGATGTAGACGAGAGTGGCTCCTGAGCCGCCTGAGCTGCCTAGCTAGTTGGTTTGGATGCATTGATAGTCTATTTTCGTATTTCAAAGCTTTACTATCAATTTCTTCTTTGACGGGTTTTATATCCAGGTCTCTATGGATATTTTCGTTGCGAATATACCAGGGGGCCCCCGTTATTGTTCGCAGTATCTTCGACTGCACTCGTTGGATGATTTCTATGTTGCTGCTGCTTGCGTTTCCCCAGAGTTCAGACCCGTACGTCCAGGTTGGCTTTAGACATGATTTATATAGTAGAACTTTGTATTCCAGCGGAAGAGGTGAGCGAGAGTTGATGAGCCAGTGGAAACTGTTGGCCTTGAGTTTTAGGGAGGTCTTCTTCGCTTCAATGTGCCTTCTCCAGGTAAGCCGCCTGTCTAAGTGGATGCCCAGGTAGGTGACTTCGTTGACTTGGGGGATTTGTTTGTTGTAAAGGCACAGTGGTGGGCAGGATTCCCGATTAAGTGTAAACGTAATGTGCTTACACTTTTGATCGTTGACTTGTATGCGCCAATCTGCAAACCATTTTTCGTCTGTCAGATGGTTTTTTAAGTGGGCTGTTGCTGTTTTTGGACATTTTGAACGACTATTATTATAGCTGTGTCATCAGCAAAGGTGGATAGGATTGTTTGACTGCTTGTGGGAATATCAGCCGTGTATAGGACATACATAATCGGTCCGAGCACACTTCCTTGGGGTACTCCAGCCTTGATTTTGTGGTTTTCAGAGAAGAAGTTTTTGCATCTTACAGTAAAGACTCTATCTTTGAGGTAAGATTCAAGCAACTTATGGGTGTTTTGTGGCATGACGGTCTTGATTTTGTAAACTAGACCTTCAATCCAAACGCGATCGAAGGCTTGAGACACGACTAGGAATATGGAACTGCAGTATTCCCTGTATTCAAAAGCTGCCCGTATTTCAGCTGTTATGCAATTTACCTGTTCGATAGCTCCGTGCTTTTCCCTAAAGCCGAACTGATGCAGGGGAATCGCTCTGTTGTTTTGGAGGTGTGTTCTTAGGTGGCATGAAAGCAGCTTTTCAAATAGCTTTGATAAGCACGGAAGGAGGCTAATGGGCCTGTATGACGAAGGTTGGAATTTGTCTTTTCCTGGTTTCGGTATCATTGTAATGACGGACTTTTCCCTTTGCAGAGGAAAGTAGCCCCATTTGAGAATTGTGTTGAATATGGTGGTGATGCATTTAACTGCACATGCAGGCAGTTCAATTATCATTTTAGGCGAAATTAAATCATGGCCGGGGGCTTTTTTTGGATTCATCTGTTCTGCAATGGCTTTTGTGACTGTACTTGTTTCAAGAATGATTGCGGAGGAAGGCTCTGCTGGTGGGATGTTTGGCAAAGTAAATTGATTCGCCGGCGGATGAGGTTGGAAGACATTTTGTAAGTGAGAGGCGAAGATGTTGGCCTTTTCCTCGTCACTACGCGCCCATATACCTGTTGCTGATCGAATTGGAAAATCGGGCTCTATAGGTGGTTGAATGTTTGGGTGCGCTCTTCACAGTGGGAATTTGTTGCTAGTGGGTGAAAGCTGTGCTATATACGCACGTTGAGCCTGATTCTTCTCAGTTATTAAAGCTTTAGATAGCTTCCGACAGGCTTTTTTATAGCTTTGTTTAGTGGCTGGGGATCGGTGTGTCTGCCAGTTTCGGCGAAGTCTACGCTTTTCTTTAAGGAGCGATTGGATTTGCGTGTTTGTACGCATAGTATTTGGGAGGGATGTAGCTAAAGGGTCAGGTGTAGAGTGTTTGGCAGCTGAGGACATTACATCTGTTATGTGCTTAAGTGAGTTTTCAATGTCAGCTTCACACGAGATATTGGGTTCGATTTGAATGTGAGAGCTGATATATTTTTTATACTTTAGTCAGTTTGTTGTATTGGAAGTCAGAAATTGTGGTCGCTTTACAAGCTGTGGGTGTTCAAATAGGCAGAGAAGAACAGGCGAGTGATCAGATGAAAGTTCCGCCAGTGTTACGCGTAACAGCCTGGGCGGCACTCTCCTAGTTACGGCAAAATCGATAATGTCTGGTTGTTTATTCGGATCTGCTGGCCAGTATGTAGGACTACCCGGTGAAACAAAATCTAGCTTATTACTAGGTTTGATAATAGCATTGTATAGTTGTCGTCCTTGGGGTTAATAAGACGAGAGTCCCAGTAGTGGTGTTTTGCATTATAGTCACCGGCAGCTATAAAGCAGTTACCCAGTGAGTTGTAGAAGCCCAAAAATTCACTCTCTGGAATATTGAATCGTGGGGGACAATACACAGCTGATAGTGTGAGTGGACCGCTGGTTATATTGATATGTATGGATGTGGCCTGTAGGTAGTTAGTAGCGAATGTGTCCTGAGGATGATGCTTTATGCGCTGTTTGAAGAAGAATGCCGGTGCCTCCATGTGCCTTGCCATCTGGGTGGTTGGTCGCGTGAAATACATAGCCGGTGAGATAAAAATTGTTTTTATGGGTTAGATGAGTTTCCGAGAGAAGCATGATATCGATATCATGGTTGTTTAGGAACTGAAGGAGTTCGTACTTGTGTTGGGAAACGCCGTTGGCGTTCCAGAAGCATATTTTTGGGGGATTCATTTAGATTGTTTAATCAAAAGCTTTCGCGTTAGGTCTTGCAGGGTACTTTGTATCGATAGCATAATTTTTGTAAGCGTAGCTAGTGTGTGTTCAAGTCCGCTATGTGCTGGTGGGGGGGGGGAAGCTGGTTTTGCGTAGTAGTGGGTTGAGTTGTTCGCTGGGTATTTTGCTCTGGCAGCGAGTCATCTTTTCGATTTGGTATGGGCTGGAGAGAATGCACAACTTCAGGCTGAGAAAGACTTACTGGCACTGGCGATGCTCCAGAGTATCGAAGAGCTCTGGCAAAGGAGACTCCGGGTGTTGTTACTGATGGCGTGAAGTAGTTTGGTTGAGCAACATGTTGAGCGGTAGTCGGTATGCTGCGCCTCTGAGTCTGAGTCTTGAGTTCATAGATAGTTTATAGATAGGGCAGCCCCTATAGTTGGCAGTAGGGTGGACTGCATTTTTCTTAAGAGGTGCAGTCTCTGGCGCCAGTTCAATCTTAAATAGCGGCTGAGGGATTTTTGCCCTGTTAATAATATTGGTTACATGTTTAAAGTCAAAACCTTGCTCTTTTAGCAAAAATTAAGACTCAAACTTACCTGGAAATCCATGGCAAAATCCAGACGGCCAGCCAGAGCGGGGAGCCGCGGCGGAGGAGAAGGGAAAGGGGTGGGTCGACGGCTGGGAATGTTGGCCTGCCGGGACGCGCTAGCCAGGGTCAGCGCCCCGGCGCATACATCTGTGGAAGGTTTCCGCTTCAAAATACTTACCAAAACAAAACCACGAGGCCAGCGGAAAATTGGGAATGGGGTCGCCTCGATAACGGCGGTCGATCGATAGTGCGATCGATGGGAGCAAAGAAAATACTGGAAATATCGCTGGCCGGTCACGCTAATTATGACTGCAGCCCTGAGGAGTGGCAACGCCACGATCGATCGAGAGAAATTATCGATCGTGCGCGGAAAATACTACGCGGGAGACTTTTTCGAATTTGAAAACGAGGATCGGAAGAAGTCGCGCGCTGGGAGTTTTCGACAGTCAAGATGCCCTAGTCAAGAAGCCCAACGACGGGAAGTCTACATAAGCTGAGACTTAGGTGCTGAGATTGGAGGAGCTCTCAGCCGTGGCGAGAGGAGGTCGACGAAGGAGTGACAGCGGCCACAAGGATCGAGGAAGGATTTGTGCGCAAGGAGCCATGGGGGTCAAGCTGCCACAGTCGAGATGCTGAACGACCAGGTAGGGTCTAATAGGCTGAGACTGTCCGGCTGAGATCCAAGAGGCCCTTGGCAGCATTCAGGAGTTGGAGGTCGACGTGGGAAGGAAGCAATTCGAGGACGTTTTCCCCAGGACATTTTTAAAGTTTCCGAAGGAAGGGGGAGATGTAAGGAGTTGTAAAACTTCTTACAATTTCGAGTGCAGGGGAGCTACATAGCATCAGCGGGATGCGCTGGGTGCAGAGGGAAAGAGGGAAATAACGGCTCTCTGGACTTTGAACTCGATGCTGCGGTGAGTCTGCAGACTTTGGACCCAATAACGGTGAGTCTGCAGACTTTGGACCCAATAACGGTGAGTCTGCGGACTTCGGACCCGCGCAAAGAGGAGAGACCTTGAACTAACGGTACCGTTCTGGTACGAGGACGAAAACAGAGGTGTCGTCGGAGGCGACGGATAGAAGTTCGGTCTTTCCAAAAATTTCTTCAAGATGATCGGACGACGTCAACATCGGCAGCAACTGCAGCAGCAAAACCCGCAGCAGCAACAGCTGCAGCGCCAACATCACCAGCTACTGCAGCAGCCGCAACAGCAACAACGGCAGCAGCAGCAACAACGGCAGCAGCAACAGCAGCAGCGCGGAAGGCCGCCGCCGGCGGCAACAGCCAGGGGCGAAGTGGAGGCGTCGGCCCTCGTCGTCGGCACTCCACCTACTGGCGTCCCCGCTAGTGTTGCGGTCCCCGTCGCCGGTCTGGCGGGACGTGTCGGAGAAGGAGGTGTCCTCCGACGAGGAGGTCGCCGACGGCCCCACCGGCGAGATGGTGACGGTGAAGTTGTCGTCGACGGAGGAGGAGAGCGACCCCCGTGGTCTCCTCAGATGAGGAGGGCACCCGGTGGGCAAATCAGGCCCGGAGGGGTTACCGTCAGGTGAGGCGCGTGGTGAACGCGGAAGGATATATCCCGTTCGGGTCGGCGGCTTCGTCGGAGAGGCCGGAGAAGGAGGAAGAAATCGAGGCCCGCCGACGGGCCACGATCGGCAGGATGGTGGAGCGGCTGATGGAGTGGGTGGCTGCCGTGATGGAGTGGAGGAGGAAACTGCAGCAAGCGGAGGATGAGGAGGCCGCGCTGTGGACGCCGGCACCTCCGCTGGCAGCGCCTTCGCAGCCACCGTTGCCACCCACGTCGCCGCCGAGGACGCCGCCACCACCACCGCCGCCGAGGACGCCGCCAAGGATGCCCACGCTGCCGAGGAGGCCGACGCCACCGTTGCCGCTCGCGTCGCCGCCGAGGACGCCCCCACCACCACCACCGCCGCCGCGTCCGCGGCTGCAGAGGCAGACGTCGTGCCCGGTGGCGGCACCGGCCCAAACGGCCCACGCTGATGCGTGGATTCTCCCAGGAGGCGACCTGGGTGGAGTTGGCCGAGGACGCATGGCCGGACATGGTGCGCGCGGAGGCGGAGCGGCAGCGCCGACGAGGAAGGACCCAGCAATGGGCCAGACTGATGGTGGTGGAGGGAGTCCGCTACCGGGTTAAGGTAGCGGGCGGGGCCGTGCGAGTATATAGGGCCCGACAATAAAAAGCAAAAAAACGACACAAAACCACGAGTTATGATGCTACGGGGGGTTGGAGGAGGGGGGCCGGGATGCCGGCAGGAGACACTGAATGTCTCCGACAGCACGAACACACACGGTTTATTTCGGTGGCGTCGAGAGCCAGCCGGAGTCTCTGGAGGACAGACGAGAATTTGGTAAAGCGAGTTTAGCAAAAATTAAGACTCAAACTTACCTGGAAATCCATGGCAAAATCCAGACGGCCGGCCAGAGCGGGGAGCCGCGGCAGAGCAGAAGGGAAAGGGGTGGGTCGACGACCGGGCATGTTGGCCTGCCGGGACGCGCTAGCCAGGGTCAGCGCCCCGGCGCATACATCTGTGGAAGGTTTCCGCTTCAAAATACTTACCAAAACAAAACCACGAGGCCAGCGGAAAATTGGGAATGGGGTCGCCTCGATAACGGCGGTCGATCGATAGTGCGATCGATGGGAGCAAAGAAAATACTGGAAATATCGCTGGCCGGTCACGCTAATTATGACTGCAGCCCTGAGGAGTGGCAACGCCACGATCGATCGAGAGAAATTATCGATCGTGCGCGGAAAATACTACGCGGGAGACTTTTTCGAATTTGAAAACGAGGATCGGAAGAAGTCGCGCGCTGGGAGTTTTCGACAGTCAAGATGCCCTAGTCAAGAAGCCCAACGACGGGAAGTCTACATAAGCTGAGACTTAGGTGCTGAGATTGGAGGAGCTCTCAGCCGTGGCGAGAGGAGGTCGACGAAGGAGTGACAGCGGCCACAAGGATCGAGGAAGGATTTGTGCGCAAGGAGCCATGGGGGTCAAGCTGCCACAGTCGAGATGCTGAACGACCAGGTAGGGTCTAATAGGCTGAGACTGTCCGGCTGAGATCCAAGAGGCCCTTGGCCGCATTCAGGAGTTGGAGGTCGACGTGGGAAGGAAGCAATTCGAGGACGTTTTCCCCAGGACATTTTTAAAGTTTCCGAAGGAAGGGGAGATGTAAGGAGTTGTAAAACTCCTTACAATATCAAATGCAGGGGAGCTGCATATCAACAGCGGGATGCGCTGGGTGCAGAGGGAATAAGGGAATTTTGGAATCCTACTTTAAACAGGCGCTAGTGATTCAAACTAAAATTGAAACTCTGGATTCAGCGGACAATGGGCGTGTTGACATTGAGGAGTCATACATAGCGACCAAATTGGTTATCAAACAACTACTCGGTGAAAATCTAAGCAGCACAATGCTCGAATCCAATCCACCGGCATTGCCGCAGTCAAAGCTCCCAAGGCTGCCGCTGCCAACTTTTGATGGTACTCACACGGAGTATAAAAACTTCATGACTTCATTTATGCAGCTTACTGGACGTGAGAATTTGTCATCAATTGAGAAATTCAACCATCTTCTCAACTATTTGAAGGGCCCAGGACTGGAAGCAGTAAAGGCGTTTCCAGTGACCAGCGAAAACTTTCCCAAGGCTTTGGATAGGTTGAAGGCTCGATACGACAAGCCAGGGCTAATATTTATGGAAACAATGACCACAATCTTTAAATTGCAGCCTGTTAACTCTTCGAATGCACAACAATTGCGAAGCTTGATCGATATTTCATCCGCCCTATTCAGCTCTCAGTCGTCGCTGGGCTCAGATGCACAAATTTCGGAGGCAATGCTGATCTACCTGGTTATGGACAAGTGCGATCAACAAACTCGGAATAAATGGAATGAATCCCTGGACTACTCTTCGTTGCCATCCTGGACCCAGTGCGCTAATGTGCTCGAACGCCACTGCCAATTTCTAGTATACAGTGGATCTTCCTCAACTCAACTTCGAAGGCCTGTCCAGACTAAACCAATATCGGGTGCAATCAACAACGCTCACAACGTATCATTTGCACTCACCAAGACCACATGCGTCTTTTGCCCCAGCGCTGGACACAGACTCATGGCATGCGACCAGTTTCGGAATTTGGATTCACTGAAACGCCTAGAAGTGGTGAAAAAACATGGCCTTTGCGTCAATTGTCTTGGCAAGGGACATAAGGTGTCAAATTGCCGCATCATACGCTCTTGCATCACCACAACTCTCCGAAGTCGTTATCATTACCTTCGACAAGCTCGTCCCAGCCCAGCGGAACAGCAGCTTATTCTCAACCACAATTGAGCGCAGCACCAAACTACGTGAATGTGCAGCCGTATCCTATCGGAGCTGCAACCCATGCGCTCGCATGGGTCGCTTAGAAGCAAACGGAAGGATCGTCGTTATGTTATGTTACTATTCAAGGATGCCCCTACTCAGCTTGGCAATTCGGTTGACATTGCTCGTCGAAGATTTCTCAACGTCGAACGGCGACTTGTACGTTCACCGGAAGTCTACGCCCAATATAGGACGTTCATGAACGAATATGAACAAATGGGTCACATGGAGCTAGTGGCAAATCCCAATTTATCGGCCCCTCACTACTACATTCCTCACCACTGTGTGATAAAGCCAGCCAGTGAATCTACAAAGCTTCGAGTTGTATTCGATGCGTCCTGCAAAACATCAAGTCAAGTGTCTTTCAATGACATCTTACTTTGCGGTCCCACGATTCAAGATGATCTCTTCATGCTACTGCTACGTTTTAGACTTTCAAGATATGCCCTGACAGCCGACATAGCGAAGATGTACAGGCAAGTAAATGTTGATATTAGTGACCGCAAATTTCAGTACATTCTCTGGCGAGATTTCCCAGGCGATCAACTACGCACATATCAGCTTTATACGATCACTTACGGAACGGCTTCCGCACCATATCTCGCTGTACGTAGCCTACACCATTTAGCGGATCTTCATGGTGCTGAATTTCCCATTGGTGCTGCCGTTATAAGGACTTCATTCTATGTTGACGATTTAATAACTGGTGCAGACGAAATATCGACTCTGTCAGTCATAAAGGATCAAGTTACCAAATTACTAGAACGCGGTCAGTTTCCGCTTACCAAATGGCACTCAAATCACATGGACTTCGTCGAGAGTCGCAACAACAAGGATCTCAATCCATGCATAAACGCTATGACTAGTGCACTTGGAGTACATTGGCATCAGAATTCCGATGCCCTACGATTTGCATTTACGCCCAAAACCGTGCCTGCAGCAATCACAAAACGTACTATTCTATCTGTTGCGTCTGCACTATACGACCCACTTGGATTGCTGTCACCGCTAATTATCGTCGCCATGATCATTCTACAGGAACTCTGGCTAGCAGGATTGAGTTGGGATGAATCGGTACCGCAACACTTGCAAATCGCTTGGAGCAAGTGCTTGGATTCCTTTAGAACCTGTTCAAACCTTTCGGTGCCACGCTATTGTCTACAAGCTCAATACCTATCAGTTCAAATTCACAGATTCTGTGACGCGTCAATCCGAGCATATGGTTGCGCCATTTATCTACGTACCGAATGCATCGACGGAACCATCGCTGTTCAACTGTTTACTTCTAAGTCCAGAGTGGCCCCGGTAAAAAGGAAGTCTCTTCTAAAATTGGAATTGTGCGGAGCGCACTTGCTGGCGCAGTTGTATACTAAGGTCCTCCCGATGCTACAGGACAAGCCGTATACCTCATACTTTTGGTCGGATTCCCAGATCGTACTGCATTGGCTACACGAGCATTCTGTTACACTATCGACATTCGTAGGAAATCGAGTATCCGAAATACAAGATTCAACATCGACTGGAGAATGGAGATATGTACCCACATCGCTCAACCCAGCTGATATTGTGTCCAGAGGAGCTACAACACACGAACTCCAAGCTTCAATATGGTTTTCTGGACCGCCCTTTCTATCGCAACATATGTCAGACTGGCCTCAGCCTCCCAAGCTGAGGAATCTTGACCAGGAAGTAGTTAATTCAGAGAAGCGAAAAAGCACATTCATTGTGAGGTCAAACCATTTACTTGAAAGGATGGAATCAATCAGCTCGTTTACTCGGTGTCTACGCGTAATCGCATGGATGTTCCGCTTCTATCGCCTCACAAGCAAAACGAATAACACCAAAGCGGCTGGATTGACATCGGAGGAACTACAACATGCATCCAACTGCATCATATGGAATCTCCAACAGCAATCGTTTTCAATAGAATTTCCGCTGCTACAAAAATCTCGACCGCTGAAAGGACAGCTGAAATTTCTCAACCCTTTCATTGAATCTTCCTCAGGTTTCCAGCTCATCAGAGTCGGCGGCAGGCTCGAAAACGCCAACATCTCAGAAAGTGAGAAGCACCCGATTCTTTTGCCTAAGAAATCGCATATCTCCTGGATATATATTCGACATCTTCATCTACGAAACTTTCACGCTGGACCGAAAGCTTTGGTGGCGCTCCGTCGTTTGGAATTCTGGATAGTCAATGTCAGAGACTCAGCTACAAACCGAAACTACAAGAGCAACTGATGGGATCACTGCCTGTGGAGCGCCTTTCGCCACAACAACCCGTTTCGAAGTGCGGTGTCGACTTTTGCGGTCCAATCAACACTTATCTTCGCATCCGCGGAAAGGGTCCTGTGAAGTCTTACTTGGCAATCTTCGTCTGTATGGCATCAAAGGCTGTACACATAGAAGTCGTTTCAGAACTATCGACTAAGGCGTTTCTCGCTGCACTCAAACGAATGATTGCTCGACGCGCATTGCCCACGGACATTTATTGTGACAATGCCACAAATTTTGCAGGCGCTTCTAACCCTCTTCAAGAACTCAAGAAATTCATCTTTGACCGCAACACGCAAGATGCAATTGAATACTTTTGTTCTTCTGATTTTATTAATTTTCTCTTATCCCCCCTAGAGCCCCACATTTCGGCGGACTAGGGTGGTGGAGTAGCTGACCTACCTCTGTCATTCGCATTGGAGCTAGATGGAGTGGAGATTAATCTCTGAATTCTGTCACTTACTGAAGTTTGTATTAACTCAGCCATTTTTTCTGAGCGGTCTTCGCTCCATTGAAAGTAACGTCATTGCATTAGCAACATTTGTAACGAACAACGGTGAGCTGATGGTATCCCGAACTGTAAGCCCTGCACGCGTTTTATTCCGGCTTTAACTCGTCGGCAAATGTCGTGGTGTTCTGGAGAAGCTGCAGCTTATGGGTGCTCATTTAAATCCTTAACAATTAAATTTTCTTGCGTGCAAAAATAAAACAACGAGCCAAAATCGGCCGGATATAGAGATAGCATGACAAACGGACAGACAGAAATGAATTGAATTTCCCTCAACGTACGCCACAAGATGTATGCGGGCGCGAAATTAGCCCTCCCTTCCTTGGCCATGTCAATATTCCAAATATGATCTGCAACAGGCCCCATTAGAAAAAGGCAACTAAGGTGGCTCTCGGGTCAGCATGGAGTTAAAAAGATTGGTTATCTACTCAGACATTATAATTCGTTTTTATTTCCTAAACATAAAAGCTAAAGATAACATAATATAATTCATAAAGAAAATTCTTGTTGGCTTTGTAAACTTGTATGACTTCATAAAGTATAATATAATGTATCAAAAAAACTACAAGATAAATTTGCAAATTATTAAGAACTAATTTCAATTTAATTTCTCTATAATTTTAACATGTTCGTGAATATTTGGTTCTATTCTTTACTTCTAGTTTTATTTCAAATTTCAGGTTTAATTCATAATAACAGCTATTCGTTAGCGCTTTAATTTTAATTTTACAAAGTTTTACTTTCAATGAATAAGTGTCATAAATCGCATTGTATTATAAAATCAAATTAAATTCGTTTTTAAACAGCAGGGTTAGGTTCGCATCATACAGTAATTAAATAATGTGTGCCAGATTGGGTATTATTAAGAGTCATGCTTGGCTTACCTGAGTTTCCTCCACTGATGAAAGCGCTTCCAAAAGTTGGGACTTGAGCTGAAAAATTATTAGCAAAGCAGTTTGGCAATAACACCTAATTGGCTGATAGCTGTCGTTAATGCGACCGAACTTGGCATAACCTCTGACACAGTTTCATTTTATATTCCTTTTTTTTTTTAATTCTTCCACTAAATTCAAAAATAATCTTTACTGCTAACGATAGTTGAAATTCAGTTTTCCTAATATTCACATTTTTTTACATTTAAAATACTATGTTTTTAACCTAACTTAATTATTTTGAACATAGGCGAATTTATTTTACATATACGTTTTGTAAATTCACATGATTTCGATGGTTTCGTGAGGCTCAAATTTTAACAAAATTATAATCTGCTTTTCGGCTAACATTTTCTTACAATTCACTGATTTGGGTTGCACCTCCGTATTTAGCCACTTCTTTTAGTTTAATTGATATTACGCGCAGGCGTCTGCTTAGGCACAACGACAATTTGTGCACTGCATTGCGACAGGCATCTCGGACCACTTTACTTGAACTTGAATTAATACATTTGAGGGGGGTCTACAAGTTCCGACAGCAAGACAAGAAAAAGGCAAAAAGAAAACACCTCCTTTTAAGGTATTCGGCCACCTAGTGCCACTCAGCCATTTATTGCCTGGTTTCTGGCGAAGATCACTGACTCATTATATGGTACCCGGCAGGAACTAGCTGGAGAAAATAATCCTTATCCTTCCTCCTATGCGCCGCAGAAATTTACTTGACGATACTGCTTGAAGACGGTCGACTGAACTGCCCCCTTTTTGGGGAAGCAGTAATTGCTGACGTTAACGTAATTCCCGTCTCCGCGCAGGGAAATCTTAAAATTCCGAGTGTAGCTATTCGGGTACGGAAGGGGAATTAATTGACGAAAATCTGGTTAAAAATCCCTTTTCCACTTACACTTGCAATGGACTTGCAGCAGGGTTATGCAATCTGCTGCACGTCGACTGGTGAAGTCGCGCTCCAACCGGACCTTGATCAGACACAACCTTAATTTTTCACTTTATATTAAAATCACTGGCTGGACTGGACCCAACCGTTCACGCCGAGCTTCAAAATTTGAAAAGGAAGTTTGAGATTTCCCTCACGTGCACTTTGCCGATCTAGTGATGCTAAAGTCAGCCAAAAATGACGTTAGCGTAAATGCAGCCGTACCTAATATCGAATAAACTGTTGAAGTTAAGTGTTACGAATTCAAAAATATCCGCCAAGTTAAAGGGCTCCTTAAATATATCGATTGTATCGAGTTATATACATCCCTACATATTATAACCTAGAAAGCTGTAGAAGAGTGTGAATAAACATGAGTTTGATTTGCTAAGAAATATTGCGAATTTACTGGCCAGAAGTTCAAGATATAATAGGTTATGGGCCCAGGAACGTTTTGTTCAGTTTAAAGTAAAAAGAAAAAAGTTTATTTTGCTCGATTGCGATGGATTTGGCGAAGCACGTTTCGAAGCTCTCAGGTGCGACCGATTGGCCGATTTGGAAAAGAAAAATTAGGGACCTGATAGATTATCACGACGGTGCTCTCGATGCGTTGGACGGAAAGATCGTCAAACCGGAACCATTGCCAGAAAATGCCTCAACAGCAGTAGAAAAGAAGCACAAGGAGTAGAGTGATTTTTTTCGTAAGGCCAACAGCTACGCAAAATCCATGATTACCACTGCGGTCACGGACTCAGTGTACCAGAAGATTATGGACAAGGAGACAGCTCACGATACATGGGAAGCATTGAAAAATCAGTTTGAAGCAACTGCAAAGGACCAGGTATTCAGGATCTGCAATGAGTTTTTTGCTTTCTCTTGGAATCCAGGTATCAACTCACATAGCAAAATTGCGTAGTCTTTGGAACGAGTTGAATCAAGCTTTGAAGGTTAAAAACGAAAATGTGTTGCCAGATTTAATACTTGTTTGCAAAACGCTGCACATTTTGCCAAAGACATTCGAAACGTTCCGTCAAAGTTGGATGCTCTTAACAAAAGAAGAAGAAAAGACTTTCGATGAACTAACTAATCAAATAGTCATGTTTGAGAGAAATTTTAGATCAAAAGATACTAATGAAAAGGAGAGCCAGGAGGCTTTTCCTACTACAGCAAAAAGGGACCATCGTCAGGATTCAGGAGCATCTGGTCGGAGATTTGACACCTGCCACTACTGCAAGAAAAAGGGGCACTGGGTCAGGAACTGTATAAAATGGAAGAAGGATGGATGTCCGAAGCCGAGCAAGCAGAATGCTGAACAAGGAAATTGCGCAGAACCAACGTTAACTCTCGTCTCAGTCCACAACGGCGTGTTTGCAGCAGAGGCAAACTCAGAGGTCGACTGGTGGATAGACAACGGTGCAACAAAACATGTTGTGAAGACTGCAAAGTATTTCGAGTTTTTTGAGAAGTTTGAGAATCCGAGTTGGATCAGAGCAGCTGGAAACGAAACCTTATCAGCTTTGGGACAAGGAACAATCAAAGTTAAAACGTTTGTCAACGGAAAAATTCTTTTTATTTCTTTAGAAAATGTGTGATTTGTTCCCAATATAACGAAGAATCTATTTTCAGTTTTGGCTGCCCAAGACAATAATCCAACTAGTCGTTTTGAGTCGTCAGCAACACAGTGCACTCTCAAAATAAATGACAAGATTGTCCTCGTTGGAGCCAGAGAAGTCGGAGGAACACTTTACAGAGCAGGGATCGAGCCCATTCTTCCAGAACGAAATGTCGATGTCAACGTCGCAACTTCCGGAACTTCTACTCTCCAACTCTACCACGAGAGGTGGGGTCATCAGGATAAGAACCACATCAAGGACATGCTCAAAAGAGAAATGGGCATTAAAGTCAAGCTTGAGAGTAGCTTTTGCGAGCCTTGCATCTTTGAAAAGGCGCATCGATTACCGTTCGGAACGAGGAAACCAGCAGCGAGCCAGGGGAGCTGATGTCAGGCGATGTTTGCGGCCCGTTTGAGGATTCTTTCCAGAAGAAGAGATCAAGGACGTACTACGACACATGGTTTCTCATGCCAAGCAACGAGGGCACACAATTCGGGAATTCCTGACTGACAACGGAGGAGAATTCGACTGTGCAGGAGTGAGACAAATTCTCCAGGAAGGTGGTATTACATTTCGACTCACTGCTCCCTATACTCCAAAACAAAACGGCGGTGTAGAGAGAGAGAATCGAACGATAGTCGAAATGGCGAGAACTTTTAAATATTCTAATCCAGAAATCAAATTTTCAGAAGCAATTTGGGCCGAGTTGGTCAGCACAGCAGTCTACGTTCTCAATAGGACGGGCAAATCTTCGTTGAAGGGTGTGAGCCCTTACCAACTTTGGCTGGGCAAGAAACCAAGAGTCCAACATCTTCGAATCGTAGGATCGACGTGCTATGTACACATTCCTTTCCAAAAAAGGAAGAAGATGGACGAAAAAGCTGAAAAGGGGTACCTAGTGGGTTACGACGGCGATGAGAGATATCGTATTTACTTACCAGAGAAGCACAAAGTAGTCGTGTCGAGGGACGTAAAATTTCAAGAAAAGTTCAACAATTGTGAACCAGGCATCAACCTACCTTTTCAAGATCTTAGTTCCAAGGAAGTCGTAGAAGACAAGAAAGAAGAAGACGCAGATTTGCACCAGAGCGAGGACGAAGACACACTTCAGGAGCAAGACTCAAAAGAAGATGCCGCCGAAACAGAAAGTGAAGACAATTACGAAACCGGAGAAGAAATAAGTTTTGACGAGGAAAGCAACAATAGAAACTTACACTCGATGCGGTTGCGGGATCGTTCGAAGTTGAAGAGACCGGATAACTACATAGCAGCAGCTGAGAATTTTGTGCTGGAAAGTCCAGAATCCTTCCAGGAAGCCATCAACAGCAACGTCGAATGGAAAAAGACAATGGACAGGGAAATTGATTCCTTGCATCAAAATGAAACTTGGAGCTTAACTAGACTGCCCAAAGGATCGAGGGCACTTCCATGCAAATGGGTCTATCGAGTCAAAACCCATTCTGACGGAAGTATTGACAAATACAAAGCTCGCTTGGTCATCAAAGGATTCGCTCAGAGACAAGGGATCGATTACGACCAAACATTTAGCTCTGTTGCGAGAATGGAAACAATCCACTCAGGGTTGAGCGTTGCAGCCAAAAATGATATGTTTTTGTTCCAGTTTGACGTCTCGACAGCTTTTTTATACGGTGAATTGGACGACAAGGAAATTTACATGAAACAACCAGAGGGATACGAGAAAGGACAGGAGCTTGTTTGCAGACTGAAGAAGAGTCTCTACGGGCTTAAGCAAGGGCCAAGATGTTGGCAAGAACGCTTCGGAGGTTTCCTGCGGAAACACAATTTTAAAGTGAGCGAGGCGGATCCGTGTATTTACATCAGGGAAAGAAACGGCAAAAAGATTTTACTTGTCGTTTACGTAGATGACGGACTCGTCGCAGCAACAGATACTCAAGATTTGGAAGAATTTTTGGATGAGCTAAAATCGGAGTTCAAAATTGTCTCGAGCAAGGCTGAGTGTTTCTTGGGACTAGAAAATCAGAAACAAGAAAATGGACTCAAAATAAGTCAACAAGGATATGCCAAAAATATTTTGGAACGATTCAGATTTTCTCATTGCAAAGCTGTTACAACCCCACTTCTCAAGAGTTTGGAAATTTCGACAGAAGGAAAAGAATCGGAGGCGACTGAGTTCCCTTATCGCCAAGCCATCGGAGCTCTTATGTACCTCATGCTTGGAAGCAGACCAGACTTGGCTTTCAGCATCCGATTTCTTTCAAGAACGCTTGAGAATCCAACAAAAGAAAATATTGCACAAGTTAAGAGGGTTTTCCGTTACATTTCAGGAACTATCAACGTTGGAATAGTCTATCAAAAACAGAACAAGGGAATCCTCGAATGCTACAGCGATGCAGACTTTGGTGGCTGCACGAAGACTGGGAGATCTACATCAGGTATCTTGATCATGTTTGCCTCAGGAGCTGTATCGTGGCAAAAACAAAGACAGGGAAAGAATTGCTGAGGGAGAATTTGGAATCGAGCAAATCCCGACTGAGGAACAACTTGCAGATATGATGACAAAGCCGCTCCTTAATACTCGTCTCCGGATTCTTTGCAACAAGATTGGACTCTTCTGAAGGAGAAAACCACTATTTACTTTGCTTTATATAGAATCACAAGATTTTCAAGTTTGTCAATTGAAATGTTATTTTTAAATTCTTACAAAGGAAAGTGTTGAAGTTAAGTGTTACGAATTCAAAAATATCCGCCAAGTTAAAGGGCTCCTTAAATATATCGATTGTATCGAGTTAAATGCATCCCTACATATTATAACCTAGAAAGCTGTAGAAGAGTGTGAATAAACATGAGTTTGATTTGCTAAGAAATATTGCGAATTTACTGGCCTTTTTAACTACAGAAGTTAAAGATATAATATAAACCTCTTGGCCACGGTTGCCAACTAAAATCGATATCCCAACCACCACTGATATATCCAAAAAATGCAGTTGTACCTAACATAGAATTCCTCTCACGCCAACTAGTGCCATTATCCTCCCCTAGGTGGCGCGGGAATGCTTGCGATCAGCTGTTTTTTATTTACCTATTCGCGTCAACACCCCCCGCCAAAATCAGACTTGGGGGTAAATCCCACAAGGCTGATCCCGCCAATATCATTGGCGCAGATCCTTTGCATGGTAGCGTCCGACCAACTTGCCCTGAAGATCCTCAACCTCGTAGTATGAGTTCCCAATTTTCTGTCGAATACGCGCCTTAACAAACGCAGGAGCTAACTTCGCATTGTACCCAGTTTGAAAGCAGCTTTGCTTAAAATTCCGCCGAAAAATTTCCTGACCATTGGAGTACGAAACTTCCCGTGATCTCAAATTGTAGCGCTCCCGATTATGGCTACCTTGCTTTTCTGCTAACTTCAAGGCCTTGTTATGAGCTAAATCCAACGAGTCTTCCCTAGTGAACGCAACTCCTCTGTCTTGAAGTGATTGTAGCGATCTTAACAGCGAGTAAGTTGCACCATGTGTTTACCAAATACCATATAATAGGGAGATGTCCCGATAGCAGAATGTGTGGCCGACCTTAAGGCGCAGCAAATGCTACTTAGATTCGCATCCCAATCTTTTTGGCTAGTATCTACATAAGAGCGAATAGACGCAATTATCGATCGATTTACTCGCTCTGAAGCATTTGCTTGAGGTGAATGAATGGCTGTGAGTTTATGAATAATCCTGTGGTCTCTCACCAGCTTTTGAAACAACTCTGACCTAAATTGTGAGCCATTATCCGATACTATAAGTTCCGGAACTCCAAACAGATGGAACAACTCTTCTCTCATATATTTCACAACGACTCCCGCCTCAAGCTTTCTTACTGCTTTAACAAACACAAACTTGGAGAAATGGTCCATGACTATAAAAAGCGCAACGTTTCCACTCCGTGATCGAGGGTATGGACCCAAAAAGTCAATATAGATACGCTGGAAGAATCTTTGAGATTCAGGAGCTTTTCCCATGGGAGGTCTTGACGGATAGTTCGGGGCTTTTGTAGGCTTGCAGGTCTCACAATTGCCGATATATGACTTAACGTCCCCAACCAAACCAGGCCAGTAGTAATAACGCCGTATCCGTTCAAGCGTCTTATGCACACCTCCATGCGAAGCCAGTGGATGATCGTGAGAGTTCTTCAGGACCTCGTCCACCAATTGCCTCGGAATCCACAGTTTCCAGATGTAAACATCATGCAGTGGCTCACCTGTCGCATGCTCAGAGCGTCGATAAACCAAGTTGTCCTGAACTTTCAAGTCCGGAAATTTCGCTTCGTTGGCCCTAACATTGTCTACCAAATCCAAATATTCTGGGCTTCGAAAATGTTAGGACGACACGTCTACCAGCAAGCCATGAGAGACATCAATGCTTGCCACTTCGTCTTCGTTGACCCTCGAAAGTGCATCGGGCATAACATTTGAAGACCCGCGCCAATGTTCAATTGTGAATTTGAAAGCCTGCAATTTCAGGGCCCATCTTGCTAACCGCGAATTTAGATCTGTTTGACTCATTAACCACTTCAGCGAAGCATGGTCTGTAATAATTGTGAAGTCCTGGCCTTCGACATAGGGACGAAATCGATTGACGCATACTAAAGCAGCCAAACACTCCTGTTCACTCACAGAATAGTTTTTCTGGGCTTTATTGAGTTTTTTGGAAACGAACGCGATCGGGTACTCATCACCCTGCTCCGTTTTCTGGACTAATACGCCACCAACACCACTTTTGCTGGCGTCGCAATGGATATAAAAGGGCTTCGAAAAATCTGGACTCCTTAGGACGGGTGCCGAGCATAGCAACCGTTTTAGTTCTAAAAATGCCTGATGCCCTTCCTCAGTCATGGTGAACTTTCTTTTGGCCTTTGGCAGGTCTGTCAGGGGTGCGGCTACGGTGGCAAAATTGTCTATAAACTTGCGATACCAGCCCGCCATTCCGAGGAAGCTCCTAAGACTTTTCAAGGTCTTGGGTAATGGAAACTTCTCGATTGCTGCCACTTTCTCCGGGTCGGTGCGAATCTGGCCTTCACCAATCACATGCCCTAAATACCTGACCTGCTGAACACAGAAATGACTTTTTTGGACATTAATCGACAGACCGGCCGAACAGATACAATCGGAGACGATTTTAAGAATCTTTATGTGATCTTCAAAACATTCGGACACTAGCAAAAGGTCGTCAAGGTAAATGAAAACCTCATTTCGCAGTTTGGCAGGGATGACTTTGTCCATTAGGCTTGACATTGTTTGTCCAGCATTACACAATCCGAACGGCATTACCTTGAATTGGTATAGAGGACGACCTGGAATTGTAAATGCCGTCTTATCCCTCGATGCTGTATCCAGCGGGATTTGCCAAAACGCATCCTTGAGGTCCAGACTACTAATAAAAACGGCTTTCGGCAGGCGGCTTAAAATCCCGTCAATTTGTGGAAGCGGATATGCATCCTTGACGGTGACTGCATTTACCTTCCGGCTATCAAGACAAAGTCTGACCTTCCCGGGCTTCTGCACCAAGACCACCCGAGAGGACCACGCGCTGTCCGACTCCTCAACAACGCCGAGCTGCAGCATTCGATCCACTTCCGCATATAACAGCTTTTCTACAGCTGGCGACACGGGAAAATGGCGCTGCTTGATGGGCTTAGCGTCACCCACATCAATGTGGTGCGACAGAAGGTTTGTTTTACCCAACCCAGCGGATGCAAACGACGGAAACCGATCTACCACTTTCTGTAAGGTCCTTTTCTGATCTTCAGAAAGGTTATGTGCACTAAGCTCAGAAATTTGAATACCTGGCGGCAGTAGATCAAAAAGCTTCCAGAAATCTACACCCAAATAAAGGTCCTGCTTAAGAGACGGGAAAATGTGTATATTAATCTTCTTAACCTGACCATTATATTCAATGTCTGTACTTAATCGCCCAACAGTACTTTGCTTTGTACCATCTGCAGTGGAAATGTTATTAAAAACTCTGCGAATTGGAATTTTACTTCGTAGTACTTCCTTCGCAAATTCCCCACCAATACAGCTCATGGATGCACCAGTGTCCATAAGCCCTTTAATTTTTCGATCAAGAATTGTTACCATTGTATACGGCCTATGATCGACACACAAGATGCGAAGCGCATTCAACTCCTTTGTGACTTTCCAGAATCTTTTCACTCTATTTGTATTTCGTGATTTATTTTTAATTTTAGAACTATAAGAATTTAGCATATTAACAACATTAGGATAAGTAAACTTATTGCTAGTGTTATTAAGGTTCTTAACTCTACGATGCCACCTATCTAAAGAAGCATCTACGGGAGGTTGATGGAAGTTGTCAGTACGATCCTTAAACGGACTTACTGCTGCTCGTTTTCGGTATTCGTCGACTGCGTCTTCTGAACACGAGTAACTTGGGTGTTCACCTGAATGTTTTTTGGCATCTTTGGCACGAAGGCTTGTAAGTATTGCGTGCACCACATCCGTAGCAAAACACCTTTCGGTTGGCCGTACAGTCTTGGTACCTACGGCCTTCCTTTCGACAATTGCAACAAATTAAGGATATTGCCTCAATTGCACCCTCATTTTCCTCGAAGAACTCCGATTCACCAGTTTTGTGCTGGTCTTCCAACAGTTCTGAGACATGGCTCTTAAATGGCGAACACTTTTTATATATATGGTCCCGCTTTACTTCTTCAAGAAAACATTCCCGTCTTCTGCATATCTCCCGAAGTTTTGAGATTGAGTCCGTCGGGATATTCAAAATCTCATGCCTTATCTCTGCCCGCAAATTTCGCCGTAAAATTTCTATTAATGCCTTTTCATTTAACGGACAATCAAGGCTATCAGTCAACTGGATCACAGCGTCATAAAACGAATCAAAGCATTCATTATCTTTCTGTTTCCGATCTCTAATTAATTCGCGGATGTCAACATCGGCTCTCGTATCTCTAAACTGTCGACGGAGAGCGTCTCATAATTCGGGCCACCTCACGGTTACGACCGACTTATGAAACCGCCAATAAAAGTCGTTGGCCTTCCCTTCAAATAAGGCACTAGCATTACCACACATAACTTCATATTGAGAATCAAGCGTCTGAGCAGTTAAAGCCTGAACCCGGTAGATAAAATTGTCAACGCTTATGCCTCCTATCACCCCACTAAACCGAAGCTTCCACCCACTCATTATGTGTGCCACCTTATCGGGCCTTTGTGCAAGTTCTGTGGCATTGGTTCTTGGCGACACGTTAGCCTGGGACCGACTATGACCAGTATTCACACGCCCTGAATCTGTGCCAAGCAATTCATCAAACGGCGGACTCGTATTCCTTTCGCCGAGCAGTGGCTGCTGTCAAATCCTGGCAGATAAAGTGGACTGTATCATAAGGGACATCTTCTCCGATAACTGAGTAAGCAACTCGTGTTGCATATCTTTTACTGCTTCTACCACCATACACTGCAGGCGCTCATTCGCCTGTTCTTGAGTGTCTTTTTCCATCTCCTTGGATCCCTGACTTTGGACCTCTGCTTGCAAATTTACAAGTCTGCTCTGCGTTCTGGTGTTCTCTGCGATCGAACTCTCTGGTCTTACCATCGGATCTCCTTGACAAGCAGTTTTGTAAGTTGGGCAGGATTTCTTGCGTCTCAAATATGTGCCTATACACTTTCTATGAAACCCATGCCCGCACTTGGTTTTGTACAAATCTGTACCAGAAATACGTGCATTACACAAGATACAAAAATTGGAAGATCCCCCAGCTTCCTCTGTATCTGAGTGATCCACTCCCATTATTTTTGCCTCTTATGTTTTCTTCTTTTATTAATGCAAAACAGTGCCGAATTTCAATTTAGATAGCTAATTTCGGATTGCCTGCGACAAATCGAAATCAAGAAATGCTAACAATTCGCAACACCCAAATAAAATAAATAACCCAACAAATCGAAATAGCCGAAAAGGTATTAAAGTCACAAGCCATAAGCTATTGCGACTAAGAAAACAATATATAAAGATATAAAAATATATATAATATAACCATTAACTCCATGCTTAACCAAGAGCTCATCTTCGAAGCTCTTACCATTAATTTTTTTGTTGAGAGAAGTTACAAAAAAAGAAAGAAAAGTACCAATTTTAATGACAGCACATACGGGAATTGAAGCTTTCTTAGTCAAGCGTGACCCCTCCCAAAGCGATCATAGTAATCTCTGGGATTGTAGATTCAAGCACTGACCAATTTAAGCTATATAAAAAAAATTCACCCTCACTGTAGTTGGCCTTTTGACTTAACTCGATGACCGCGGCCTGGCTTTTGTTCAGCAACAGCAGCTCAGTAATCCAGCAGCTACGATTTGCAGCACCTAAGTTACCCGCAATTGTTAAGAGCCTTACTTTATATGTGATCGTTACTTCAAGCGTGGTCAGCTACAACTATCATAATGATTGTAATTGCTCTGAGTCCTATTCACTTGATCTTCCTGATTAGGAGACAGCTATGCCAATATTTTCTTCGTGGTCAGATTTTTACACTTCTCGAAGCATAAGCACTGCATTCCAATGCAATCAAAAAATGACACAGCCGACTAAATACAAAGACTGCATTTATTATAGGTACTGGCTATCCAGACTAATTCATGCATTTTTCATAGCTGTTGGCCTATATGAATGCAAAGGAAAGTTTAAAATACAGTAGAATCCTGTTATAACGACTCCGCTTATAGTGTCCGTCCGGGTATTGCGACGAAAACTCGATGGCTTGATTGGTCCCCAGACAGACTTATACACTTAAATCCTTCTGCTTAGTGCGTCTTCCGGGTATAACGACGAAAAATCGTCGGTCCCTTGAAAGTCGCTATAAGCGGATTCTACTGTATACAGAACTGAAAATAATAGATATGGTATTTGCATGCTATAATTGGGTTTTACTGTACAGTAAGGCCCCACACGTTGGGCGCCAAATTATTAAGATTTTATTATAATTATTCCTGTAACGAACAACGGTGAGCTGATGGTATCCCGAACTGTAAGCCCTGCACGCGTTTTATTCCGGCTTTAACTCGTCGGCAAATGTCGTGGTGTTCTGGAGAGGCTGCAGCTTATGGGTGCTCATTTAAATCCTTAACAATTAAATTTTCTTGCGTGCAAAAATAAAACAACGAGCCAAAATCGGCCGGATGTAGAGATAGCATGACAAACGGACAGACAGAAATGAATTGAATTTCCCTCAACGTACGCCACAAGATGTATGCGGGCGCGAAATTAGCCCTCCCTTCCTTGGCCATGTCAATATTCCAAATATGATCTGCAACAGGCCCCATTAGAAAAAGGCAACTAAGGTGGCTCTCGGGTCAGCATGGAGTTAAAAAGATTGGTTATCTACTCAGACATTATAATTCGTTTTTATTTCCTAAATATAAAAGCTAAAGATAACATAATATAATTCATAAAGAAAATTCTTGTTGGCTTTGTAAACTTGTATGACTTCATAAAGTATAATATAATGTATCAAAAAAACTACAAGATAAATTTGCAAATTATTAAGAACTAATTTCAATTTAATTTCTCTATAATTTTAACATGTTCGTGAATATTTGGTTCTATTCTTTACTTCTAGTTTTATTTCAAATTTCAGGTTTAATTCATAATAACAGCTATTCGTTAGCGCTTTAATTTTAATTTTACAAAGTTTTACTTTCAATGAATAAGTGTCATAAATCGCATTGTATTATAAAATCAAATTAAATTCGTTTTTAAACACCAGGGTTAGGTTCGCATCATACAGTAATTAAATAATGTGTGCCAGATTGGGTATTATTAAGAGTCATGCTTGGCTCACCTGAGTTTCCTCCACTGATGAAAGCGCTTCCAAAAGTTGGGACTTGAGCTGAAAAATTATTAGCAAAGCAGTTTGGCAATAACACCTAATTGGCTGATAGCTGTCGTTAATGCGACCGAACTTGGCATAACCTCTGACACAGTTTCATTTTATATTCCTTTTTTTTTTAATTCTTCCACTAAATTCAAAAATAATCTTTACTGCTAACGATAGTTGAAATTCAGTTTTCCTAATATTCACATTTTTTTTACATTTAATCTACTATGTTTTTAACCTAACTTAATTATTTTGAACATAGGCGAATTTATTTTACATATACGTTTTGTAAATTCACATGATTTCGATGGTTTCGTGAGGCTCAAATTTTAACAAAATTATAATCTGCTTTTCGGCTAACATTTTCTTACAATTCACTGATTTGGGTTGCACCTCCGTATTTAGCCACTTCTTTTAGTTTAATTGATATTACGCGCAGGCGTCTGCTTAGGCACAACGACAATTTGTGCACTGCATTGTGACAGGCATCTCGGACCACTTTACTTGAACTTGAATTAATACATTTGAGGGGGTCTACAAGTTCCGACAGCAAGACAAGAAAAAGGCAAAAGAAAACACCTCCTTTTAAGGTATTCGGCCACCTAGTGCCACTCAGCCATTTATTGCCTGGTTTCTGGCGAAGATCACTGACTCATTATATGGTACCCGGCAGGAACTAGCTGGAGAAAATAATCCTTATCCTTCCTCCTATGCGCCGCAGAAATTTACTTGACGATACTGCTTGAAGACGGTCGACTGAACTGCCCCCTTTTTGGGGAAGCAGTAATTGCTGACGTTAACGTAATTCCCGTCTCCGCGCAGGGAAATCTTAAAATTCCGAGTGTAGCTATTCGGGTACGGAAGGGGAATTAATTGACGAAAATCTGGTTAAAAATCCCTTGTCCACTTACACTTGCAATGGACTTGCAGCAGGGTTATGCAATCTGCTGCACGTCGACTGGTGAAGTCGCGCTCCAACCGGACCTTGATCAGACACAACCGTAACTTTTCACTTTATATTAAAATCACTGGCTGGACTGCACCCAACCGTTCACGCCGAGCTTCAAAATTTGAAAAGGAAGTTTGAGATTTCCCTCACGTGCACTTTGCCGATCTAGTGATGCTAAAGTCAGCCAAAAATGACGTTAGCGTAAATGCAGCCGTACCTAATATCGAATAAACCTCTTGGCCACGGTTGCCAACTAAAATCGATATCCCAACCACCACTGATATATCCAAAAAATGCAGTTGTACCTAACATAGAATTCCTCTCACGCCAACTAGTGCCATTATCCTCCCCTAGGTGGCGCGGGAATGCTTGCGATCAGCTGTTTTTTATTTACCTATTCGCTACACATTGGCTGGATCTACATCCCTACTGAAGATTCACAATAGTTTTTGTGAGACGAATAGTTAACACTGCCAAATTTAATAACAAATGACACGAATTCAACACGGGAATATTACAAGTTTATTATATGTATTTATATACAGTATACGGCGGATAGACAAACGACTTTTGAGCGGGTGCGTGCGAAAACGATCAGAATCTAAACGAGACTGGCTTCCTATATTTCATCTCCTACTTCTTTTCCTTCTTCCCCCTTAAAGCCAACGCGATCCACATTCAGCGTTTGTACTTCATTTTCTCTTATACTTATTTTCTAATTACTTCATTACATTACATTTCATTTAGTTTCTTCTGACTTAATTTTCTTATGGTATTCTAATTTAAGTAAAGGGCTGAAATCAGCCAACACCGCCCGCGTTGAGCACCTCCTCTACTTCATTCGATGGGAAGGGGTGCCAATTTGTGGGTGGCCCTTTTAATATCGCCGTTGGTGGTTTTCAGGTCGACGACCCTGACCTTTCCGTCCACCCCTGCGAGTACGGCGGTTATCCGACCCACCAGCCACCTCTGTGGCGGGCAGTTGTCCTCGGCCACGAGCACCAATTGGCCCACCCTGACGTCCGGGTACTCCTTGGTCCACTTCGAGCGAACCAGCAGGCTCCGACGATAACTCGTCGACCACTTCCGCCAGAACTCTTGCTTGAGCGAGCATACAAGCTGCCATCGACGCAAGCAACTTATTTTTTCGGGCGCCTCCTCCTCCGGTGGGGCCTTCAGCGGGCCGCCGATCAGCAGGTGCGCTGGCGTCAGCGCTTGTCCATCGTTGGGGTCCTGGCTGAGTGGGCCGATTGGCCTTGAATTGAGGGTTGCCTCCACGCCAACGAGGAACGTCGTTAACTCGTCCGCGGTGAGCAAAGCGCGACCTGCCGTCCGTAGGAGTAGGCCTTTCGCAGACTTCACAGCGCCCTCCCATAGGCCTCCGAAGTGAGGAGCCCTGGGCGGTATGAATGCAAAGGAGACTCCTTCTTCGGAAGCGTAGCGTTGGACGCCGGTCAATTCTGCTTTCAGCCTCTCGCCGAACTCCTTCATGCGATTGCTCGCGCCCACGAAATTCGTGCCGTTGTCGCAGTGCACCGTCTTCGGAAGTCCTCTCCGGCCGACAAACCTTTGGAAACATGATAAAAAGATATCAGTTGACAAGTCGCTAACAAGTTCAAGATGAACAGCTTTGGACGCAAAACACACAAATACAGCGACATAGGACTTATGTGGTTGCTTCCCTCGGATCTTCAAAGTGGTCATGATTGGCCCACAAAAATCTACTCCACACACTGTAAAGGGACGAGCTGATCTTAGTCTATCAGCAGGCAACTGCCCCATGATTTGTGAAAGCAGCTTCGGTTTGTATTGAAAGCAGTGCAAACATTGGCGAACAACTTTTTTACATATCTCCCGAGCATTAACCACCCATATCCGCTCATTGAGAAGACTGCCTAAGGCTTGCGCGCCGACATGGAAATTCCTTCTGTGCAAATGTTCAACGTAATTCTTTAAGAACTGCGACTGTTTGCTGAGTAAGCACGGAAATTTCGCGTCAAATGGAATATCGGCTTGCAACATTCGCCCGCCGACTCTCACCAAGCTAAATGTCAACTTTTCTAGCTTGACTTCTTGCAAAAACGGGCACAACTTTTGCAAATTTGGCGCGAGTAATGACTTCTTGCGAATTTTATCAATGACTTCTGCATACTCGAAGTCCTGCACAACCTGAATAATTTTGTCAAATGCCATTTTCAGCTCAGCTGCTGTGAGCAGTATATTCGCCTCACGAGCCGCTTTTCGACATCCTCTTATAAAACGAAGTACATATCCAATGACCCTTACTGTCTTAATGTATGACGACTGTTTTTCTATGTATTCTAAAAGATCACTTTGCATGCGTGGTTCTGCACAGACAAGAGCTGATTTTCTAATTTCCAACTCTTGCATACCTTGCGATAGTTCAAAATGACTATTAATAGGCCATTTATCTTCTGGTTCAGTTAAAAATGTTGGACCGTTGAACCACATAAGATCCTTGAGTTCCTCGACTGATGCTCCTCTCGATACAATGTCTGCCGGATTTTGCTTTGTCGGAACATGACGCCAAATTGAGCCTTTGCTCCAATCCTGAATCTCAGCTATTCGGTTTCCTACGAAAACTGATAAACTCGACGGATGAGTCTTCACCCAATGAAGGACTATTTCCGAATCCGACCAGAAAGTTACTTTTTCGATTGGGCTTGATACTATAGGCCTGATTTTATTCAACAGATCAGCTGCAACATGAGCCGCACAAAGTTCAAGACGGGGAAGTAACCTTGTTTTTAAAGGGGCTACCTTGGATTTTGCCGTTAACAACATGGCTTTAATTCCATCAGCTGTGCTTGTACGAACATATATACAAGCACCATAAGCTTTAATTGAGGCATCGGCGAATACGTGCAGTTGAATTGGTTGAGATAGTGAAGTTTTTAAATATCTGGGAATCCTTAACTGATGGAGGTGCAACAAATTAACTTTAAATTCCTCCCAGCTTGTATGTAACCTCAGTGGTACCGACTCATCCCAATCTAACTTTTCCATCCATAGCTCCTGCAGTAGAATTTTAACTTTTGTCACTAAGGGACATAGAAGGCCAAGGGGATCAAATAACCTAGCTGACACAGACAAAATATTGCGTTTTGTAACACGAAGATCTTGAAATGAATCCTCTAACTGGAAATGAAATTCATCTTCTTTGGGAAACCATCTTATTCCTAATGTTTTTGTTGGATCCGATTCGGCTAGTGCCAACGACTTGTCTGTGCTCTCGGAAGTACATAGCTCCGCACAATTGGAATACCATTTGGCGAGCTTCATCCCGGCCCCATGCAGGATTGATATTACATCCCGTTGTATCGTTTTTAAATCCTGTATACTTCCAGCACCAGTTAACAAGTCGTCGACATAGAAATCCTTCTGAATCACTGCTGCTGCTGCTGGGTTAGACGACCTTTGCATCTCAGCTAGCCGCATCAAACATCTTATGGCCAAAAATGGTGCAGACGCGGTTCCATAAGTAACCGTGTTGAGGCGACACATTTGCAATGGCTCAGAAGGACTTCTTCTCCACACTATGAGCTGGTAAATCCGGTCATCTTCATGTATGCTTATTTGGCGATACATCTTCGTAATGTCCGCAGTTAATGCGTATTTATGGAAGCGAAATCGCAACAAAGTGGAAAACAGCTCCTCTTGAATGGTTGGGCCTACCATCAATATGTCATTTAACGCAACTTGTGTAGTTGTACGACATGAAGCATCAAAGACAACTCTAAGCTTAGTAGTTGTACTTTGAGGGCGCACTACACACTGATGCGGAATGAAATAGTGTGGAGGAGTCGGGACCCCATAATCAATTGGTGACATATGCCCCAAAGCGAGATATTCCTCCATAAAATCAATATACATTTTCTTTAAATTCGAGTCTCGTAATAATCTTCGTTCCAACGAAAGGAATCTACGTTTGGCAACTTCAAATGAGGATCCTAAGGAACTAGATTCTTTTTTAAATGGAAGTTTAACTTCAAATCTTCCATCTGACAAAATTTGGACATTTTCAATAAAAGATTTCTCACACATTTGTTGTTCCTCTGTGTAACGTGCTTGGAGATTTCTTAAAGGCATCTCTTCTAAATCCCAAAACTTTTGTAGTGTGTCGTTTATGCTACTTAAACTTTCTTCCTGACATTTAAAACTGTTCACAATTGGCCCAACTGGTGTTTTGGGACACCGATATCGTCCAGACACAATCCATCCTAACAAGGTTTTTTGCAGTGTGGGATGCTCAGGGCTTTTCTTAATTTGTCCAACTGTCATTAACTCGAAAAACGATTCTGCTCCTATTAGCATGTCTACCCTCTGTGGCTTATAGAACTGCGGGTCTGCCAAGTTAATGTTTGATGGTATATCCCAGCCCTGAATTTCTATTGCTTGATTTGGCTGATATCCTGAAATTGTTTTGAGTATGCAGAAATTTGCCATGTAGTCATTGCTATTAAACCTAGATTTTATAGCTGTGTGAATGCTTTTCTTAACTTCAGTATGCTGTTGACCGATACCAAGTAAGTTCACATTCGCATCATCTTTCTTTATATGCAGATTACTAGCGAGCTCCTCAGTCACAAAATTTATTTGCGACCCTGAATCTAGTAGGGCTCTAGCTAGAATGTACTGTCCATCTTGGCGTTTGACATGTACAACTGCAGTAGCAAGTATTACCTTATCTGGTACTGTGGCATGCATAGCATGCGAAGTAGATGAGCTTTCTTGCACTAATTGAGATGATTGCTGAGTACTTGACGATGAAAATTTATGCAATAATGCATTATGCCCTTTTCCGCATATCCTACATTTTGGAACTTTACATTTTGAAACTGTATGACCTCTTTTCAAGCAATTTATACAAAGGGGAACACTTTTTGCAAATTCAAATCGTTGCTGAACCGAAAGAGCTGCATATGGCTGGCAACCTGTTATCTCATGTTCTCCAGAATTGCAAAATTGACAACTAGAACTGCGTAAGTCTCGTTTTTCAGCAGCGCAGTTAAAAGAATGCTTAACATTTTTACTCGTGTCAGCCCTGCGGTCTTGATTTGGTTTATTTTGCTTAAACTTACTACCTTCTTCTCCAGACAACTGCTGAAATCTTCGATTTAATACCGATTGACAGTCACTCCACCTAGGCAGCTTTGAGTAGTCAAGCTGTTCTTCCCATTTCGAGCGAGTCTTACCGTCAACTTTCGACAGCACTAAGTGGATAAAAATAGCATTTGTGATGTCTTCATGATTTCCTAATGACAATAGAGAGTCATAAACCGCTGATGCTGTATCAATAAGTTCCCTCAAAGCAGCTGCTGAAGGTTGAGAGACCCGAGTTAAATCGAATAAAGTCGCGATATTATCAAAAAATATAAGGCAATCGTTATCATACACACGTTTGAGACTTTCTAAAGCTTTAGGGTAATTTTCCTCTGACATTTGGAATGCTATAACTGTTCCTAATGCAGCTCCAGATAAGCATGATATGAGGTGGTTAAACTTTTCGATGTCTGGTAGAGAACTATTATTGTGTACCAAAGTATTAAATAGCCCAATAAAATTTTTAAATTCGGAATATTTTCCATCGAATTTTGGAAGAGACATTTTTGGAAGTCTACAATGAGAAGGCGCTGTTGTGTTACTTTGTTCTGTGACACTGTTCGTAGCGCGTGGTAACAGCGATTTTAATTTTGCCTTCGTTATTACGCACAATTCTTCCAATTCCATCCTATAATCGTCCTCGTCATCTTTTAATTCGATTTTATTTTGGATCGTTAATGCATCTTCAACATATTTTCCTAACATTTCCAGACGACATTCGAGCTCACACTGGTCTTTTGAGATTAAGTTTTTCTCAATAGATATTTTTATGCGCGTAATGCTAGCTACTAAATTGTCTCGTCGTTTGAGCAATGATTCCAGATTATTGGACCCTGATGCTGGAGGAGCCATTTCAATATTTTCTTTTTTAAATATAGATTCAAAAAAAGCCACTTTTAATTTTTATTAACTGGACACCAAATAATTTATAATGCCTCACAAGTTATTTTCACACAATTCACCAAGTATTTTATGGGAGAGTGAATAAAAATTAACTGAGCAACTGATCTTGGGAATTCACAAATTAAAGCTGAGGAAATGTTGAAGAGCACTTTTCTTTATATACAATAAGTACCAGCTGAGGAGAAATTTATTTGAGGTACTGTAGTTAGTAAACGCAACTTTAAAATATGTATGTTAGCCACGAACAATGTTTTAACTAAAGTTTGTTTGCATTAATTCGAAAAATTGTTTATTCAGCACCAAATAATTTAGATGTATATATGTGCTTGTAATAAACGAATTTTAAATAATCAAAAAAATGTACAGAGTACCTGCAAGTTATCACGGGGTGAGATAACACTTTTTACCAGCTGCTTATCCATTCCAAAATTATTTTTTGTTTCTTTAATTTTTTCCGGCCGACGCGGCTTAATTAGTTTTGTAGGATTTTAATTTGGGTTTCTAGGGTTAATTCCCGCTCTTTTTGTTCCGCTTTAAATCTACCGCTTGTCCACCGATTTCTGTATGTATGTATGTTTGTGTGCGTTATGTATTGCACTTCACTTGTCCACTTTTTCCGTTACGTACGTATATGTGTATTTATTTGCACGTCACCGTTTGCTGATTTTTATTTAACAAATAATAACTTTATTTGCTAAATCAGAAACCAAATGATAAACACTGTTTTAATTTTGTTGCCACTGTTCACTTGTAATAATTTAAATTTGGCTAAATTTGTCCTTGCTCGGGCGCCATGAAGATTCACAATAGTTTTTGTGAGACGAATAGTTAACACTGCCAAATTTAATAACAAATGACACGAATTCAACACGGGAATATTACAAGTTTATTATATGTATTTATATACAGTATACGGCGGATAGACAAACGACTTTTGAGCGGGTGCGTGCGAAAACGATCAGAATCTAAACGAGACTGGCTTCCTATATTTCATCTCCTACTTCTTTTCCTTCTTCCCCCTTAAAGCCAACGCGATCCACATTCAGCGTTTGTACTTCATTTTCTCTTATACTTATTTTCTAATTACTTCATTACATTACATTTCATTTAGTTTCTTCTGACTTAATTTTCTTATGGTATTCTAACTTAAGTAAAGGGCTGAAATCAGCCAACACCTACTGCTACTACTATGAGCGCCTCCTGACGTACCAGGGACGTTTTCAGATATATTTCTATCATCAATACTTTCTGTGCCACGACTTTTAGATTGGGATCGTGTTTGTAAACCTTTACTCTCGGCTAGTGGCCTGCAAGAAATTCTGCATACTGGACAGCTTTCACTTTTCTTCAAATGTGCCTCAATACATTTCTTGTAAAATTCGTGATGGCATACAGTTTCAAATAAATCGGTTGCTGCCTTAATATCCTCATAACGGACAGACTGGCTTTGCACCTCCTTGCGATGCTTTTCCTGGAGAACGGTCTAATCCCATTTCAAAAATTTATAAAAATATAACAAAAGCAAAAAACAAAATGTTGTATCCTTAATTACCAAAGACTTAAACAACAGCTCAAAACCAAATCAATAAAAAAAAATGTATCATTAATACCAAATGATTTCAACAACAGGTCAAAAGAAATAAAAAGATAAAAAATGTTGTATCATTATTATCAAATGATTTCAACAACAATCGGTAACTCTCACGATATAACCACAGGATAATAATAAAGATAAAGCTTTAACTCTAGCTTGATGTCCACAACTCGTAGGATAAAAATTTTATTTATTACTAACATTTCTCAGGAAAGAAGAAAAGAATAAGGTTAATTGAATTTCTTGCCTTTCTTACTACAAGAAAATTCAGAAAGGAAAGTGATTAGGCTTTAAAAAATATGAAACGGATAAGGTATTCTTAAAAAAAATAAAAAAGGGGTGTGTCCAGCCTACGCACGACAGAAGTGAAACTTCTTCATCACTACTCATTTTTAAAATTGAAATTCTGTTGGAAACCGAATAAAAGCCTTTTTAGACGCTTAATTTTAGAGGTCTCGAAATGTGCTGGCGACTTTTAAAAGTTAACAAACCGATTGAGAAGAAGAAGAAGACAAATACATATCGATATGTGTTTTCATTTCTAGGTCAAATAAAATGGATAGAAATTATGGTGCCAATTAATATCTGTATGCAACCTGTTCGATTTGAATTCCTTTTGACATTCACACCTCTCACCCCTTTTTCAACTGCAACCGCATTCTATTTGTAGATTTTTACGCTCTCAACTTTGTGCGAGCGCGCTGAGAGCGAGAAAGGATAGAGGAGGATAGAGACATCGTTCGTCAGCGGTTAGAAAGGGATGGGGATCCTCGCTTTTTCGTGACGGTCGAGAAAGGATAGAGACATCGTTCGTCAGCGGTTAGAAAGGGATGGGGATCCTCGCTTTTTCGTGACGGTCATGAATCGGTTTTACTCCGTCCCCGAAAATCCATAACGCGCCTAAAGAAGTTTCACTTCAAAAATGTTCTTATATTCCAGTCTCAACTCACATAAGTCTAATTCCTCTAAGAAAAAATATAAATAATTCTTTCTAAAAGTCAAATCCGCACACTAGCTACATATTATTATTTTTAAGACCAGAATTGAGTGTGCTGACGAAAATAAATGCGAGATATCAAAATCAGAAGAGAAATAGATGAAATTCAGAAAAATAAGAGATACAAAAGATCGAGAAAAGTTAGAATCAGCGATGCCACAGATGTTGTCGTGGTCCCGAGATGCCCACCCAACCTATGATCACCATCCTTCAGAGCTAGGCTCCGGTGACCCCTAATACCCTACGATTGTGGAAGCATCAGCCGAGTTAAGAGAGTGAGCTACTCAAAATTCATTTTAAATACAATTTAATTATTAGTGATACAAGAATTCATAATTGTTATTTGCTAACAGGTAGATACTACAAATTTTAGATAATTATAATAAATGATATACAGGCGATAAAAATAATATTTATATACTTAAATATTTAAATGATATTATCTTTTTAAATTAAAGTAGTTATGAAGTTCATTAATATTTTAAAAAGAAAAAAAAATTAAAAATAAGGTAAACAGATATTGTACTCCATTACTGTTTTAATATTTTTTTTAATTTAATTTAGTTTAGTGAGGCTATCGTCACAGGGTTCTTTTAAATTCACGGTTTCTTTCAAGTAGATTATTCAAAAATTATTTCATAGGGTATTCAGTAATAAGACATAAATGGAATAGATATAAATGCAATAAGGAGAAAATAAACTCACAGCTTATACGTTGTTCCAGCGGCGAAAGATCGATCTCCCGGGCAGGTGGCTGTAAAGGGTGAAATTGGGATCGCCATGGGCGACAAAACTATTCTATAAAATCTTTTACTTTGAACCCTGATTGGCGTACTTAATTACTTTGCTGAGAACCGACTGTGATATCTTCACTTAACCACAATTTTAAATTTAATATTCACTATTATTTCTCTAATTAGTTGGCATATTTTAATTATATTTAAATTTACAAAAAAATTTAATTTATCGTTTCTTTCATTTTCTGTTATAGTTGAGTGAAAATTCGCAACAAAATCGAGGTATAAGTTAAATTACTTTACACATGATTAATTAACTTTTAAAATTTAATTTAATTTATATATATTATGTTTCAGCTCGATACATTTTGACTTTAGAAAATCACAAAAATATTTATTTTGACGCCGTGTCACTGTCTTCATTTCATTAAATTTTCTTCACTTCTTTCTCTTTAAATTTTCAAACTTTCGAATTTTTATATTATAAATTTCCACTTAACAGAAGTCGGCAGTAGCGGGGCTTAAAAATTTCCGGGTTATGTATTCCCGATTTTATCCATGATCGGTTTGCTGCTGCCGCTGCATGGGTAGAGAGGGTTAAACTTCTCTCCAAATCGTTTCCTTAATTCCTCATTTTTGGCTTAATTCCAAATTTTACTCCTCATTTTCCTTATCCGATTTAATTTGGGGCACGATATTAAAATCATGCCCCCACTGCCTTGAAGGGGTGCTCCCACAGATGCCAATATTGATGGCCAACGTGAGAAATATATATAACTTAGAAAAATCTGGGGTTAGAATCTGATAAAAATCTAGCTTTCCCACTTACATCTCAATAACTTTGCAAAATATAACACAAAAACAATATTCAGCCAGTCTTGCTGCACTCAATCCTTATTTTATTTCCACGATATTTCGATATTTATTATTTTCAAATAAAACTTTGTTGGAGTAAGGCATAAGGCACGTCTGGGTATCTCGGATGTCAATCAGAAAAGAACCTTGCCAAATATAGGTCGTGTTAGGCTAGGGTATGGTCGGAAGTTCGCCACAGATGATAACACCAGATGTCTAAGTCGAGCTTCCCACTGAATCTCTGGTACAGCTGATTCATCAAACATATGTGTAATTAGCTAAGACACTAAGCCGAGCTTAAAAATTTTTTTTAAGCATGCTTCTAGGCCGAACTAAACAATCAGGTCGCTACAGGCGCCGTTACACATGTCACACAGCTCGTGCCACAATCGATTTATTGAAAGACACGTTTGGTGACCGCCTAATTTCACGTTTTGGACCTGTGAATTGGCCTCCAAGATCTTGTGATTTAACACCGCTAGACTACTTTCTGTGGGGCTATGTAAAGTCATTGGTCTATGCGGATAAGCCACAAACGCTTGACCATTTGGAAGACAACATTCGCCGTGTTATTGCCGATATACGGCCGCAAATGTTGGGAAAAGTATTCGAAAATTGGACGTTCAGATTGGACTACATCCGAGCCAGCCGTGGCGGTCATATGCCAGAAATTATATATAAAATGAATTGCCACAAGATTATCTTTCGAATAAAAAAAATTCATGTCAATCGAATAATCCATCGTTGTTTTATTGCAACTTAAAGTTTTATACCTCTAAAAAACACCCTTTGTTATTATATACACTGCGTATTTAGCAAGCGCGCAGTGTAGAGAGTGAGAGAGTATTATGCTTACATATTATCAGCTCGGTCGCGCATGCTAGGCATGTCGACTCGGCACTTGGGTTGCGCATGTCAATCATGCAGACTAAGCACTTTGGGCTCCCCGTGGCATTCTTGTGTAAGTTGGATAAGCTCGCACTTGAGTTGCTGGGAACATTTGATTTATGCTACTCTGCACATTTGGCTTATGTATTAACTTGAGATGTTAAGTGTACAACATTGTAATTGAATATAGATGGTACAGAGGGTACCCAATATGTGAGCATACTACACCATAAAGCGAGCCCGTAATGAATTGTAGTAGCGCCCTTTTGGCCGATATAATCTTTTCAACTGGAAGAATAAAAGTCTAAAGGTTCAAATAAATATAGTCAAAAAATAGAATAAAAATGTTAAACTTAAATAAAAAAAGAAAGGAAGCTTTGTAGCTTCGGCAAGACTAAGCTTATATACCCTTGCAGTTATCAAATATGTCGAACATAACACATAAAGGTTAAACAACATCGAAGCTGTAATAATTTTTTCTGACTATTGTTCGTATGGCAGCTATATGATATAGTTGTCCGAATTTGATGAAATTTAATGTGTAATTCAAGAGTCGGTAGAAAACTCTATATTCCAAAAATCTTGTCTGGTGTATAGATTTTTCGCTCTTTCCCATGGCAGCTATGTAATAAAGTTTTCAGATTTAATGAAACGAAGCTCTCTTGCTGAAACTTTCCCAAAAGTTGTATAGTTATTGCACGAAGTATATAAGTCGGAACGGCCGGATCGGGCGACTATATCGGATAGCTCCAATACAAGAGATTGAAATAAAAAATTCTAACGCCGTTTTTTTTGATCAGATCGACTTGAAGAAGAAATCACCACTATTGAATTTCGGATAAAATTTTATCGAAATCGGACAACTCCACCATATAGCTGTCATAAAAAAGATCAAAAAATATATATAAAAATAATGAAAAAAAATTATAACGTCGTTGTTTTTAATCCCACGAGCATGATTTTCAATTCAATTTCATTAAAATCCGACAACGTTATCATATAGTGGCCATAGGAAAGATCGAAAAATCTATATAGAAATACCGGAAATAAAATTATAACATCGTTGTTTTATATCAGACAAGCATAATTTTTGGAATATAGAGTTTTCTAACTGATTTTGAATTGCATATTAAATTTCATCAAAATCGGATAGCTGCCATACGAACAATAGTCGAAAATTTGAAAAATTAAAAGAAAAATCGTCATAGTTTCAATGTTCTTTAGCCCTTATGCATTTTGATAGACATATTTGATGACTGCAAGGGTATATAAGCTTCGGGTTACCGAAGCTAGCTTCCTTTCTTGTTATATATATTTTTTTGATCTTTTTTATGGCAGCTATAGTGTGGTTTTGATAAAATTTTATCCGAAATTCAATAGTGGTCAAAAAACGCCATCTAGAAGAAATCAAGTCGATCTGATCAAAAACAACGGCGTTAGAATTTTTATTTCAATCTCTAGTATGGGAGCAATCCGATATAGTCGCCCGATCCGGCCCGTTCCGACTTATATACTGCGTGCAATAACTACACACCTTTTGGGAAAGTTTGAGCAAGATAGCTTTAAAGCTGAGAGACTAGTTTGGGCAGAAACGGGCAGGAGGACAGACGGTCAGACGGACAGACGGTCAGACGGACAGACGGTCAGACGGACAGACGGACAGATGTACAGACGTATTCCAATTCTGCTCGTGATGCTGATCAAGAATATATATACTTTATGGGGTCTGAGGTGTCTCCTTCACTGCGTTGCAAACTTTTGGCAAAATTTTAATACCCTTTGCTCTGCAAGGGTATAAAAAACAATTTAAAACTAATGAAACAAAAATTATAACACGGTTGAGTTTTATTACACAAACTTGATTATTGCTATACCAAGTTTTTGAACAACAACGTTTAAATCAAAAAAAATTTTTTTATAAATTTCGCGCTCTTTTATCATTTATGTAGCTGCCATAGAAAAGATGGAAAATCGATATAATTTAATGAAACAAAATTGTAACTTCGAGTTGTCAATCATTTCTTGAATTTCAAATAAAATTTCCTAAAAATCTGACTACTATTTACATGTTTATACCTTCATTACATTCAGACAACGTTAGTTTCAATATTTGAAAATAAAATTGGTGTACATATATACATAATACAAAATTTTATAAGCAATATCCTCGGCGCATGCTCAGTTAAATTAGTACGTTAATTTGTAGATGTGCAAGATTTGTGGATGTTCACTACTGAATAAATAACGTTCGCTTATAATAATAGGTAGCTGCTAAAATAGAACTTTGAAATACTGTATTTCCTTGGCCATTTTGTGAAACAAAATACAATTCTCGACTTATATACATACATAAGACTTACATTTATTCATTACCATTTTATAAATTTTTTAGAAGCATGGAGAAGCTACATGATTATCAGGGAATAACAGGTCGACTTCATCAATGGAGAGACAACATTAAAGAAATATACGAAAAGTTTCAAGAAAAAGATTCAACAAATTTAGTTTCCACAATCAAAAGTCAACTTAAGGGAAATACAAGTGCCAATAAAGACTTTTCCCATGTGTTTAGGTAAGACTCTCAAAAATATTAGATTCTTTCAAAGTAATTTAGACGAAATATATTTCAAAATATTTCATTAATAAAAAAAGCATAAGGATTAACAAAAAAAAAAAACATGCGACGCATGTAATGTATAATATATATTGCTACCATGTAATATATTGTATATAATATATATTAGGTTGTTTGGTAATGACATACCGGTCTTTATTGATTTTTGACGACGATTTTAACATAGGTAGCATTGTCCGATTTAAGTGCTTTATATACCGTTGTCTTCGATGATTTTCTGCCATTTTGATGGTAACTTGTATGCCTCTCCTAAGGAAGTCCTTGTCCCTACTGGCAAAAAACTCGGCGATTCGATTTTCACAATCCTCCCCTGAACTCAATTTTTGTCCATCGAAAAAATTTTGTATGGCCAAAAACAGATGGTAATCGCTTGGGGCAATGTCCGGACTATAAGGTGGATGCATTAACACTTCCCAACCAAGCTGGCGTAGCTTGTGACGCGTCACCAAAGATGTATGGGGCCTGGCGTTGTCATGATGGAACACAACGCCCTTACAATTCACCTTGGCTGGCCGCTTCTGTTCAAGTGCAATCTTCAATCGCTCCAGTTGTTCACAGTAGAGGTCAGAATTGATGGTTTGGCCATAGGGCAACACTTCATAATGGATAATTCCTCTGATATCCCAACATACACTCAGCAACACCTTCTGAGCCGTCAGTCCTGGCTTTGCCACGGTTTCAGACGATTCACCGTACTTCGACCAGGATCCTTTGCGCTTTATGTTGTCATATGTGATCCATTTTTCATTAAGCGATTCAGAAATGAGTCGAGTTTATTAAGGTGCAACAAAGATTCGCAGATTGATACACGGTCGAAAAGGTTTTTTTGGGATAACTCATGAGGCACCCATACATCGAGCTTTTTTGTTAAATTTTTCGACTTTAAATGCCTATGGACGGTTTCTGTGCTTAGTTGCAGCTTCTCTGCGATGGTTCTAATAGTCACATGACGACCTCGATCCACTATTTCCATGATTTTATCCGTATCAACGGTCACTGGTCGTCCGGAAGGCTTGGATGTTTCGGTATCAAAATTTCCACTTCGGAATCGCCGCAGCAGTTTTTCCCTGTGCGAAATAAAATTTCAAAATTGCCCGAATTTCTGCGTTTGTGAACTCCATTTCAATGGACGTGGAAGCTCATTTAAAGGTGATGCCAATACCTTTCAAACGATATACAGCATTGCCAGATACGATTATATTTGACTTCACAAGCGAAGCGCGAAATTTGAATTTTACAACCGGTATGCCATTACCAAACAACCTAATATTAATTTATTAACTAATTCATTAATTGATATAAATATATATTGATATATAATATATTATATAATATACGTATAACAAAACAAAATAAATTTGATTATTAGATTAGTTAATTTATAAGTTTTGTAATGTTTTTATCGTTTAAATGAAACCGTTTGTTTCAATAGTAAGAATCGTAACAACGAAGCTAACCAACTAAGAGAATTTTTGATAACGGTCTTTCCTTAATATAATATATCTCTACTAAACTATCACATATACCTGCAATATAAATATATTGTAAAACGGTAGAGAAGAAAGCCTTCAAATCAAGATACTGTTATGTGCTTACAAAAAAAATTATAATAACAAAACAAAAATAAAAATATTGTGTTTACGGACTTTAGTCCGATAAATGGATGATACCTAACGAATATGTGTAAGATTAGGGACTTGTGCACCTGGATCAGCTTAAGAAAATGGTTCCCTAAGCCGACTGGTTCCAGAATGAACCAGGACTTGAATCCGAAAATTTTTGAGTGATTTTTTTTAATAGAAGAGAGGATCAAAAGCTATTTGAAAGAGAGAAGTGAAAATCAGTCAGTGGCAGCACAAAAATTAGTTATAATTTTTTTCAAGTTCCGTGAAGGATATTGGAGCAGAAGACGCCCCAACATAAACAAGGAGCGGCACTACCAGAAGAGGGAAATTTTTTTTAAAGAATATTTGGCCATCGATCCGGGGTGCCCACAGGTTAGTCGGCAAGCTGCACCGCACTCTAAAAATTGAAAGGACATAGTTAATCGTTTGGAATGTAAAATGTAAATATTCAGACACTCAGTGGAAGCAAAAAAAAAAAACCGGAAACGGATAACGGAAACCAGCTACTTGGACCGAGGGCAGACCATCAGGGTTAAGATCCACGAAGCCACAGTGGTAAGATCCGGATACTGAAGGGATCGCCAATTGTAGTGGCCAGTTGAGCTTTTACGATAAAGAACTATTCTCCCCACCCTCGCATAGATAAGTGTAACTTCACAGGTCCGAAGGCCTAGTTTACTCTCTACCAATATCAATGCAAATAAGCGAGATAAGCACCAGTAGCGCTGGCAAAAATCGTACGATTAAACCGTTGATTGAAACTGCAGTGGAAAGCTTTAAGCTTCGGCCACGCATTGAGCGATGAGCGACCGAGCGACTGAGCGACGTTAATGAGCGATCGCTTTGAGGGAGGTGGCGATTAGTTGTAAACATTTTAAAAATGCCTTATTCTAGAGAGGTTCTACGAAATCTGTTTGAAAGCCGTTATAGTAAATATAGGCAATTAAAAAGAATACAAAGGCGTAGGTTTGGCGTTCATCCCATTAATCGATTGATTTTATTTTTATTTTATTTATATACTTTTATGTATTTTTATTTTTATACACTTTATGAGTGTCGTTCCATAGAACGGTTCGGCTTTGAACAGCCGAAATTAAAGTTTCCGCGCATATTTTTTGCATTGTTTGCATTTCGTCGCTCAGCGATGCACTAAAAATTAAAACCAATTCTAGCGGTGAGCGACGTCGCCCTGACGCTCAAGAACATCGCTCGTCGCTCAACGGCTGCGTGGCCACTCCAATGCATTCTCATAAACTTTAATATTTTACGTCGCTCGAGAGAGCGTCGCTCAGTCGCTCGGTCGCTCATCGCTCAATGCGTGGCCGAAGCCTTACAAGAGCGGCTTATCTACACTTCGTTTTCAACCTTGCATTCAATACCTGATCTGCGCTCTTGGTGGAAAGTTCTATCGTTCAATTTTTGGCTTAGGCCTAATTAATAAACCGCGTGTTACCCTTATCTTATATAATCTCGATCTGTGGTGAATTAATACAACCAGGCGGTTTAATAATAAATAGTGAATTTGTGATAGTGAACATCGCTCAAGAACATCGCTCGTCGCTCAACGGCTGCGTGGCCACTCCAATGCATTCTCATAAACTTTAATATTTTACGTCGCTCGAGAGAGCGTCGCTCAGTCGCTCGGTCGCTCATCGCTCAATGCGTGGCCGAAGCCTTACAAGAGCGGCTTATCTACACTTCGTTTTCAACCTTGCATTCAATACCTGATCTGCGCTCTTGGTGGAAAGTTCTATCGTTCAATTTTTGGCTTAGGCCTAATTAATAAACCGCGTGTTACCCTTATCTTATATAATCTCGATCTGTGGTGAATTAATACAACCAGGCGGTTTAATAATAAATAGTGAATTTGTGATAGTGAACATCGCTCAAGAACATCGCTCGTCGCTCAACGGCTGCGTGGCCACTCCAATGCATTCTCATAAACTTTAATATTTTACGTCGCTCGAGAGAGCGTCGCTCAGTCGCTCGGTCGCTCATCGCTCAATGCGTGGCCGAAGCCTTACAAGAGCGGCTTATCTACACTTCGTTTTCAACCTTGCATTCAATACCTGATCTGCGCTCTTGGTGGAAAGTTCTATCGTTCAATTTTTGGCTTAGGCCTAATTAATAAACCGCGTGTTACCCTTATCTTATATAATCTCGATCTGTGGTGAATTAATACAACCAGGCGGTTTAATAATAAATAGTGAATTTGTGATAGTGAACATCGCTCAAGAACATCGCTCGTCGCTCAACGGCTGCGTGGCCACTCCAATGCATTCTCATAAACTTTAATATTTTACGTCGCTCGAGAGAGCGTCGCTCAGTCGCTCGGTCGCTCATCGCTCAATGCGTGGCCGAAGCCTTACAAGAGTGGCTTATCTACACTTCGTTTTCAACCTTGCATTCAATACCTGATCTGCGCTCTTGGTGGAAAGTTCTATCGTTCAATTTTTGGCTTAGGCCTAATTAATAAACCGCGTGTTACCCTTATCTTATATAATCTCGATCTGTGGTGAATTAATACAACCAGGCGGTTTAATAATAAATAGTGAATTTGTGATAGTGAGTGAAAGGTAAACAAATGCAGAATTTGTGGGTCTCCAATTTAACCGACTTTTTCTTAGGGATCCGCATAAGAAGGCGAGGCGTCAGACGTATATCAGTAGATCCCGCTGAGGGAATCTGCTCCTACATTAGGCCGGATACGGTCTGATCGTCCTACGCCTGCTCAACAAGATTGCATCAGTTCCAACTTGCCCAAATTCTTGATGAAAGTGGCCCAGAGGAAAACATAACCTCCGGTGGCGAGATTACGCAACCGCCACGTATGTCGGCATTTGGGTGCTGGCCGTTCAACGCAAGATCGCTATTATTCAACGCGGAGTACCTACCCATCGACACTCAAGATCGCTTTACTACGAAGTTGCAGAAGGTGTAGCCACATCTGGCCTATACACCTGGCCCTAGCACCAGCCCAGCAACAACTCGGATCGTGCCGTTGTAAGGAGCTGCCAAGACGACCATAAGTCGGCCGTGGGCCGAGGACCGCGTCCAGCCCGTCCAGCGATCTATGTTCGGCCATTAGGAGTCTCTATCTTGTATCCCTTTAATTTGTCTTTGACAACTTGCTGATTGGCATGAGTGCGGTATTTGTATAGGTCATTTAAAGTAGATTTTATTAAATATTTTGACCAACAGCTCATCAACGGACATGTGAACTTGGGCCCAACTTTACAACTCGTATCATGGAGCAGAAATAAGAGTACTAATTAAAACGAATATCTATTTTAAAACCTATAAATGCCGCCCTATTGTCATTAAATTCATTTATTAATTTCATAGCTTAAATTTATAAATATATAAATCGAAGATTGATCGTTCTTGCTTAAGTAATTGTAAATGAAATTTATTGAATATGAAATGAAGCCTTAATTCTTATGTTAGGAAATTCTTAAATTGTTATATATATGAAATCAATGGAACATAGAGTAGATAAATATGATTATAAATGAAGTATAGGATTTAATTAAAAAAATGAAGTTTGAATAAATAATAATAATGGTCTGTCGAGTACTTATGTCGAACACTTCGTTCATAATGTGGTAGAGATCATGTAATCTGGGCCAAGGGACAATGTAAGAATTTGAGTAACATTGTCATGGAAGGGAGGGTTAAGACTCAGGGAATAACAACATCTAGATTCCCAAAAACGAATTTATCGGATCCTCAGTTGATTTTCAGTGTGTCGACGCACTACAATATTAAATTAATTGTTTTATGGCTTAACCATTAGTCTCGATTGTTTGTTCTTTTGATTATTACGCACTAGTAAAGTGTGGTAGCGTGCAACCGTACCCTCTCAAGCAAGGAAGAACCCCGACATACGGCGAGCTAGAACCGAGCCTAGCAAGAGTGCGTATCCCAAGCTTGAAGGTATAAGGTCCTCTCTAATAGTATCTTCCATCCGCTAATAGACGACCGACTATCGAAAGATAGAGATAGATTTTGCTCACCAGCACCCCCGTACACTACACATTTTTGGCGCCCAACGTGGGGCCCGACAGCTTGCATACTTGGTTGAGTACACAAGCTCTAAGACTGAACCATCCATTTTTGAAACACAATAAAACTAACTTCATTAAATTAACATATTGGATTGAGAGCATCGATTTGGAGTAGATAGTCAAGTTTAGGAATTCGCGATTTCAGTTCAGATTAGAATTGATCGACCTAGACCTAAACAACATAGCCATCAGAAAACCATAGGAGTTCATCACCATATGTTTCTTAACTCTGATTTGTTTACATTTTGATTTTCTTGGAATACAGTATACTCCCACTTTAACTTCTGTATATTGTCCGATTTCTTAGTGAACAAAACTAGAGACCATAGACCAAGTACAACCCAATTCTGAGGAAAGTGATCGACATAAAGAAAGACAGACCAAATAACTAAATAAATACATTTTGATTATAAAAAGAATAAATTAATATAAAATGGCAGCAAAACATAGCTCGGAAGGGGTACCAGAAATACCACAAGAAACCGAAAACTGCTGTTCTATATGCAAAGAAAAATTTACACCAACAGTTTTAACAGCAACAGCACCTTGCAGACATACATTTCACAAACAATGTGTTCTTGATCACCTAAAGAGCACACAGACGTGTCCTATTTGTAAAACTGATTGCAACGAAATGAATTTATCTTATTCTAATAACACTTTGTACGCTGAAATAAATGCCGCAACAGCTGGACCATCTAGCATAAGCGAATATCAAGATAACAATGACAGCGCAAGTTTTAAGCCGATTACCGCCAGCTAAATTTATAAGCGGTATCGACATGAAACATGCATACTGGCAGATTCCATTAGATGAGAACTCACGACAATATACTGCATTTACGATACCAAACCGACCTTGGTCTCTGCAATGCGGCCCAAACTCTTTGTCGTCTAATGGATCGAGTGATACCAGCTCACCTCCGTAATAGGGTTTAAGTTTTAAGCCGATTACCGCCAGCTAAATTTATAAGCGGTATCGACATGAAACATGCATACTGGCAGATTCCATTAGATGAGAACTCACGACAATATACTGCATTTACGATACCAAACCGACCTTGGTCTCTGCAATGCGGCCCAAACTCTTTGTCGTCTAATGGATCGAGTGATACCAGCTCACCTCCGTAATAGGGTTTTCGTATATTTAGACGATCTATTGGTTTTGTCCGAGGACTTTGAGTCTCATTTGCTGTTACTACAAGAAATAGCCTTATGTTTGCGCAAAGCCAATCTTACTATCAACGTTAGCAAATCAAAATTTTGTATGAAAGAAATCGTATATCTAGGTTTTATAATTGGAAATGGACAGATAAGAACTAATCCAGATAAAGTAAAGGCTATTGCCGAATTCCCAGTGCCAACATCGGTTAAGCAGTTAAGAAGATTTCTAGGATTGTCCGGTTGGTACCGACGTTTCGTAGAAAACTTTGCTACTATAAGTTTTCCGTTGACTGAGCTTCTGAAAAAGAAAAAGTTACTAGAGTGGAATGAAGGGGCGCAGCTCGCTTTTGAAACCTTAAAATCATGTCTTACAGCTTCACCCATACTCATTACATCTGACTTTTCTAAGCAATTTCTTTTGTTATGCGATGCTAGTTCTTATGGTATTGGTTGCGTGTTAGCTCAAGAGCGCGATGGAGTAGAACTACCGATTTCGTATATGTCCGAGAAGTTGTCTAAGGCACAGCGTAACTATTCTGTGTCCGAATTAGAATGTCTTGCCGTAATTAAGGGGATAAAAAATTCCGTGCGTATATTGAGGGTCAGGATTTCTTAGTCATAACGGATCACGCAGCACTTCAATGGTTAATGCGACAGAAAGACTTGTCATGGAGATTAGCTCGATGGTCAATGAAGTTAAGAACATTTACATTTACCATCAAACACCGTAGCGGTTCTCAGAATGCCGTAGCTGACACTTTGTCTCGGCAAAACGATCCGAGCATTGATGAGTTTTGTCAGAATGGTCCGATAGTTGACTTAGACTCTGCACACTTTAAATCGTCAGAATACACGGACTTACTAGAAAATATATCCGCCAACCAGTCCAATTTCCCGATCTGCAAATCAGGGATGGGTACATTTATAAGAAAACTTCATTTCCATCCGGAGAGACCAACCAGGAAAACGTATGGAAACTCTGGGTTCCTACAGCTTTAGTGCCAGATATTTTAACCAGGCTCATGATTCACCTGGTTCAGCTCATTGTGGTATGAGCAAAACCGTGGAAAAACTTAAAAGATATTTGTTTTGGCCATACATGGTCACGCAGATACGCAACTATATATCTGACTGCGTAGTTTGCCGAACCACAAAAAGTCCAAACACTATTCTTAGACCACCAATGGGGAAACCGTTGACTTCAGATAGGCCATTTCAAAAGCTATATATTGACCTGTTGGGGCCATATCCTCGCACGAAGAAGGGCAACATAGGTTTACTCATTGTAGTTGACCATAACACTCGTTTTCATTTTCTGTGTCCGCTTAAAAGTTCACGGCTCCTAAAATTTGCGAATATTTGGAGGGGGCTATTTTCTATACTTCCGGGGTTCCAGAAGTAATACTTTCTGATAATGGTAGTCAATTTAAATCGAGTTATTTTCAGGCTTTTCTTACCAGTTTTGGAGTACAACAAAAATTTACAGCCATATATTCCCCGCAGGCTAACGCCAGCGAAAGACTTAATAGATCAGTATTGGCAGCAGTAAGGGCTTATATTGGGAATGATCACACAAATTGGGACGACAACTTAAATGCCATTAGTGGTTCATTAAGGGCATCTCTTCACAGGAGTACCGGTTCATCGCCGTATTTCCTGGCCTTTGGGCAGAATATGATTCTTAACGGCAAGGATTACAGCCTTCTACGTAGTTTGAATCTGGTAGCAGATGACACTAGGCTACAAAAGCCAGATGTTTTGCAGCCGCAGAGGTGGAAAACTAAGCTGAACCTAAACAAGTCTCATGAAGAAAATGCAAATAGATACAATCTGCGAGCCAGGGAAATACAGTTTAAAGCTGGCGACCTAGTTTACGCTAGAAATTTCACTCAAAGCAACGCCATAAAGAAATTTTGCAGTAAACTAGCTCCCGTGTTTATCCCAGCCAAAGTTTTTAAGAAACGTAGTCCATATTACTATGAATTAGTGGATGAAAAAGGGAAGAATTTAGGCGTATTTCACTTAAAAGATATACAGAACAGGAAAATTTCAGATAATGCTTCCAAGAAATAATCTTGTCTCCAATATCTGTGGGTGTAGTGGCCAGTTGAGCTTTTACGATAAAGAACTATTCTCCCCACCCTCGCATAGATAAGTGTAACTTCACAGGTCCGAAGGCCTAGTTTACTCTCTACCAATATCAATGCAAATAAGCGAGATAAGCACCAGTAGCGCTGGCAAAAATCGTACGATTAAACCGTTGATTGAAACTGCAGTGGAAAGCTTTACAAGAGCGGCTTATCTACACTTCGTTTTCAACCTTGCATTCAATACCTGATCTGCGCTCTTGGTGGAAAGTTCTATCGTTCAATTTTTGGCTTAGGCCTAATTAATAAACCGCGTGTTACCCTTATCTTATATAATCTCGATCTGTGGTGAATTAATACAACCAGGCGGTTTAATAATAAATAGTGAATTTGTGATAGTGAGTGAAAGGTAAACAAATGCAGAATTTGTGGGTCTCCAATTTAACCGACTTTTTCTTAGGGATCCGCATAAGAAGGCGAGGCGTCAGACGTATATCAGTAGATCCCGCTGAGGGAATCTGCTCCTACATTAGGCCGGATACGGTCTGATCGTCCTACGCCTGCTCAACAAGATTGCATCAGTTCCAACTTGCCCAAATTCTTGATGAAAGTGGCCCAGAGGAAAACATAACCTCCGGTGGCGAGATTACGCAACCGCCACGTATGTCGGCATTTGGGTGCTGGCCGTTCAACGCAAGATCGCTATTATTCAACGCGGAGTACCTACCCATCGACACTCAAGATCGCTTTACTACGAAGTTGCAGAAGGTGTAGCCACATCTGGCCTATACACCTGGCCCTAGCACCAGCCCAGCAACAACTCGGATCGTGCCGTTGTAAGGAGCTGCCAAGACGACCATAAGTCGGCCGTGGGCCGAGGACCGCGTCCAGCCCGTCCAGCGATCTATGTTCGGCCATTAGGAGTCTCTATCTTGTATCCCTTTAATTTGTCTTTGACAACTTGCTGATTGGCATGAGTGCGGTATTTGTATAGGTCATTTAAAGTAGATTTTATTAAATATTTTGACCAACAGCTCATCAACGGACATGTGAACTTGGGCCCAACTTTACAACTCGTATCATGGAGCAGAAATAAGAAGGTCGTGAGTACTAATTAAAACGAATATCTATTTTAAAACCTATAAATGCCGCCCTATTGTCATTAAATTCATTTATTAATTTCATAGCTTAAATTTATAAATATATAAATCGAAGATTGATCGTTCTTGCTAAGTAATTGTAAATGAAATTTATTGAATATGAAATGAAGCCTTAATTCTTATGTTAGGAAATTCTTAAATTGTTATATATATGAAATCAATGGAACATAGAGTAGATAAATATGATTATAAATGAAGTATAGGATTTAATTAAAAAAATGAAGTTTGAATAAATAATAATAATGGTCTGTCGAGTACTTATGTCGAACACTTCGTTAATAATGTGGTAGAGATCATTTAATCTTGGCCAAGGGACAATGTAAGGATTTGAGTAACATTGTCAAGGAAGGGAGGGTTAAGACTCAGGGAATAACAACATCTAGATTCCCAAAAACGAATTTATCGGATCCTCAGTTGATTTTCAGTGTGTCGACGCACTACAATATTAAATTAATTGTTTTATGGCTTAACCATTAGTCTCGATTGTTTGTTCTTTTGATTATTACGCACTAGTAAAGTGTGGTAGCGTGCAACCGTACCCTCTCAAGCAAGGAAGAACCCCGACATCCGGCGAGCTAGAACCGAGCCTAGCAAGAGTGCGTATCCCAAGCTTGAAGGTATTAGGTCCTCTCTAATAAAATCTTCAATCCGCTAATAGACGACCGACTATCGAAAGATAGAGATAGATTTTGCTCACCAGCACCCCCGTACACTACACAATCACATGCGCAGCCACACAGATTAAAAGCGAGAACTGAAAGTAAAAGTTTTTTTTTTTAATTTTGTTATCCTCGTAAAGTAAAATGTTTGCTTATATAATTCGGTTTTGTCTTATGCTAAACATTTAATGTGGTCCATGTATCTACGTGAGTCTCAAGTCGTAACATCGAATAATTGTCAATAATTTAAAATTTACACAACGGATTAGAAACAGTAATATGATATTAGGGAAAATGTGTGGAAATGGTAGAAAACAAAAGTCTCAACCCTTATATTAAAAAAAGATAAGAGGCAGAAATTAACATGAAAGCAAGTAAGGTATGCAAAAGATTGATAACGAGAAGATAAATATTGTAAGAAAAATCAGTAACTAAATCCAAATCCTAAACATTCCTATACAACGACCAGCCGTTCATCCCAACAAACGCAAACAATAACCAACAACAAGAGGACATGCAAGAGCTGAAGACACTTATAAAACAACTGATTGCACAGATGTCAAGCATGATGAACATAGTTACTATACTTATATCCAAACTTGACAAACAATAATTTGATTATCGCAATCTGGAATGCAAATGGACTATCGCGCCATATCCTAGAAATAAAGAACTTCTTACAAGAAAACCATATTCACATAATGCTAATCTCAGAGACCCACGCCACAGACAAAACATACATCAGCATTCTTGACTATAACATATTCTACACAAACCACCCAGACAACAAAGCCATGGAGGCACAGCGATCATAATAAAAAATGACGTAAAATGTGTAGAGGAAGAATGCTATAAGGCTGCAAACATAAAAGCAACGACAATATCAATTTCGAACCAACTAATCATCTCGGCTGTTTACTGCCCACCCAAATTTAATAACACGAAAGAACAATGCCTTGACTACCTAAAATCGCTTGGGAATCGATACCTGGCGGGAAGAGACTATAACGCCAAGCATGCCATGTGGGGATCGCGTATGACAAATGCAAAGGGAAAACAACTATACGAAGCTATCAAAGCCAATAATAGCCGTACAATAAGCACAGGAGAACCAACTTACTGGCCATCTGACACAAAAAACTTCCCGACTTGATTGTCTTCTGCATTACCAAAAAACTTAACACACCAAAACATAATAATAAAGTCAAGCCTAGACCTATCATCAGACCACTCACCAATCCTAGTAACCATAAAAAGCACACCAGACCTGACAAGCATCACTCCGAGCCATAACCACAAAACGAACTGGAACCTATTCAGGGAGATATTACTTGACAACATGGATACTATGGCCTCCCTAAAAACAAACGAAGAACTAGACTCTGCTATAATGCACTTAAACGACAGCATAATTAAAGCTCTATGGCAATCGACGCCGGCTCTGACCCCCGTAATAACCAAAAGGACTCCATCACACATTAAAGACAAAATCAAACATAAACGCCAACAAAGAAAAATATGGCAGTCCACCAAGCACCCAGATGACAAGACCAAGCTAAACCGTGCAATAAAAGATCTCAAACAAACGCTACAAGAGTACAACGAAGTCTAAATCAGGAGACAACTGGAAAATCTGGGAACAACGACATCCAAAAACTACTCCCTATGGAAAGCAACTAAAAAACTGACAAAAGCAATTATACATAAACATCCAATAAAGACAAAGAAAAACTCATGGGCAAGAACAAACAAAGACAAGAAAGGAAGCTAGCTTAGGCAAGCCGAAGCTTATATACCCTTGCAGTCATCAAATATTTTGAACAGAATACACAAAGGCTAACCAACATCGAAGCAAAGACGACTTTTCTATTAATTTTGCATATTTTTGACTATTGTTCATATGGCAGCTATATGATGTAGTCGTCCGAATTTGATGAAATTTTATTTTATGAACCAAGGCTAGTTCAAAAACTTGATACTCAAAAAATCATAGTCGTGTGATGAAAAACAATGACGTTATCAATTAATTTCCATTAATTCTATATATATTTTTTGATCTCTCGTATGGCAGCTATATGATAGAGTTATCCGATTTCGATAAAATTTAACCCGAAATTTAATAGTAACTAGAAAACGCCATGTGGAAGAAATCAAGTCGATCTGATCAAAAACAACGGCGTTAGAATTTTGTATTTCAATCTCTTGTATGGGAGCTATACTATATAGTCGCCCGATCCGGCCCGTTCCGATTTATATACTGCGTGCAACAACTACACACCTTTTGGGAAAGTTTCAGCAAGATAGCTTTAAAACTGAGAGACTAGTTTGGGCAGAAACGGATAGGAGGACAGACGGACAGACGGACAGACGTACAGACGTATTTCGATTCAGATGGTGATGCTGATCAAGAATATATATGTTATGGGTGATTCCATATCAGATTTACAGTCGATATTGGGAAATTCGATGAGATATTTTTTTTTCATGCTCTTTATCTATACTAATATTATAAAGAGGTAAAATTTGTTTGTTTGTTTGTTTGCAGCGAATAGGCTCCGGAACTACTGGTCCGATTTAAAAAAATCTTTCACCGATAGAAAGCTATATTATCGTGGAGTTAAATAGGCTATAATTTATTTTGAAAAAAATTAGGGATCCGTAAGAAAATTGCAATATTGTCGCATATAAAGTGAGTTGCTCCCTCATCACACTGACAAACACGCTCCCATAGCATTTTAACTCAATTTTTGTGTTCACTGTGAAATTGTGAAAAAAGAGTTTTTATTCAATTTAAGTTGAACTGTGAAAATTATGTGGATCGTGCATTTGAGGATAAATTCACCACTCTGTCCATAGTCCAAAATGCTTAGAGGACGACGTGCAAACATTGGCCGCAGACATCCAAGCCAGCAACAAGTATATTCACAAAACTTAAGCGAAGAAAGACAAATGAGCACATGGAGATCATTGGCATCATTCAATCGCTTGGCATTCCAATATGACCCCACTGCGAACTACAGTGATAATGAAAATTTAGATATTGGACCAATGGCGACTATATACCGATATTGCAGTGCGTTAAAGTTTAAAAGAGAAACGGCTGGATTGTGCTGCGCAAGTGGAAAAGTCAAACTGGAAAAGTGTTAAATCACCATCTTTCTATACTTCCATATATTTGAAAAATGTTGCAACATTGACTTTTATGTTGTTAAATTGTGTTGACGAGCGAAGCGGACACAGGACCTCTAGTCGAAAATAAATCGACACGTATTTTTTTATATGGCTCAGAAAATTTTTTTGACAAAGTTATGATTTTTTGAATTTTTGATGAACTGCCTTTTTATTGATGACAGTCGCGTTTTCCAGCCCCAATAACTCGATAACCGTACGTCGCAGAAAAAAAATCTATAGGAAGTAAAAATTTCATCCTTCTTCTTTGCAAAACTTTCGTGAAATCATTTTTTTAAACAATTTTTCACCACAAAAAGTTGAAATGTTTATAACAAATTAATTTTTCTCCAACTTGGAATTTTGATTTTTTTTTTATCACAATAAGTCCTTCAAATTCTTCTGATGAACATACTAAAATTTCAGAATTGTATCAAAAGTAGATTTTGAGTTATAGAATATTCAAGATCATCATGCACGGTCCGCGCGCTCGGTCTCAGGGCGTGCGCCGACCAACGACTCTAACGAGCGTCAATTCGCTTCGCGCGCTCATAGTAAGGGTCAATGAAATGATTTTTTAATGCTATTTAATTCTATAACTTTTTAATCTACTTTTGATACCATTCTGAAATTTTAGTATGTTCATCATCGAATTTCCCAATATCGACTGTAAATCTGATATGGAATCATCCATATACTTAATGGGATCTAAGGTGCCTCCTTCACTGCGTTGCGAACTTCTGGCCAAAATTAAAATACCCTTTGCTCTGCAAGGGTATAAAAAAGCTGACACACTGGCCGAACACTTTGAGGAAATTTTTACCAACAGTATGGACAATCAAAACATTGAGCTCCCATCACATATACCCAAACCCAACTGTGCAATCAGGAAAACGACGATATACGAAATAAGAGAACAAATATCAAAAGACAAAGACAAAAAGACACCGTTCTATGATCAAATCAGTGGTTTTAATGCAGTGATAAGACTTAAGTTCTTCCCTTCGACGTGGAAATTTGCCCAGATTACAGCAATCCCAAAACCGCATAAAAGTGCAGCTCTTGTTAGCTCATATAGACCAATCAGCCTGTTACCAATTCTATCAAACATTTTTGAAAAAATTCTACTTGATAGAATCATCCCGATCTTAATAGAAAATAATGTGATCCCACCCCACAAATTTGATTTTCGAAAAAAACACTCAACGGTGCAGCAAGTGCACAGAGTTATAAACAAAATATCAGAAGACTTTGACAAGACGACAGTTTGCGTAGCAGTATACATGGACATTGCAAAGGCGTTTGACAAAGTATTGCATACAGGACTACTCCATAAGCTTCACAACATCCTACCACTTTACCTATTCACCATACTAAAAAGTTGCTTGACCAACAGATATTTCTATATCAAATGCGACGATGAATGTTCAGATCTTATGCCTGTGGCAGCGGGTGTACCCCAAGGCAGCGTACTAGGACCAATATTATACCCTATATACACAGCAGACATTCCAAACCCACTGACCCTTGGTTCCATGGTTGCAACCTTTGCTGACGATACAGTGCTAATGGCCTCTAGCTACACAGAAAAAGAGGAGCAAACACACTTTTTTTTTTTTTTTTTTTTTTACGCGCGTAGTCCCACGGCCCACTTTCCCGCCCAACCGACCGAGGGGCGACCGCCGTGTAACGTACGGCACGATTCGCGATAAATTTTGACGCGAAAGAAAAGTTAAGTTAAATTAAATTTTATTTTAATTTTAAATTTAAAATAATAAAATTCACGAGAGGAGTGTCGCGACTTAGAAAAAAAAGAAAAGGCCGAGGAAAATTAGGAGGAAGACAATAAGATCTAATTTTGAGCTAAAAAAAGTCAAGAGAGATCGCTTTAAGAACGGCAGAGAGTCAGAAATAGATATAATAGGATAAAGTCTATTATAGTCAGAACACAATACTCTGTAGGGATCATGCAGCTCATAGTTAGATCTACATTGATTTAAAATTAGGGGGATGTAATTTCTGGTTAATCTACTTGGAACAGAAAAGTTTAGCCTGCTAACTAAGTCGGGGCTATCAATTCTACCACAAATAAGATTAAACATAAAAACTGTTCCAAGCATCGTTCTACGGTTGGCTAGGGAGGGTAAATTAATTATAAGTAGTCTACTAGAGTAGGAGGGTAATAAAAGGTTTGCATCCCAGTTTAGGCGCCGTAGGGCAAAAAGTAAAAAACTTTTTTGGACCGATTCAATACGATCCGAATGAACTCCATATTGGGGACTCCAGACCGGTGATCCGTATTCAAGAATTGGACGGACTTCAAGATATCTTAACAACAACAATGTCATGGTTTGAGAAATGGGGCATTGAAATAAACAAGGACAAAACACAACTGGTGGTATACACAAAACAGAAAATAACTACCCCAACAAGAATAAGAATAGATGACGAAATCCTGAAACTAAGTACAAGCGCCAAATACCTGGGACTCACTATTGACTCAAAACTCACGTGGAAAGAACATATAATAAACAAACGAAACGAAGTAAAAAACAAATTTCGACAACTCCATTGGCTTCTGGGAAGACAACCAAACCTAAACGTATCCAACAAGCTACTTATCTATAAAACAATAATAAGACCAATCTGGACATATGGAATAGAAATATGGGGAACAGCCAGCAAATCCAACCTCATCATAATACAAAGAGCCCAGTCGAAAATATTAAGAATAATAACTAGATCAGACAGATACACAACAAATGACTACATCCACAGAGAGTTAAGCACACAGAAGATCCCAGAGATAATTAAACAGAGTTGCATAATCCACATCCAAAAATTACTTACGCACCAGAATCAAAGCCTAAGAGATATTCCGAGAAGAGAAGGTCAACCAAGAAGACTAAAAGGGAGAACTCCCACAGCACTAGCGCATCAATAAATTTTTTACCAATACAATGGTGTTGGTAATAAGCTAAACCCACAAGCTTGTCTTCCAAAAAAGAAAATTACTTATTATTCTATTGAATAGATCGTAATAAATAAAGGGGTTAATAAAAAAAAAAAGACGAAACGCTGGGCCTCTTAACCAAAGAGCAGATTCCAGGAGCTCACACTGGGAAGCTCCTCTTGACAAAATGTCGGCTGGATTGCAGTCAGTCGGTACATTCATGCCACTTTTGAATTAAAGCTATTTTATAAGTAACAAATACTTGAAAGCGTGAATGTTCATAGCTTATCGATGATAAAGCTCCAGCAGAATCGAAGAACTTCATGTTGCGTACGTCCCCGCATCAGTTGCGCTTGTAGCAAGGCAGCGCAGAACTCTAATTTGAAAATCGTGAGAGTCTTCAAAGGTGCCACACGAGACTTTGAGAAAAGTAGATGCACCTCTCGTTCGCCATCAGCATCTGGATCCAACGCAGGTCGAATAAGCGTCTTTTGCTGGGTACGACCCATGTCAGATGACAACAGGACCACAGAAAAGCTCTCATCCCAATCCAACTTTTCTCTCCAGGCTTGTTGCAGGAAGATTTTTGCCTTTGCAGCTACAGGACCAATGAGACCAAGGAGATGATCGCAAACCGGAGCAGTTGTGGACAACATCAGTTGTTTATATGGCTTTGAAGAGACCTGTGTGGAAGACAAAGAAAAACGAAAAACATCCGATGAAGGGCTCCAGGCAAGACCCAGTGTCTTGGTAATGACGCTGCCATCATCAAACTTCAGGAGTGTTTCATTTTCCGAGTCAGCAATTTGATCAAGGACGTCGCGGTCGTTGGAACACCATTTCCTGAGTTTAAAGCCGCCTCGTGAAACCAAGTTAGTGGTTTGAGACCTGATTTCGAGAACCTCGTGTGTTGATTTCCCTCCTGTGATCAGTTCGTCAGCGTCATCCATACGAGCAGCAACCAATTCACGATCTACAGCTTGATCTTGTAATCCAGTTGCCTTGATAGAATACGATCTACCTCCTGTTACGATCCAACCAAGCTTCGTTTTTTGCAATAGGGGTAACCCAGCAGCCATCTAAATCTGCCCTACAGATAACAATTCAAAATACATGCTTGCGCCAATGAGAAGCTCTATCCGCTGAGATTTGTAAAATTCAGGATTGGCCAATTGAATACTAGAGGGAATTTTCCAGTCATCGGGCTTAATGATCAAACTGGGTTGATTGTTAGTAATCGCTGGAGCAACAAGAGCAGATAGGCATACAGAATAACCGGAGGTACGCGACTTTAACTTGAGGCAAACGGTCGCTTCTTCAGAGTCAAATTGAGCATCTCCAAGACCAGAAACTTTTACGGTAGACTTTGTTTTTAACAATTCCAACTGGTGAGCGAGTCGCGAGGTCACAACGTGGACTTATGATCCCGAGTCTAGCAGCGTGCGGCATGGGATCCAAGCACCTGATCGACTTTGAACGCATATGACTGCAGTTGGAAGAAGGACAGCATCAGAATCCACATTCTGAGCCAGCAAAGAGGTTGCAGGGCTAGAAGCGATTGCGTTTGGCGTACTTAGTTCCGCAACGGGAGCTCGCAGAACCTCGGTCGAAGGCTGAGAGCCAGGGTGCAAAGGGCTATGATACTTGGACCGTGCTTGTACATGTCTTACTCCAGAAATTAGATAGCCAAACTCAGGCCAATTGGGAAGAATCTGCCGCGATTGATGAAATTCCATCGATTGGTCATTTTACTACATTTCTGTCTAAGCGATGTGAAAAATTGGAGAATATAGAGCACACTGCAGCTTTGTATTCGAATGGTTCACTAGGAAAAACCCGCAGCAGAAGCATCTTAATTGCCACCAGCACCTTGGGACATGCATGCGTTGTGTTTGGCAACAGTCACTCCATTTATCGCTGTGGTCAATTCGCCAATCTGCCAATACAAGAGAGCGCATTCAAAGAGACAAAGGCATTGGCGCTGTGTCTCAATTCCTTGAAGAAGGGACTTCAAATGCGCAATTGTCGGTCAGACTGCTGTCGAATTGGCGGGTCTAAGCATCATAGCCTTTTGCACCCTGGCTCTCAGCCTTCGACCGATGTTCAGCGAGTTCCCGTGGCGGTACTAAGTACGCTAAACGCAATCGCCTCTAGCCCCTCTACCTCTTTGCTGGCTCAGAATTTGGATTCTGATAGTGTTTTTCTTCCAACTGCAGTCATAAGCATACAAAGTCCGATCAGGCGCCTGGATCCCATGCCGCACGCTGCTAGACTCGGGATCACAAGACCACGTTGTGACCTCCCGACTCGCTCACCAGTTGGAGTTGCCAAAAACGAAGTCAACCGTATCAGTTGCTGGACTTGGAAATGCTCGTTTGGACTCTGAAGGAGCTTCTGTTTGCATCACGTTAAAGTCGCATACCTCCAATTACTCCACATGCCTAACTGCGCTTGTTGCTCCAGCGATAACCGAAAATCAACCCAGTTCGAACGTTAAGCCCGATGGCTGGAAAATTCCCTCCAGTATTCAGTTGGCCGATCCTGATTTTTACAAATCTCACCGAATAGATCTTCTCATTGGCGCAAGCATGTTTTCCAATTATTATCCGTAGGGCAGATTAAGTTAGCTGCCAGGAGTTTGTTCGTGATCAAACTCCCGACTCGGAAAAGGGAACATTCCTGAAGATTGACGATGGCAGCGACCCAGACGCTCGGTCTAGCCTGGGATCCTGTAGCGGATGTTTTTCGTTCTTCTTTTCTTCCATACAGGTCTCCCCAAAGCCATGCAAAAAGGATGGTGTTATCCACAACTGCTCAGGTTTACGATGAGAGCGTTCCCCTTGGGACTCAACACGTCATGGCGGAAGTTGCTATCTGGTATGGGTCGTACCCAGCAAAAGACGTTTCTTCGACCTGCTTTGGATCCAGATGCTGATGGCGAACGAGAGGCGCATCTACTTTATTCAAGGTCTCGTGTGGCGCCTTTGAAGACTCTCCTGGCTTTCAAATTAGAGTTCTACGCTACCTTGTTACTGGTCCAAATCATGCGAGAGATGTACGCAACATAGATCTCTTCGATTGCCCGTACCATACCTGGTCGGATTCTGCAGAAGTTTTATCATTGATAAGCTATGAACATTCCCGCTTTCAAGTATTTGTTACTAATCAAATATCTATACTTCAAAGAGCTATCCAGTGGCATGAATTGCGGCTACGTTCGGCTGACTGCAATCCAGCCGACATCTTGACAAGAGAAACTTCCCCGAGAGGGCTTCTGGAACCTGCCCTTTGGTTCACCAGCCCAGCGTTTCGTCTCGAGAATCGCAATCCGCAGCATCCTGTCATACTGCCACGCCAGCATCTAGTTATACGTGCCATTAAACTGGACTTGCATCGGAAGAGGTTGCATT